>NC_138776.1:235543718-235901218 GCF_965119305.1 Pelophylax lessonae
TTAATTTGCAAGGTGCTGTGCCACCGTATATATGAGTGGTGGGCACTGCAGTGGGCACAGTACACTCTGTGGACCTGACACTCACTGGCAGGCCAGGCAACTGCAATTATAAAAAATATTTTTTTTTTAATTTGCAAGGTGCTATGCCACCGTATAAATCAGTGGTGGGCACTGCAGTGGGCACAGTACACTCTGTGGACCTGATACTCACTGGCAGCCGGCAGGCAACTGCAATTATAAAAAATATATATTTTTTAATTTGCAAGGTGCTATGCCACCGTATAAATCAGTCGTGGGCACTGCAGTGGGCACAGTACACTCTGTGGACCTGATACTCACTGGCAGCCGGCAGGCAACTGCAATTATGACAGAGGAAAAAAACATTTTTTTTTAATCTGCAAGGTACTGTGCCACCTGATATGAGTGTGGTGTGCACACAGTACAGTCTGTGGTGGGTCTGTGGCCTCTCACACACGGCGGGCAGGCAACTGCACAATAGATATATTATAAAAAAAAAAAAATATTGACTGAAATACCAGCTCTAAAAAGGGCTTTTTGGGGTGCTGTCAGGATGCTGTCCTTACAGCAGGAGTGGACCGAGAACACTATCTAACAACTGTCCCTATTAACAGCAGCAGCACTCTCCCTGGTCTCACTAACACACTGCTTCAGAATGATCTAAGATGAATGCTGCCCTTGCTTTTTTATAGGAGGTGGGAGGGTGTGGGAGGGAGGGTATGCTGATTGGCTGGAATGTGTCTGCTGACTGTGAGGTACAGGGTCAAAGTTTGCCTCAATGATGAAGTATAGGGGCGGACCGAACATTGCATATGTTCGCCCACAGCGGCGGACACAAACAAGCGATGTTCGCCGGGAACTGTTCGCCGGCGAATAGTTCGGGACATCTCTAGTCAGGAGTACATATCACAGTGAGTGCAAGGGCCAGGAGTACATATCACAGTGGTTGCAGTGGCCAGGAGTACATATCACAGTGGTTGCAGTGGCCAGGAGTACATATCACAGTGGTTGCAGTGGCCAGGAGTACATATCACAGTGGTTGCAGGGGCCAGGAGTACATATCACAGAGAGTGCAGGGGCCAGGAGTACATATCACAGAGAGTGCAGGGGCCAGGAGTACATATCACAGTGGTTGCAGGGGCCAGGAGTACATATCACAGTGGTTGCAGGGGCCAGGAGTACATATCACAGTGGTTGCAGGGGCCAGGAGTACATATCACAGAGAGTGCAGGGGCCAGGAGTACATATCACAGAGAGTGCAGGGGCCAGGAGTACATATCACAGAGAGTGCAGGGGCCAGGAGTACATATCACACAGAATACAAGGGCAGGAGTGTGTAGGTGCAGGGGTCGGGAATGCATATGGCACAGGGTGTAGAGGTGAGAAGTGCATAATGCTGAGAGCGCAGGGGTCAGAAAGGGCTATTGCACAGCGTACATTGGTCAGGTGAGAGTAAAGCCAAGGCTGCAGGGCCAGAAATGCACAACACAAAGAGTAAAGGGCTCTGAAGTGTGTAACACAAAGAGTAAAGGGTTTAGGACTGTGGGAGCACACAGAGTGCAGGAGCGTTTATTGCAGAAAGTACAGGCTCAGAATTGCATATTGCATAGAATGCAGGGGTCAGACTCAGTAGCACATAACAAACAGTGTGAAGGGCTCAGGAGTGTGCAATGCAGAGAGTGCACAGTCTAGAAATGTGTATCACACAGAGTGCAGGGATCAGAAGAACTTAATGCACAAAGTACAGGGGTCGTGAGTGCAAAACGCACAGAGTGAGGGCTCAGGACTGGATATTGCAGAGAGTGAAAAGGTTCAGTAGTGCATAATGCATAGAGTGCAGGAATCAAGAATTGTAATGCAGTTACAGGGTGTAGGGTCAGGAGTGTGCAATGGACAGCGTGCAGGGCTCAGATGTGGGTATTGCAGAGAGTGCATGGCTCAGAAATATGTATCACTCACAGTACAGACTTCGGGAATGTGTAAAGGAGAGAGTGCAGCGGCAAGAAGTGTGTAACACAGAGCGTGCAGGACTCAGATATGCATAATGTAGGGGTCAGGATTGCAAGACGCACAGAGTTCAAGGGTCAGGAGTACATATCACGAAAAGTACAGGGGTTAGGAGTGATTATAGTACATAGTATAGTGGTCAGGTGTGTTTGTTTCTCAGGGCACAGAGGTTAGGAGTGGTTATTGTACAGAGTGCAGGGTTAGGAGCGCTTATCACACATAGTACAGGGGTCAGGGGTTTGTAATGCACAGACTGCAGGGTTCGAGAGTTTTTTTTGCAAAGTGTGCAGGGCCCAGGGTCAGGAGTGAATATTGCAGAGTGTAGGGGACTGGGGTGCATAACACACAGTGGCTAGGGATCAGAAGCTTTATAGCACAAAAGTATAGGGGTCAGGAATGAGTATCACAGAGTCTGCAGGGGGGCAGAAGTGCCTAAAACACAAAGTAGAGGCCACAGAGTGAAGGTCTCTGGATTAGGACAGGGCTCAGGAGTTCATAAAGCACAGAGTAAAGGGGTCAGAAGTGCATAATTCAAAGAGTGCAGGGTTTAGGACTACACAACACAGAGAGTGCAAAGGTCAGGAGTGGAAATTGCACAGAGTAAAGGGGTGCTTAACACACAGAGTGCTGAGGTCAGGAGTAGTTATCACACAAACCAAAGGTGTCAGGTGTGCGTAAAACACAGAGGTCGGGAGTGATTATTGCACAGAGTGCAGGGGTTGGGAGTGTGGAACACACAGAGTGGAGGGCTTAGGAGTAAGTAAGTCAGGAGTGAAGTTCTCTGGCTTAGTACAGGGCTCACAAGTGTAACATACAGAGTAAAGGGGTTAGGAGTGCATAATGCACAAAGTGTAGGGTTCCTAACTATGCAACACAGAGTCTGGGTCAGGAGTGGTTATTGCACAGATTACAAGGGACAGTTATGTGTAGCACACAGGGTCAACAGGTCGGGAGTGGATATTGCACAGAAGATAGGGGTCGGGAGTGGTTATCAAAGAGAGTACAGGGGTCAGGAGTGAATAACATACAGAATGTAGGGCTCTGAATCACGTAACACACAGATTGCAGAGTTCAGGAGTGTGTATCATACGGAGTGTTTGGGCCAGGAACCCCTAAGGCAGAGAATGCAGGGCTCAGCAATGCAAAATGTTAAGAAGACAGGGGTCAGAAATATGTAAAGCTGGGTAAACATTCACAGTTTTCAACCCAGTGGGTTGAACAAAACTACCTGACAGATCTCTGCATCAATACAAGCGATGTTGATGCAGGGATCTCTCCCGCTGTGACATTGTATTCTTACAGGAGGACCACCTGCCCAGAATGTACTGATCAGTGAGCACAGAAATTGGCTGCAAGTGCTGATTGAATGCTGGTTTGCCAGAAGACGGTCATTAGACCAGCTTCTGTTGAACAGACAGCTGTGCACATGGACCAAAAGTCAACCGGTTCCTGATGACCTGTCTGACTTTTGGCCTGTGTGTACCAGGCTTAACACACAGAGTACAGAGCCTAGGAATGTGTAATGTGCAGAGTAAAGGGCTTAGGAGTGCATATTGCACAAAAATGATGGCTAAGGAGTTTGTATGACAAAGAGTGTAGGGGCTAGGAATGCGTAAAGGAGAAAGTGCAAAGACAAGGAGTGCAGAACATAGGGGGTGCAGTGCTCAGAATTGCATAAATCACAGAGTGCAGTGGTCAGAAGTGTGTAATGCTCAGAGTGAAGGTATCAGGAGTGCATAGCGAACAGAGTGCACGATTCAAGAGTGAATATCACACTAGGGAGCACACAGAGTAAAGGGGTCAGAGAGATGCATTGTTTAGAAGTGCCTATTGCAGAGAGTGCAGGAGCCAGGAGTGCGAAATGTGGAGGGTGCAGGGGCCAAGAGTGTTCACGGCAGTAAGTGCGGGGCTTAGAATTGCATAACACACAAAGTGCAGGCATAAAAAAATGTATAAATCACAGAGTGAAGAGTCCAGGACTCCAGGAGTGCATTACACACAGAGTGCAGGGCTCAAGAATGTGTAATGCACATGTTCAGGAGTGCATAACGTACAGATTGTAGAGCTCATAATTATGTAACTCAGAGAGTGTAGGGCTGAGGAGTGCAGAGCACACCGATTATAAAGGTAAAGAGTGCAAAACATACAGTGTATGGAACAGGGTAAGGAACCGTTATCGCCAAGAAAGTAAGGTCGGGAGTGCAAAATGCACAAGGTGCAGGTGATAGGACTTGTTATTCCACAGAATGCAGGGGTTAGAGGGGAGTAGGTCACAGAGTGCATATTACACAGAGTGCAGGCCAGGAGTGCAAAATGTAGTGAGTGCAGAGGCCAGGAGTGTGTAATACAGAAAGTGCAGGGTTCAGAAGTGCATAATTCACAGAATGTAGGGGTCAGAAGTGCATAACACACAGGGTTAAGGCTTTAGGAAGGAGTTGGGCACAGAGTACAGGGCTCAGGAGTACATTACTGAAAGAGTATAGGGCTCAGAAATGCACATCCCACAGAGTGCATGGGTCAAGAGTGTGTAAGACACAGAATTTATGGGTCAGGAGTGGGTACTGCAGACAGTACCAGGGCCAGCAATGCACAATGCAGAGGATAAAGGAGCCACAGAGAGCACAGTGCTCAGAATTGCTTAATGCACAATTTAAGGGCTCAGGATTGCAAAACACAAATAGTACAGAATTCAAGAGTGGATATCACAAAGAGTGAAATGCTCAAGAGTGTGTAACACACAGAGTACATGGACAAGGAGCATGTATCATAGAGAATGCAAGAGTCATGAGTGAATACCACAAGAGTCAGGATTGTGTAAAGCAAAGAGTGCAAGGGCCAGGAGTGTGTAATGCAAAGTGGGTATGGTTATGGAGTGCATAATGCACACAGTGTAAGGGGTCAGGAGTACATATTGCAAGAGTGCAGCAGACAGAAGTTTTCTCATAGAGTGCAGGGGTCAGGTGTTTGTAACGCACAGATTGCAGCGCTCAGGAGTGCATAATGCACAGAGTGCTTGGCTGAGGGGTGTGTATTACACATGGTGCAGGCAAGCAGTGAATAAAAGAGAGAGCGCAGAGATTAGGAGTGCTAAACACAGTAAGTGCAGGGGCCTGGGGTGCATATGCAGAGAGTACAGGGCTCAGTACTGCACAAGGTAAAGAGTGCAGGAGCTAAGGAATCCATAATGATCAGAGTACATGGGTCAGGAGTAGTGATCGACCAATATCGGTTTTTCGTTGCCGATACCGATACCGATATTTTGGCCAATGTGTATCGGTATCAGCCGATATGAGCCGAAATTTTCAGACATTTAAAAACATTTTTTTTTTTTTCTTGACAGGTACTCTTGTGGAAGGATCTGGGGGTCTAAAAGACCCCAAACCCCTCCTCTGCAGTTAAAAGCATTCAAAACACCAAGTTTGGCTGTTTTGAATGCTGTCATTATTTTGAATCTGGCGCCAGTACCCGGAAGTGATGTCATGACATCACTCCTGGGTTTTTGCATTGAAACCCGATCAGAGCCGAATGCGGCTTTGATCAGGTCTTCGGCGGCTGTGCAGGCCGGTTGCCTGGATCTCCCGGTGGTCAGCCGCATCGGTTGTCATTACAAGACAGCTGACTGTTGGCTATGGATGCCAGTACCGGGGTGATGCCTCTAGCTGCAGGCATCACTCCGGTACAAGCACTTTCGGCAATATCAGTAACCTCCGGGGCCGATTCGGATATATAAGTGCATATCGCCCCTCGATATATCGTGAAACGTGGACGTGAAATTCGTTTAGGTACAGCGTCGCACAACCGCGCAATTGTCCGTTAAAGTCACGCAGTGCCGAATCGCAAAATACCCCCTAGTCTTTCAGCAGCCAAATCTTCCGGGGCTTAAGTGGTTAATGCTGCCTAGGTGTCTGATCGTGCATCAGCATGCCACATACTCAAAATGTCAGAATATTGCTGACCTTGTACTCCACCCACATTGGAATATGACAGACTGAGTTTTGAAATAATTGAAATTCAATATCCTACAACTTCATGCAACCAAACAAACATGTGGAGACCTGAAGGAATGTCTGCACCTGACTTATTTCAATCTAGTGTCAAACTTGGTCTGTAGACTGTCAGACTAGTACAATAAATTGCCAGTATTGAGGCTATAGACAAATCATGGCATCCTCACATGTTGGTAAACTGCAAGTGTATGGAGTCGACACTGAATACATGGATTCAAAATTGATGAAGTGCCTACATGAAGGCAAAATGTAGGATAGATAAAAACTGTCGGTCCTTGATTAAGGAGTGATAGTTAGTCCTCAATGTGGTGAAGTCAATGGCAATGATATGGCCACGTTATGAAAATGGGCAATTTTGGACCATGACGGTCATCCAGGGACAGATTAATGCGAGCTCTCCAAATGGATCCGGTCTGGGATGGGAGCAGGGGAGAGACGCAGGTTCACTCTATAGCTGCGCAGGCTCACACCGGTGTCTAGCAGTAATGGATGTTAAAATTAGATATTATGCAGGGTATATCATATGGGAATGTGTCATCCAGATAACCATCTGCTGCATAAGACAGTTCATCCTAGTGCTCTGTGCACCCGGTGCTCACAGCCCTTTCTCGATCCCCATATATATCTGAAAGCTCACCATACATCCGGATGTAGATAGCCAACTTCGGGTAATGGGCTCGCCGGTCTGTTTCCTGATATGATGGCCGCTGGTCACGGACTGTTTCTCCAGCACGCCCAAAGTTGGCAGCGTCTACCGCACATGGCGGCTGGTTGCCCGGATCTCCCGGTGGTCAGCCGCATCGGTTGTCATTACAAGACAGCTGACCATTGGCTATGGATGCCAGTACCGGGGTGACGCCTCTAGCTGCAGGCATCACTCCGGTACAAGCACTTTCGGCAATATCAGTAACCTCCGGGGCTGATTCGGATATATAAGTGCATATCGGCCCTCAATATATCGGCTTTGCCGATAATCGGTCGATCACTAGTCAGGAGTACATATCACTGAGAGTGCAGAGGTCAGGTGTTCATACAGCAAAGATTTCTGGGGTTAGAAGTGCGTAACGCACAGGGTACAGGGCTTAGGAGTAGATATCACAGAGAATACGGGGGGGGGGTGCATAATGCACAGAGTAAAGTGTTTATTAGTCCTTAACGCACAGAGTACAGTCAGGAGTGGTGATTGCAGAAGGAGTGAAAAGTGGTTATAGCACAGGGGTGAGCTGTGCCTAATGTAACACACAGAGTGCAGGGGTCAACAGAGGGAAGTCTTTTCTATCCCTCATGCAGCTTACTGTATGCAGCGAATGTTACTACATTGGTTTGTGCCATTCCCAGCAGCCATTCTGTACAGTTACAGCATATGGAAAAAAACACTTTATCCAAGCTGGCCCACAGTAAATTATTAAAGATAAACGATTCCTGGACTTTTTCTTGCACAAGTGCTGTCCAGCTGCAGTGCCCCTGGGGGGATGGAGTGCAGGATCCAGCCCCGCTGCACTATTACAGCGCCTGGCCCTCTCCAAGCATACCCTGCCAATAACTTTGAAAGGCTGCTTACACATGGGTGAACACTGAACCTGTCCCACCCAGGTGCGCTATAACGCAGGGAGGGACGCACTGCAGCTGGCTAGCTACATGTGCAAGGGGCCTAACTGCAAAACAGATGCATAAAAAGATGTGAGGGTAAATCTCTATAAAACTTAGATCTCCAGACAACTGTAAATCCTCACCTGGGTTCTAAACTTTAACTGCTTTACAGTGAGGGAAAAAAGTATTTGACCCCCCTGCTGATTTTGTACGTTTGCCCACTGACAAAGAAATGATCAGTCTATAATTTTATTGGTAGGTTTATGTTAACAGTGAAAGACAGAATAACAAAAAGTCCAGAGAAAGTGTAGAGGGGGTGCCTTGTGAGAGGACCCTGAAGTGTAGAGGGGGTGCCTAGTGAGAGGACCCTGAAGTGTAGAGGGGGTGACTAGTGAGAGGACCCTGAAGTGCAAAGGGGCGCCAGTGGTTGGGCCCAGAAGAGTTAAAGTGTACAGCGTGCAGTGTACAGTGTTGAGAGTTGCAGCAAGCACGAGTAGTTACAACAAGGAGCTACCTCAGTCACTGAAGGGCTGGGGGGAGCTCTTTACAGTACTTTTGAGCTAACCAGAGTGTCAAGAGTCAAGTCTCACTGCAGTCCAGGATCTTTTGAAGTTAACCGAGGTGTTAAGGTCAAGTTTTAGTACAGATCAGCAAAACAATATTTTTCAAGTGCCAGTAAGCGTTGATCGGCAACCAGCTGGCGTCAAGACAGCACTAACAGGCATGTTTCTCCAAAGTGTCCCAGTTGTACCTAGTTGAGCCAGAGGAGTATCCCACTCATTCCCTTCTCCCATCCCCATTATCAAATAAACAAAACAAACCAAAGATGCCGGAATGGTCTTTGTCTCCAATCTCACACTTGGGTATTCAACTTAAATGGGCTGAAGGTGTCACCGGTAACAATGGCAGACCCACATCAGGCCCAATGCCTAGAAAACCTGCTACACGTTAGCTTACTCATTAAAATGCAAATCAATTTAAAACTTTTTTGAAATGCATTTCTCTGGACTTTTTGTTATTCTGTCTCTCACTGTTAAAATACATCTACCATTAAAATTATAGACTGATCATTTTTTTCTCAGTAGGCAAACGTACAAAATCAGCAGGGGATCAAATATTTTTTTCCCTCACTGTATAAAGTGTTTTAGCTCTGCCAAAGCGTTTTTTATGTTTTTTGTACAGATGCAAAAAAAATTCATGAAGATTGCTTAAAAATCTTATAACATTGTGTTTTTTTTTTTTTTTTTTCTGAAAGCAGAGATGCTATTTAAAGCGGTGTTCCGCCCACCACTCAAAAAATGAAAAGTCAGCAGTTACACATACTGTAGATGCTGACTTTTAATATTAGAACACTTACCTGTCATGGAATCCAGCGATGTCGGCACCGCAGCCAATGTTTCCATTGGCTGTCGGGTGCTGCTGCCACCATTGCCAGTAAGGGAACCTGGCCGTGAAGCCTTACGCGGTAAATGGCCTGGAAGCAGAGGGAGGAGGAGGGGGGGGTGAACCTCTGACGTACCTCGCCGCGGTGAGGTCCGAAGGAAGTAAGGAAAGGGTACCTGTCAAAAACATGTACCCGCTCCCCCCTACCCCCTGAAGGGTGCGGAATGTAGCATCGGAGGGAGGGGACAGGTAAGTGGAAGTTACACTTTTTAGTGGAACGCTGCTTTAATAAAATAATGGTTGTACAAAATGTCAGTAAAAAAAACACTAAAATATATTTTAGGTCAAACAAATGCAACATATTACGCAATTTTTTTGTAAAATATTAAAGCTGTGGTTGCTCTGAGTAAATAGATACCTAAAACATTAAAATTATCTACGCACCTGACAGAGCGACAAACTTCAGTACCCTACATTTTCCATAGGCAATACTTTAAGTGTCGGTTCACACTACTGCGACTTGTCAGGCGGCTGGTCAGCCTGACAAGTCTCAGTCCATTCTGTGCTACGGGAACCGTTCTAATAGGAGCGGCTCAAGTCGCTCCGACTTAGAAAATAGTTCCTGTACTACTTCGGGGCGACATCAGAGCGACTTGCATTGACTTCCATTATGTGAAGTCAGTGCAAGTCATGCCGAAGTCGCGGTGCACGCGACTTCACAGGTCGCCCCCGAAGTAGTGCCACGGTAGTGTGAACCGCCACAAGGTCATCAGTTTAGAGTAAATGTAAATATTTTGCACAGAAATATTTCTCCCACTCCAGCGTGTGCGGCAATGTGTAACATGTGTGGTGCAATCTACGTCTTTATGAGTATACGCCCCTGATGCGTGTGTTTATGTTCGTATATGCATGTATGTGGGGTTCAACAGTTTTGGGGGATTTTTAAGTACTAGGGTGTAACTTTAGTTTTTTACTTTTTTTTTTTTTCATCACAAAGGGCACACAAAGCCCCTATGCAATTTTTTCGTTTTTTGGTTACAGGTTCTCTTGAATAAGACATCAGGGGTCAGGCGTCTCATCTACCCTCCAATGAAGCTAATGAAGTGCAGGTCACGTTCCAAAAGCGTCTTCCCTGGCCATACCAAGTGACACCAGAAACCCGAAGTTTTAACATGTCACTTTCGGGTTCTTAGTTCAATGATCTCTCTACCTTCTACCTGGCAGCACTTACCATACTGGTCTGCTGATGGGAGTGCAAAGCCTGTGAATCATGGTGGGTGTACATTGGGACAGCGCAGAAGCTATACAACTGCCAGATTACTTCAATCTGAGATCAGCTTGTCAGATTCAAACTAGGCAGCCACTTAGGGCGCACTGCCGCCTAGCGGCGCACTGTTGCCTAGGGTAGGATGACCGGGGACAGTCCCCGGACTGAGGACACTGTCCCCTGCCCGAATCTGTCCCTGTCTTTGCAGGGCTGATCCTGGGCAGGTGCACCGTGAGCTGGGGCGGGGGGCGCACCCAGGGCCGGCCCTGCCATAGGTTCCGCTGAGCCTATTGGGCTGCCTCCCAAACGGAAAGGGGGGGAGCGAAGCCCATGATGCTGTTAATCCGGCCCTGGTCCTCCTCCACCGCCGCTTCCACCTACACCGCCCATAGGTGTGCGCAGCCTATTGCATTAAGGTGTGCATCCCAAAGTTGAAATACACATGCATGTGTTTGCCAGCAGGGAGAGTAATGTATCGGGGCCATGTACCTGTAGGCAAGGAGAAATAGAGCAGAGCAGGTCCCAGGGAGATCTTTCCCATCTCCTCACTGGCAATGCTATGTGCCCTAGGTGATTAGGGTGTGCCCAGGCACACCCAGCACACCCTGTGCGCACGCCTATGTCACCGCCACATCCACCACCACCTCAACCTCCCTCCTACTCCATATGGGCCTCGTCCTTCAGAGATGAAGAAGAACATTGTTTTATTTTTCTGTTTTTTTTTGTTGTTTTAAGTTATTTCCCTATCCACATTTGTTTGCAGAGCACTTGCCATGCTCTTAATTACGTTTTGCTGCCATTTGCAGCACTCTAGCCCTTTCCTTTGGTGTTTTAGAGCCATTTTAGTGCCTTAAAGTTCGGGTCCCCATTGACTTCAATGGGGTTCGGTGTCCGGGAAAAGTTCGGTAAAAGTCCGGGACACGGACCCGGACTTTTTTTTAAAGTTCGGCCGAACCCGTCGAACACGGACATCTAGGTGTCCGCTCAACCCTAGTCAGGAGTGCAAGACGCACAGAGTTCAAGGGTCAGGAGTACATATCACGAAAAGTACAGGGGTTAGGAGTGATTATAGTACATAGTATAGTGGTCAGGTGTGTTTGTTTCTCAGGGCACAGAGGTTAGGAGTGGTTATTGTACAGAGTGCAGGGTTAGGAGTGCTTATCACACATAGTACAGGGGTCAGGGGTTTGTAATGCACAGACTGCAGGGTTCGAGAGTGTTTTTTGCAAAGTGTGCAGGGCCCAGGGTCAGGAGTGAATATTGCACAGAGTGTAGGGGACTGGGGTGCATAACACACAGTGGCTAGGGATCAGAAGCTTTATAGCACAAAAGTATAGGGGTCAGGAATGAGTATCACAGAGTCTGCAGGGGGCAGGAGTGCCTAACACACAAAGTAGAGGGCACAGAGTGAAGGTCTCTGGATTAGGACAGGGCTCAGGAGTTCATAAAGCACAGAGTAAAGGGGTCAGAAGTGCGGAATTCAAAGAGTGCAGGGTTTAGGACTACACAACACAGAGAGTGCAAAGGTCAGGAGTGGAAATTGCACAGAGTAAAGGGGTGCATAACACACAGAGTGCTGAGGTCAGGAGTAGTTATCACACAAACCAAAGGTGTCAGGTGTGCGTAAAACACAGAGGTCGGGAGTGATTATTGCACAGAGTGCAGGGGTTGGGAGTGTGGAACACACAGAGTGGAGGACTTAGGAGTAAGTAAGTCAGGAGTGAAGTTCTCTGGCTTAGTACAGGGCTCACAAGTGTAACATACAGAGTAAAGGGGTTAGGAGTGCATAATGCACAAAGTGTAGGGTTCCTAACTATGCAACACAGAGTCTGGGTCAGGAGTGGTTATTGCACAGATTACAAGGGTCAGTTATGTGTAGCACACAGGGTCAACAGGTCGGGAGTGGATATTGCACAGAAGATAGGGGTCGGGAGTGGTTATCAAAGAGAGTACAGGGGTCAGGAATGAATAACATACAGAATGTAGGGCTCTGAAGCACGTAACACACAGATTGCAGAGTTCAGGAGTGTGTATCATACGGAGTGTTTGGGCCAGGAACCCCTAAGGCAGAGAATGCAGGGCTCAGCAATGCAAAATGCTAAGAAGGCAGGGGTCAGAAATATGTAAAGCTGGGTAAACATTCACAGTTTTCAACCCAGTGGGTTGAACAAAACTACCTGACAGATCTCTGCATCGATACAAGCGATGTTGATGCAGGGATCTCTCCCGCTGTGACATTGTATTCTTACAGGAGGACCACCTGCCCAGAATGTACTGATCAGTGCGCACAGAAATTGGCTGCAAGTGCTGATTGAATGCTGGTTTGCCAGAAGACGGTCATTAGACCAGCTTCTGTTGAACAGACAGCTGTGCACATGGACCAAAAGTCAACCGGTTCCTGATGAACTGTCTGACTTTTGGCCTGTGTGTACCAGGCTTAACACACAGAGTACAGAGCCTAGGAATGTGTAATGTGCAGAGTAAAGGGCTTAGGAGTGCATATTGCACAAAAATGATGGCTAAGGAGTTTGTATGACAAAGAGTGTAGGGGCTAGGAATGCGTAAAGGAGAAAGTGCAAAGACAAGGAGTGCAGAACATAGGGGGTGCAGTGCTCAGAATTGCATAAATCACAGAGTGCAGTGGTCAGAAGTGTGTAATGCTCAGAGTGAAGGTATCAGGAGTGCATAGCGAACAGAGTGCATGATTCAAGAGTGAATATCACACTAGGGAGCACACAGAGTAAAGGGGTCAGAGAGATGCATAACACACACAGAAAATAATTTAGAAGTGCCTAATGCAGAGAGTGCAGGAGCCAGGAGTGCGAAATGTGGAGGGTGCAGGGGCCAAGAGTGTTCACGGCAGTAAGTGCGGGGCTTAGAATTGCATAACACACAAAGTGCAGGCATAAAAAAATGTATAAATCACAGAGTGAAGAGTCCAGGACTCCAGGAGTGCATTACACACAGAGTGCAGGGCTCAGGAATGTGTGATGCACATGTTCAGGAGTGCATACCGTACAGATTGTAGAGCTCATAATTATGTAACTCAGAGAGTGTAGGGCTGAGGAGTGCAGAGCACACCGATTATAAAGGTAAAGAGTGCAAAACATACAGTGTATGGAACAGGGTAAGGAACCGTTATCGCCAAGAAAGTAAGGTCGGGAGTGCAAAATGCACAAGGTGCAGGTGAAAGGATTTGTTATTCCACAGAATGCAGGGGTTAGAGGGGAGTAGGTCACAGAGTGCATATTACACAGAGTGCAGGCCAGGAGTGCAGAGGCCAGGAGTGTGTAATACAGAAAGTGCAGGGTTCAGAAGTGCATAATTCACAGAATGTAGGGGTCAAAAGAGCAGGGTTAAGGCTTTAGGAAGGAGTTGGGCACAGAGTACAGGGCTCAGGAGTACATTACTGAAAGAGTATAGGACTCAGAAATGCACATCCCACAGAGTGCATGGGTCAAGAGTGTATAAGACACAGAATTTATGGGTCAGGAGTGGGTATTGCAGAGAGTGCTAGGGCCAGCAATGCACAATGCAGAGGATAAAGGAGCCACAGAGAGCGCAGTGCTCAGAATTGCTTAATGCACAGATTTAAGGGCTCAGGATTGCAAAACACAAAGAGTACAGGATTCAAGAATGGATATCACAAAGAGTGAAATTCTCAAGAGTGTGTAACACACAGAGTACATGGGCAAGGAGCATGTATCATAGAGAATGCAAGAGTCAGGAGTGAATACCACAAGAGTCAGGATTGTGTAAAGCAAAGAGTGCAAGGGCCAGGAGTGTCTAATGCAAAGTGGGTATGGTTATGGAGTGCATAATGCACACAGTGTAAGGGGTCAGGAGTACATATTGCAAGAGTGCAGCAGACAGAAGTTTTCTCATAGAGTGCAGGGGTCTGGTGTTTGTAGCACACAGATTGCAGCGCTCAGGAGTGCATAATGCACAGAGTGCTTGGCTGAGGGGTGTGTATTACACACGGTGCAGGCAAGCAGTGAATAAAAGAGAGAGCGCAGAGATTAGGAGTGCTAAACACAGTAAGTGCAGGGGCCTGGGGTGCATATGCAGAGAGTACAGGGCTCAGTACTGCACAAGGTAAAGAGTGCAGGAGCTAAGGAATCCGTAATGCTCAGAGTACATGGGTCAGGAGTAGTGATCGACCAATATCGGTTTTTCGTTGCCGATACCGATATTTTGGCCAATGTGTATCGGTATCGGCCGATATGAGCTGAAATTTTCGTACATTTAAACATTTTTTTTTTTTTTCTTGACAGGTACTCTTGTGGAAGGATCTGGGGGTCTAAAAGACCCCAAACCCCTCCTCTGCAGTTAAAAGCATTCAAAACACCAAGTTTGGCTGTTTTGAATGCTGTCATTATTTTGAATCTGGCGCCAGTACCCGGAAGTGATGTCATGACATCACTCCTGGGTTTTTGCATTGAAACCCGATCAGAGCCGAATGCGGCTTTGATCAGGTCTTCGGCGGCTGTGCAGGCCGGTTGCCTGGATCTCCCGGTGGTCAGCCGCATCGGTTGTCATTACAAGACAGCTGACTGTTGGCTATGGATGCCAGTACCGGGGTGATGCCTCTAGCTGCAGGCATCACTCCGGTACAAGCACTTTCGGCAATATCAGTAACCTCCGGGGCCGATTCGGATATATAAGTGCATATCGGCCCTCGATATATCGTGAAACGTGGACGTGAAATTCGTTTAGGTACAGCGTCGCACAACCGCGCAATTGTCCGTTAAAGTCACGCAGTGCCGAATCGCAAAATACCCCCTAGTCTTTCAGCAGCCAAATCTTCCGGGGCTTAAGTGGTTAATGCTGCCTAGGTGTCTGATCGTGCATCAGCATGCCACATACTCAAAATGTCAGAATATTGCTGACCTTGTACTCCACCCACATTGGAATATGACAGACTGAGTTTTGAAATAATTGAAATTCAATATCCTACAACTTCATGTAACCAAACAAACATGTGTAGACCTGAAGGAATGTCTGCACCTGGCTTATTTCAATCTAGTGTCAAACTTGGTCTGTAGACTGTCAGACTAGTACAATAAATTGCCAGTATTGAGGCTATAGACAAATCATGGCATCCTCACATGTTGGTAAACTGCAAGTGTATGGAGTCGACACTGAATACATGGATTCAAAATTGATGAAGTGCCTACATGAAGGCAAAATGTAGGATAGATAAAAACTGTCGGTCCTTGATTAAGGAGTGATAGTTAGTCCTCAATGTGGTGAAGTCAATGGCAATGATATGGCCACGTTATGAAAATGGGCAACTTTGGACCCTGACGGTCATCCAGGGACAGATTAATGCGAGCTCTCCAAATGGATCCGGTCTGGGATGGGAGCAGGGGAGAGACGCAGGTTCACTCTATAGCTGCGCAGGCTCACACCGGTGTCTAGCAGTAATGGATGTTAAAATTAGATATTATGCAGGGTATATCATATGGGAATGTGTCATCCAGATAACCATCTGCTGCACCCGGTGCTCACAGCCCTTTCTCGATCCCCATATATATCTGAAAGCTCACCATACATCCGGATGTAGATAGCCAACTTCGGGTAATGGGCTCGCCGGTCTGTTTCCTGATATGATGGCCGCTGGTCACGGACTGTTTCTCCAGCACGCCCAAAGTTGGCAGCGTCTACCGCACATGGCGGCTGGTTGCCCGGATCTCCCGGTGGTCAGCCGCATCGGTTGTCATTACAAGACAGCTGACCATTGGCTATGGATGCCAGTACCGGGGTGACGCCTCTAGCTGCAGGCATCACTCCGGTACAAGCACTTTCGGCAATATCAGTAACCTCCGGGGCTGATTCGGATATATAAGTGCATATCGGCCCTCAATATATCGGCTTTGCCGATAATCGGTCGATCACTAGTCAGGAGTACATATCACTGAGAGTGCAGAGGTCAGGTGTTCATACAGCAAAGATTTCTGGGGTTAGAAGTGCGTAACGCACAGGGTACAGGGCTTAGGAGTAGATATCACAGAGAATACGGGGGGGGGGTGCATAATGCACAGAGTAAAGTGTTTATTAGTCCTTAACGCACAGAGTACAGTCAGGAGTGGTGATTGCAGAAGGAGTGAAAAGTGGTTATAGCACAGGGGTGAGCTGTGCCTAATGTAACACACAGAGTGCAGGGGTCAACAGAGGGAAGTCTTTTCTATCCCTCATGCAGCTTACTGTATGCAGCGAATGTTACTACATTGGTTTGTGCCATTCCCAGCAGCCATTCTGTACAGTTACAGCATATGGAAAAAAACACTTTATCCAAGCTGGCCCACAGTAAATTATTAAAGATAAACGATTCCTGGACTTTTTCTTGCACAAGTGCTGTCCAGCTGCAGTGCCCCTGGGGGGATGGAGTGCAGGATCCAGCCCCGCTGCACTATTACAGCGCCTGGCCCTCTCCAAGCATACCCTGCCAATAACTTTGAAAGGCTGCTTACACATGGGTGAACACTGAACCTGTCCCACCCAGGTGCGCTATAACGCAGGGAGGGACGCACTGCAGCTGGCTAGCTACATGTGCAAGGGGCCTAACTGCAAAACAGATGCATAAAAAGATGTGAGGGTAAATCTCTATAAAACTTAGATCTCCAGACAACTGTAAATCCTCACCTGGGTTCTAAACTTTAACTGCTTTACAGTGTGGGAAAAAAGTATTTGACCCCCCTGCTGATTTTGTACGTTTGCCCACTGACAAAGAAATGATCAGTCTATAATTTTATTGGTAGGTTTATGTTAACAGTGAAAGACAGAATAACAAAAAGTCCAGAGAAAGTGTAGAGGGGGTGCCTTGTGAGAGGACCCTGAAGTGTAGAGGGGGTGCCTAGTGAGAGGACCCTGAAGTGTAGAGGGGGTGACTAGTGAGAGGACCCTGAAGTGCAAAGGGGCGCCAGTGGTTGGGCCCAGAAGAGTTAAAGTGTACAGCGTGCAGTGTACAGTGTTGAGAGTTGCAGCAAGCACGAGTAGTTACAACAAGGAGCTACCTCAGTCACTGAAGGGCTGGGGGGAGCTCTTTACAGTACTTTTGAGCTAACCAGAGTGTCAAGAGTCAAGTCTCACTGCAGTCCAGGATCTTTTGAAGTTAACCGAGGTGTTAAGGTCAAGTTTTAGTACAGATCAGCAAAACAATATTTTTCAAGTGCCAGTAAGCGTTGATCGGCAACCAGCTGGCGTCAAGACAGCACTAACAGGCATGTTTCTCCAAAGTGTCCCAGTTGTACTAGTTGAGCCAGAGGAGTATCCCACTCATTCCCTTCTCCCATCCCCATTATCAAATAAACAAAACAAACCAAAGATGCCGGAATGGTCTTTGTCTCCAATCTCACACTTGGGTATTCAACTTAAATGGGCTGAAGGTGTCACCGGTAACAATGGCAGACCCACATCAGGCCCAATGCCTAGAAAACCTGCTACACGTTAGCTTACTCATTAAAATGCAAATCAATTTAAAACTTTTTTGAAATGCATTTCTCTGGACTTTTTGTTATTCTGTCTCTCACTGTTAAAATACATCTACCATTAAAATTATAGACTGATCATTTTTTTTCTCAGTAGGCAAACGTACAAAATCAGCAGGGGATCAAATATTTTTTTCCCTCACTGTATAAAGTGTTTTAGCTCTGCCAAAGCGTTTTTTATGTTTTTTGTACAGATGCAAAAAAAATTCATGAAGATTGCTTAAAAATCTTATAACATTGTGTTTTTTTTTTTTTTTTTCTGAAAGCAGAGATGCTATTTAAAGCGGTGTTCCGCCCACCACTCAAAAAATGAAAAGTCAGCAGTTACACATACTGTAGATGCTGACTTTTAATATTAGAACACTTACCTGTCATGGAATCCAGCGATGTCGGCACCGCAGCCAATGTTTCCATTGGCTGTCGGGTGCTGCTGCCACCATTGCCAGTAAGGGAACCTGGCCGTGAAGCCTTACGCGGTAAATGGCCTGGAAGCAGAGGGAGGAGGAGGGGGGGGTGAACCTCTGACGTACCTCGCCGCGGTGAGGTCCGAAGGAAGTAAGGAAAGGGTACCTGTCAAAAACATGTACCCGCTCCCCCCTACCCCCTGAAGGGTGCGGAATGTAGCATCGGAGGGAGGGGACAGGTAAGTGGAAGTTACACTTTTTAGTGGAACGCTGCTTTAATAAAATAATGGTTGTACAAAATGTCAGTAAAAAAAACACTAAAATATATTTTAGGTCAAACAAATGCAACATATTACGCAATTTTTTTGTAAAATATTAAAGCTGTGGTTGCTCTGAGTAAATAGATACCTAAAACATTAAAATTATCTACGCACCTGACAGAGCGACAAACTTCAGTACCCTACATTTTCCATAGGCAATACTTTAAGTGTCGGTTCACACTACTGCGACTTGTCAGGCGGCTGGTCAGCCTGACAAGTCTCAGTCCATTCTGTGCTACGGGAACCGTTCTAATAGGAGCGGCTCAAGTCGCTCCGACTTAGAAAATAGTTCCTGTACTACTTCGGGGCGACATCAGAGCGACTTGCATTGACTTCCATTATGTGAAGTCAGTGCAAGTCATGCCGAAGTCGCGGTGCACGCGACTTCACAGGTCGCCCCCGAAGTAGTGCCACGGTAGTGTGAACCGCCACAAGGTCATCAGTTTAGAGTAAATGTAAATATTTTGCACAGAAATATTTCTCCCACTCCAGCGTGTGCGGCAATGTGTAACATGTGTGGTGCAATCTACGTCTTTATGAGTATACGCCCCTGATGCGTGTGTTTATGTTCGTATATGCATGTATGTGGGGTTCAACAGTTTTGGGGGATTTTTAAGTACTAGGGTGTAACTTTAGTTTTTTACTTTTTTTTTTTTTCATCACAAAGGGCACACAAAGCCCCTATGCAATTTTTTCGTTTTTTGGTTACAGGTTCTCTTGAATAAGACATCAGGGGTCAGGCGTCTCATCTACCCTCCAATGAAGCTAATGAAGTGCAGGTCACGTTCCAAAAGCGTCTTCCCTGGCCATACCAAGTGACACCAGAAACCCGAAGTTTTAACATGTCACTTTCGGGTTCTTAGTTCAATGATCTCTCTACCTTCTACCTGGCAGCACTTACCATACTGGTCTGCTGATGGGAGTGCAAAGCCTGTGAATCATGGTGGGTGTACATTGGGACAGCGCAGAAGCTATACAACTGCCAGATTACTTCAATCTGAGATCAGCTTGTCAGATTCAAACTAGGCAGCCACTTAGGGCGCACTGCCGCCTAGCGGCGCACTGTTGCCTAGGGTAGGATGACCGGGGACAGTCCCCGGACTGAGGACACTGTCCCCTGCCCGAATCTGTCCCTGTCTTTGCAGGGCTGATCCTGGGCAGGTGCACCGTGAGCTGGGGCGGGGGGCGCACCCAGGGCCGGCCCTGCCATAGGTTCCGCTGAGCCTATTGGGCTGCCTCCCAAACGGAAAGGGGGGGAGCGAAGCCCATGATGCTGTTAATCCGGCCCTGGTCCTCCTCCACCGCCGCTTCCACCTACACCGCCCATAGGTGTGCGCAGCCTATTGCATTAAGGTGTGCATCCCAAAGTTGAAATACACATGCATGTGTTTGCCAGCAGGGAGAGTAATGTATCGGGGCCATGTACCTGTAGGCAAGGAGAAATAGAGCAGAGCAGGTCCCAGGGAGATCTTTCCCATCTCCTCACTGGCAATGCTATGTGCCCTAGGTGATTAGGGTGTGCCCAGGCACACCCAGCACACCCTGTGCGCACGCCTATGTCACCGCCACATCCACCACCACCTCAACCTCCCTCCTACTCCATATGGGCCTCGTCCTTCAGAGATGAAGAAGAACATTGTTTTATTTTTCTGTTTTTTTTTGTTGTTTTAAGTTATTTCCCTATCCACATTTGTTTGCAGAGCACTTGCCATGCTCTTAATTACGTTTTGCTGCCATTTGCAGCACTCTAGCCCTTTCCTTTGGTGTTTTAGAGCCATTTTAGTGCCTTAAAGTTCGGGTCCCCATTGACTTCAATGGGGTTCGGTGTCCGGGAAAAGTTCGGTAAAAGTCCGGGACACGGACCCGGACTTTTTTTTAAAGTTCGGCCGAACCCGTCGAACACGGACATCTAGGTGTCCGCTCAACCCTAGTCAGGAGTGCAAGACGCACAGAGTTCAAGGGTCAGGAGTACATATCACGAAAAGTACAGGGGTTAGGAGTGATTATAGTACATAGTATAGTGGTCAGGTGTGTTTGTTTCTCAGGGCACAGAGGTTAGGAGTGGTTATTGTACAGAGTGCAGGGTTAGGAGTGCTTATCACACATAGTACAGGGGTCAGGGGTTTGTAATGCACAGACTGCAGGGTTCGAGAGTGTTTTTTGCAAAGTGTGCAGGGCCCAGGGTCAGGAGTGAATATTGCACAGAGTGTAGGGGACTGGGGTGCATAACACACAGTGGCTAGGGATCAGAAGCTTTATAGCACAAAAGTATAGGGGTCAGGAATGAGTATCACAGAGTCTGCAGGGGGCAGGAGTGCCTAACACACAAAGTAGAGGGCACAGAGTGAAGGTCTCTGGATTAGGACAGGGCTCAGGAGTTCATAAAGCACAGAGTAAAGGGGTCAGAAGTGCGGAATTCAAAGAGTGCAGGGTTTAGGACTACACAACACAGAGAGTGCAAAGGTCAGGAGTGGAAATTGCACAGAGTAAAGGGGTGCATAACACACAGAGTGCTGAGGTCAGGAGTAGTTATCACACAAACCAAAGGTGTCAGGTGTGCGTAAAACACAGAGGTCGGGAGTGATTATTGCACAGAGTGCAGGGGTTGGGAGTGTGGAACACACAGAGTGGAGGACTTAGGAGTAAGTAAGTCAGGAGTGAAGTTCTCTGGCTTAGTACAGGGCTCACAAGTGTAACATACAGAGTAAAGGGGTTAGGAGTGCATAATGCACAAAGTGTAGGGTTCCTAACTATGCAACACAGAGTCTGGGTCAGGAGTGGTTATTGCACAGATTACAAGGGTCAGTTATGTGTAGCACACAGGGTCAACAGGTCGGGAGTGGATATTGCACAGAAGATAGGGGTCGGGAGTGGTTATCAAAGAGAGTACAGGGGTCAGGAATGAATAACATACAGAATGTAGGGCTCTGAAGCACGTAACACACAGATTGCAGAGTTCAGGAGTGTGTATCATACGGAGTGTTTGGGCCAGGAACCCCTAAGGCAGAGAATGCAGGGCTCAGCAATGCAAAATGCTAAGAAGGCAGGGGTCAGAAATATGTAAAGCTGGGTAAACATTCACAGTTTTCAACCCAGTGGGTTGAACAAAACTACCTGACAGATCTCTGCATCGATACAAGCGATGTTGATGCAGGGATCTCTCCCGCTGTGACATTGTATTCTTACAGGAGGACCACCTGCCCAGAATGTACTGATCAGTGCGCACAGAAATTGGCTGCAAGTGCTGATTGAATGCTGGTTTGCCAGAAGACGGTCATTAGACCAGCTTCTGTTGAACAGACAGCTGTGCACATGGACCAAAAGTCAACCGGTTCCTGATGAACTGTCTGACTTTTGGCCTGTGTGTACCAGGCTTAACACACAGAGTACAGAGCCTAGGAATGTGTAATGTGCAGAGTAAAGGGCTTAGGAGTGCATATTGCACAAAAATGATGGCTAAGGAGTTTGTATGACAAAGAGTGTAGGGGCTAGGAATGCGTAAAGGAGAAAGTGCAAAGACAAGGAGTGCAGAACATAGGGGGTGCAGTGCTCAGAATTGCATAAATCACAGAGTGCAGTGGTCAGAAGTGTGTAATGCTCAGAGTGAAGGTATCAGGAGTGCATAGCGAACAGAGTGCATGATTCAAGAGTGAATATCACACTAGGGAGCACACAGAGTAAAGGGGTCAGAGAGATGCATAACACACACAGAAAATAATTTAGAAGTGCCTAATGCAGAGAGTGCAGGAGCCAGGAGTGCGAAATGTGGAGGGTGCAGGGGCCAAGAGTGTTCACGGCAGTAAGTGCGGGGCTTAGAATTGCATAACACACAAAGTGCAGGCATAAAAAAATGTATAAATCACAGAGTGAAGAGTCCAGGACTCCAGGAGTGCATTACACACAGAGTGCAGGGCTCAGGAATGTGTGATGCACATGTTCAGGAGTGCATACCGTACAGATTGTAGAGCTCATAATTATGTAACTCAGAGAGTGTAGGGCTGAGGAGTGCAGAGCACACCGATTATAAAGGTAAAGAGTGCAAAACATACAGTGTATGGAACAGGGTAAGGAACCGTTATCGCCAAGAAAGTAAGGTCGGGAGTGCAAAATGCACAAGGTGCAGGTGAAAGGATTTGTTATTCCACAGAATGCAGGGGTTAGAGGGGAGTAGGTCACAGAGTGCATATTACACAGAGTGCAGGCCAGGAGTGCAGAGGCCAGGAGTGTGTAATACAGAAAGTGCAGGGTTCAGAAGTGCATAATTCACAGAATGTAGGGGTCAAAAGAGCAGGGTTAAGGCTTTAGGAAGGAGTTGGGCACAGAGTACAGGGCTCAGGAGTACATTACTGAAAGAGTATAGGACTCAGAAATGCACATCCCACAGAGTGCATGGGTCAAGAGTGTATAAGACACAGAATTTATGGGTCAGGAGTGGGTATTGCAGAGAGTGCTAGGGCCAGCAATGCACAATGCAGAGGATAAAGGAGCCACAGAGAGCGCAGTGCTCAGAATTGCTTAATGCACAGATTTAAGGGCTCAGGATTGCAAAACACAAAGAGTACAGGATTCAAGAATGGATATCACAAAGAGTGAAATTCTCAAGAGTGTGTAACACACAGAGTACATGGGCAAGGAGCATGTATCATAGAGAATGCAAGAGTCAGGAGTGAATACCACAAGAGTCAGGATTGTGTAAAGCAAAGAGTGCAAGGGCCAGGAGTGTCTAATGCAAAGTGGGTATGGTTATGGAGTGCATAATGCACACAGTGTAAGGGGTCAGGAGTACATATTGCAAGAGTGCAGCAGACAGAAGTTTTCTCATAGAGTGCAGGGGTCTGGTGTTTGTAGCACACAGATTGCAGCGCTCAGGAGTGCATAATGCACAGAGTGCTTGGCTGAGGGGTGTGTATTACACACGGTGCAGGCAAGCAGTGAATAAAAGAGAGAGCGCAGAGATTAGGAGTGCTAAACACAGTAAGTGCAGGGGCCTGGGGTGCATATGCAGAGAGTACAGGGCTCAGTACTGCACAAGGTAAAGAGTGCAGGAGCTAAGGAATCCGTAATGCTCAGAGTACATGGGTCAGGAGTAGTGATCGACCAATATCGGTTTTTCGTTGCCGATACCGATATTTTGGCCAATGTGTATCGGTATCGGCCGATATGAGCTGAAATTTTCGTACATTTAAACATTTTTTTTTTTTTTCTTGACAGGTACTCTTGTGGAAGGATCTGGGGGTCTAAAAGACCCCAAACCCCTCCTCTGCAGTTAAAAGCATTCAAAACACCAAGTTTGGCTGTTTTGAATGCTGTCATTATTTTGAATCTGGCGCCAGTACCCGGAAGTGATGTCATGACATCACTCCTGGGTTTTTGCATTGAAACCCGATCAGAGCCGAATGCGGCTTTGATCAGGTCTTCGGCGGCTGTGCAGGCCGGTTGCCTGGATCTCCCGGTGGTCAGCCGCATCGGTTGTCATTACAAGACAGCTGACTGTTGGCTATGGATGCCAGTACCGGGGTGATGCCTCTAGCTGCAGGCATCACTCCGGTACAAGCACTTTCGGCAATATCAGTAACCTCCGGGGCCGATTCGGATATATAAGTGCATATCGGCCCTCGATATATCGTGAAACGTGGACGTGAAATTCGTTTAGGTACAGCGTCGCACAACCGCGCAATTGTCCGTTAAAGTCACGCAGTGCCGAATCGCAAAATACCCCCTAGTCTTTCAGCAGCCAAATCTTCCGGGGCTTAAGTGGTTAATGCTGCCTAGGTGTCTGATCGTGCATCAGCATGCCACATACTCAAAATGTCAGAATATTGCTGACCTTGTACTCCACCCACATTGGAATATGACAGACTGAGTTTTGAAATAATTGAAATTCAATATCCTACAACTTCATGTAACCAAACAAACATGTGTAGACCTGAAGGAATGTCTGCACCTGGCTTATTTCAATCTAGTGTCAAACTTGGTCTGTAGACTGTCAGACTAGTACAATAAATTGCCAGTATTGAGGCTATAGACAAATCATGGCATCCTCACATGTTGGTAAACTGCAAGTGTATGGAGTCGACACTGAATACATGGATTCAAAATTGATGAAGTGCCTACATGAAGGCAAAATGTAGGATAGATAAAAACTGTCGGTCCTTGATTAAGGAGTGATAGTTAGTCCTCAATGTGGTGAAGTCAATGGCAATGATATGGCCACGTTATGAAAATGGGCAACTTTGGACCCTGACGGTCATCCAGGGACAGATTAATGCGAGCTCTCCAAATGGATCCGGTCTGGGATGGGAGCAGGGGAGAGACGCAGGTTCACTCTATAGCTGCGCAGGCTCACACCGGTGTCTAGCAGTAATGGATGTTAAAATTAGATATTATGCAGGGTATATCATATGGGAATGTGTCATCCAGATAACCATCTGCTGCACCCGGTGCTCACAGCCCTTTCTCGATCCCCATATATATCTGAAAGCTCACCATACATCCGGATGTAGATAGCCAACTTCGGGTAATGGGCTCGCCGGTCTGTTTCCTGATATGATGGCCGCTGGTCACGGACTGTTTCTCCAGCACGCCCAAAGTTGGCAGCGTCTACCGCACATGGCGGCTGGTTGCCCGGATCTCCCGGTGGTCAGCCGCATCGGTTGTCATTACAAGACAGCTGACCATTGGCTATGGATGCCAGTACCGGGGTGACGCCTCTAGCTGCAGGCATCACTCCGGTACAAGCACTTTCGGCAATATCAGTAACCTCCGGGGCTGATTCGGATATATAAGTGCATATCGGCCCTCAATATATCGGCTTTGCCGATAATCGGTCGATCACTAGTCAGGAGTACATATCACTGAGAGTGCAGAGGTCAGGTGTTCATACAGCAAAGATTTCTGGGGTTAGAAGTGCGTAACGCACAGGGTACAGGGCTTAGGAGTAGATATCACAGAGAATACGGGGGGGGGGTGCATAATGCACAGAGTACAGTGTTTATTAGTCCTTAACGCACAGAGTACAGTCAGGAGTGGTGATTGCAGAAGAAGTGAGAAGTGGTTATAGCACAGGGGTGAGCTGTGCCTAATGTAACACACAGAGTGCAGGGGTCAACAGAGGGAAGTCTTTTCTATCCCTCATGCAGCTTACTGTATGCAGCGAATGTTACTACATTGGTTTGTGCCATTCCCAGCAGCCATTCTGTACAGTTACAGCATATGGAAAAAACACTTTATCCAAGCTGGCCCACAGTAAATTATTAAAGATAAACGATTCCTGGACTTTTTCTTGCACAAGTGCTGTCCAGCTGCAGTGCACCTGGGGGGATGGAGTGCAGGATCCAGCCCCGCTGCACTATTACATTGCTTAGCCCTGTCCAAGCATACCCTGCCATTAACTTTGAAAGGCTGCTTACACAAGGGTGAACACTACACCT
This sequence comes from Pelophylax lessonae, assembly GCF_965119305.1. Taxonomy (NCBI): domain Eukaryota; kingdom Metazoa; phylum Chordata; class Amphibia; order Anura; family Ranidae; genus Pelophylax; species Pelophylax lessonae. The sequence continues at coordinate 235,569,635 of NC_138776.1, forward strand.
GTCCAACCAAGGTGCGCTATAACGCAGGGAGGGACGCACTGCAGCTGGCTAGCTACATGTGCAAGGGGCCTAACTGTAAAACAGATGCATAAAAAGATGTGAGGGTAAATTTCTATAAAACTTAGATCTCCAGACAACTGTAAATCCTCACCTGGGTTCTAAACTTTAACTGCTTTACAGTGAGGGAAAAAAGTATTTGACCCCCCTGCTGATTTAGTACGTTTGCCCACTGACAAAGAAATGATCAGTCTATAATTTTATTGGTAGGTTTATTTTAACAGCGAAAGACAGAATACCAACACAAAAGTCCTGAAAAACACATTTCAAAAAAGGTATAAATTGATTTGCATTTTAATGAGTGAAATAAGTATTTGATCCCCTATCAATCAGCAAGATTTCTGGCATTCAAGTGTCTTCTACACAGGTAACATGCTGATATTAGGAGCACTCTCTTAAAGGGAGTGCTCCTAATCTCAGCTTGTTACCTGTATAAAATACACCTGTCCACAGAACCAATCAGTTAATCAGATTCCAATCTTCCACCATGGCTAAGGCCAAAGAGCTGTCCAAGGATGTCAGGCACAATATTGAAGACCTACACAAGGCTGGAAATGGGCTGCAAGACCATCGCCAAGCAGCTTGTTGAAAGGGTGACAACAGTCGGTCCGATTATTCGCAATTGGAAGGAATACAAGATATCTGTCAATCTCCCTCGGTCTGGGCCTCCATGCAAGATCTCACCTTGGGGAGCTTCAATGATCGTGAGAACGGTGAGGAATCAGCCCAGAACTACACGGGAGAATCTTATCAAGGATCCCAAGGTAGCTGAGACCATAGTCACCAAGAAAACAAAACATACTAAACCCTAAAGGACTGAAATCCTGCAGCACCTGCAAGGTCCCCCACTTATAAAAGCACATGTACAGGCCCGTCTGAAGTTTGCTAATGAACATCCAAATGATACAGAGGAGAACTGGATGAAAGTGTTGTGGTCAAATAAGACCAAAATCGAGCTCTTTGGCATCAACTCAACTCGCCGTGTTTGGAGGAGGAGGAATGTTGCCTATGACCCCAAGAACACCATCCCCACCGTCAAACATGGAGGTGGAAACATTATGCTTTGGGGGTGTTTTTCTGCTAAGGGGACAGGACAACTTCACTGCGTCAAAGGGATGGTGGACAGGGTCATGTACCGTCAAATCTTGGATGAGAACCTCCTTCCCTCACCAGGGCATTAAAAATGAGTCGTGGATGGGTATTCCAGCATGCCAATGACCCAACACACGGCCAAGGCAACAATGGAGTAGCTCAAGAAGAAGCACATTAAGGTCCTGGAGTCATCTAGCCAGACCTTAATCTGATATAAAGTATGTGGAGGGAGCTGAAGGTTCGAGTCACCAAACGTCGACCTTGAAATATTAATGACTTGGAGAGGATCTGCAAAGAGGAGTGGGACAAAATCCCTCCAGAGATGTGTGCAAACCTGGAGGCCAACTACAAAAAACGTCTGACCTCTGTAATTGCCAACTAGGGTTTTGCCACAAAGTACTAAGTCATTTTTTGAAAAGGGATTAAATACTTATGTAGCACCCTACAAGGTAGGTGCTAGGTAAAGTATAGTGGGCCTTGGCTGCCTAACAGCAGGGCCATGTTTTTCAGCTGCGCTGTCATGTCTCCCAGGTGTAGCTGTTGAGACTGGGGAGTCTCCCCACTGTGCCCCATGAGAGGATTCTGATTGGGCAGTGGAGGAAATCAAGCCAGTGGTACACTCAGGCCTGTATCTACCCCAGAGAGGCAGATTCTGCCACATAGGATTCTGGGAGTGGACATAGGTCAGGAAAAATTTGGTGTCCCGGGTGGCTTGCCTAAGGGGACAGAGTGAGCTGAGCTGCAGAGAGGGTCCGGTGTGCCGAGGACCAGCGGAGCAGAGGGGGTCCAGTTTCAGGAAAGCATTCCCAGTTCGTGAGTACTGTAAACTGCCCCTGGGGGTCTGCCTAGCAGAGGGGACCACTCCGGTGAAGGTCCAAGGGATCCAGGAGTCAGCTAGCTGTAAAGGGGGTGCCAGTGTTAACCCTGAAGTGTAGAGGGGGTGCCTTGTGAGAGGACCCTGAAGTGTAGAGGGGGTGCCTAGTGAAAGGACCCTGAAGTGTAGAGGGGGTGACTAGTGAGAGGACCCTGAAGTTCAGAGGGGGTGCCTAGTGAGAGGACCCTGAAGTGCAAAGGGGCGCCAGCGGTTGGGCCCAGAAGAGTTAAAGTGTACAGCGTGCAGTGTACAGTGTTGAGAGTTGCAGCAAGCACGAGTAGTTACAACAAGGAGCTACCTTAGTCACTGAAGGGCTGGGGGAGCTGTTTACAGGACTTTTGAGCTAACCAGAGTGTCAAGAGTCAAGTCTCACTGCAGTCCAGGATCTTTTGAAGTTAACCAAGGTGTTAAGGTCAAGTTTTAGCACAGATCAGCAAAACAATATTTTTCAAGTGCCAGTAAGCGTTGATCGGCAACCAGCTGGCGTCAAGACAGCGCTAACAGGCATTTTTCTCCAAAGTGTCCCAGTTGTACCTAGTTGAGCCAGAGGAGTATCCCACTCATTCCCTTCTCCCATCCCCATTATTAAATAAACAGAACAAACCAAAGATGCCGGAATGGTCTTTGTCTCCAATCTCACACTTGGGTATTCAACTTAAATGGGCTGAAGGTGTCACCGGTAACAATGGCAGACCCACATCAGGCCCAATGCCTAGAAAACCTGCTACACTTAGCTTACTCATTAAAATGCAAATCAATTTAAAACTTTTTTGAAATGCATTTCTCTAGACTTTTTGTTATTCTGTCTCTCACTGTTAAAATAAATCTACCATTAAAATTATAGACTGATCATTTTTTTCTCAGTAGGCAAACGTACAAAATCAGCAGGGGATCAAATATTTTTTTCCCTCACTGTATAAAGTGTTTTAGCTCTGCCAAAGCGTTTTTTATGTTTTTTGTACAGATGCAAAAAAAATTCATGAAGATTACTTAAAAATCTTATAACATTGTGTTTTTTTTTTTTTTTTCTGAAAGCAGAGATGCTATTTCAAGCGGTGTTCCGCCCCCCTCTCAAAAAATGAAAAGTCAGCAGTTACACATACTGTAGATGCTGACTTTTAATATTAGAACACTTACCTGTCCTGGAATCCAGCGATGTCGGCACCGTAGCCAATGTTTCCATTGGCTGTCGGGTGCTGCTGCCGCCATTGCCAGTAAGGGAACCCGGCCGTGAAGCCTTACGGCTTCACAGCCGGGTCCCTACTGTGCATGCACGCAGCGCACTGCACGCGGTAAATGGCCTGGAAGCAGAGGGAGGAGGAGGGGGCTGAACCTCTGACGTACCTCGCCGCGGTGAGGTCCGATGGAAGTGAGGAAAGGGTACCTGTCAAAAACATGTACCCGCTCCCCCCTACCCCCTGAAGGGTGCGGAATGTAGCATCGGAGGGAGGGGACAGGTAAGTGGAAGTTACACTTTTTAGTGGAACGCTGCTTTAATAAAATAATGGTTGTACAAAATGTCAGTAAAAAAAACACTAAAATATATTTTAGGTCAAACAAATGCAACATATTACGCAATTTTTTGGTAAAATATTAAAGCTGTGGTTGCTCTGAGTAAATAGATACCTAAAACATTAAAATTATCTACGCACCTGAAAGAGCGACAAACTTCAGTACCCTACATTTTCCATAGGCAATACTTTAAGTGTCGGTTCACACTACTGCGACTTGTCAGGCGGCTGGTCAGCCTGACAAGTCTCAGTCCATTCTGTGCTACGGGAACCGTTCTAATAGGAGCGGCTCAAGTCGCTCCGACTTAGAAAATAGTTCCTGTACTACTTTGGGGCGACATCGGAGCGACTTGCATTGACTTCCATTATTCCATTATATATTCCATTATTCAAGTCATGCCGAAGTCGCGGTGCACGCGACTTCACAGGTCGCCCCCGAAGTAGTGCCACGGTAGTGTGAACAGGCACAAGGTCATCAGTTTAGAGTAAACGTAAATATTTTGCACAGAAATATTTCTCCCACTCCAGCGTGTGCGGCAATGTGTAACATGTGTGGTGCAATCTACGTCTTTATGAGTATACGCCCCTGATGCTTGTGTTTATGTTGGTATATGCATGTATGTGGGGTTCAACAGTTTTTGGGGATTTTTAAGTACTAGGGTGTAACTTTAGTTTTTTTCATCACAAAGGGCACACAAAGCCCCTATGCGATTTTTTTCGACACCAGAAACCCAAAGTTTTAACATGTCACTTTCGGGTTCTTAGTTCAATGATCTCTCTACCTTCTACCTGGCAGCACTTACCATACTGGTCTGTTGATGGGAGTGCAAAGCCTGTGAATCATGGTGGGTGTACATTGGGACAGTGCGGAAGCTATACAACTGCAAGATTACTTCAATCTGAGATCAGCTTGTAAGCAGGGCCAGCGCTCCCCCTAGGCAAACTAGGCAGCCACTTAGGGCGCACTGCCGCCTAGCGGCGCACTGTTGCCTAGGGTAGGATGACCAGGGACAGTCCCCGGACTGAGGACCCTATCCCCTGCCCGAATCTGTCCCTGTCTTTGCAGGGCTGATCCTGGGCAGGTGCACTGTAGGCTGGGGCGGGGGGCGCACCCAGGGCTGGCCCTGCCATAGGTTCTGCTGAGCCTATTGGGCTGCCTCCCCAATGGAAAGGGGGGGCGAGGGCGAGCGCCGCCTGATTAAACAGAGCAGGGTTCTTTTGCTTACTCTGAGCGGCCACTGTAATGTGAAATCCCGCCTCCTGGACCGCCATCAACCTATGATAGACAGCACACTGGTGACGTCTATCATTGGAGCTAGTCCAGGAAGCGGGACTTTACATGACAGCAGCCGCTCCGGATAAGCAGAAGAACTCTGCTCTGTGTAATCAGACGGCGCTCTAATCCCTATGCACTGGTCACTCTGCATTAATGGGGGCACTGGTCACTCTGCATTGATGGGGGCACTGGTCACTCTGCATTAATGGGGGCACTGGTCACTCTGCATTAATGGAGCACTGGTCACTGATCACTCTGCATTGATGGGGCACTGGTCATTCTGCATTAATGGGGGCACTGGTCACTTGTCACTCTGCATTGATGGGGCACTGGTCACTGGTCACTCTTCATTGACGGGGCACTGGTCACTCTGCATTAATGGGAGCACTGGTCACTCTGCATTAATGGGGGCACTGGTCACTCTGCATTAATGGCGCACTGGTAACTGGTCACTCTGCATCGATGGGGCACTGGTCACTCTGCATTATTGGGGGCACAGGTCACTGGTCACTCTGCATTGATGGGGCACTGGTCACTGGTCACTTTGCATTAATGGGGGCACTGGTCACTGGTCACCCTGCATTAATGGGGGCACTGGTCACTCTGCATTGATGGAGGCACTGGTCACTCTGCATTGATGGGGGCACTGGTCACTCTGCATTGATGGGACACTGGTCTCTCTGCATTGATGGGGCACTGGTCATTGGTCACTCTGCATTGATGGGGCACTGGTCACTCTGCATTGGATGGGGGCACTGGTCACTCTGCATTGGATGGGGGCACTGGTCACTCTGCATGGGATGGGGGCACTGGTCACTCTGCATTGGATGGGGCACTTGTCACTCTGCATTGGATGGGGCACTGGTCACTCTGCATTGAATGGGGACACTGGTCACTCTGCATTGGATGGGGCACTGATCAAGTTGCATTGGATGGGAACACTGGTCAGGCTGCATTAGATGGACACTGGTCAGGCTGCATTGGATGGACACTGGTCAGGCTGCATTGGTTGGACACTGGTCAGGTTGTATTGCTGGGCACTGGTCAGGCTGCATTGCTGGGCACAGCAATATTGGGGATCAGATAACACAAGACTGCTGCTTTTGTATATATTATATTTACTGCTGATATATAATATTGGGAAATGGCCTGGGCTGGGGATCACACAGGACTGCTGCTTATATTACAATTTACTGCTGTTATATAATATTGGGGATCACACAAGCCTGCTGCTTTTGTATATATATTATATTTACTGCTGATATATAATATTGGGGATCACACAAGCCTGTTGCTTTTGTATATATATTATATTTACTGCTGATATATAATATTGGGGAATCAGATAACACAAGACTGCTGCTTTTGTATATATTATATTTACTGCTAAAATATTATCAGCAGTAAATATAATATATACAAAAGCAGCAGACTTGTGTGATCCGATCCCCAATATTATATATCAGCAGTAAATTGTAATATAAGCAGCAGTCTTGTGTGATCCCCAGCCCAGGGCATTTCCCAATATTATATACAGTATCATCTGTAAACATAATATACTGTATATACAATAGCAGCAGTCTTGTGTGACAGTAAGAGAATTATTTTCAATGTTTTTTTCTTGGGGGGGGCGCAAGTAAATGGTCTTGCCTAGGGCACAATATATTTTAGCAACGGTCCTGCTTGTCAGATATAAACACAGCAACCAGGGGTGTGTGTAAAACCCTCTGCTGCTGACGTATGACATACTTTGGGGAAAGTGAAAGGGCCAGAGGCATTATAAATAGTGGCGGCTGGTGCTCAAATTTTTTTTTTGGGGGGGGGGGGGCGCAAACAGAAAAAAGTAATAGGCATTGCTTTGCTGCAAAAAACGCTGTAAAAAATTGCGTGACTTTGAGGTCGCAAAAGTGTGAAAGGGGCCTTCAGTAAATAAGGTATAGTGTGCCCCCTTTCAATGCAGAGTGACCAGAGTGCCCACTTTCAATGCAGAGAGACCAGCGTGCCCCCTTTCAATGCAGAGTGACCAGTGTGCCCCCTTTCAATGCAGAGAAACCAGCGTGCCCCCTTTCAATGCAGAGAGACCAGCGTGCCCCCTTTCAATGCACAGTGACCAGCGTACCCCCTTTCAATGCACAGTGACCAGCGTACGCCCTTTCAATGCACAGTGACCAGCGTGCCCCCTTTCAATGCACAGGGACCAGTGTGCCCCCTTTCAATGCACAGTGACCAGCATGCCCCCTTTCAATGCAGTGACCAGCATACATGCCCCCTTTCAATACAGTGACCAGCATACATGCCCCCTTTCAATGCAGTGACCAGCGTACATGCCCTCTTCAATGCAGTGACCAGCATACATGCCCCCTTTCAATGCAGTGACCAGCATGCCCCCTTTCAATGCAGTGACCAGCATACATGCCCCCTTTCAATACAGTGACCAGCATACATGCCCCCTTTCAATGCAGTGACCAGCGTACATGCCCCCTTCAATGCAGTGACCAGCATACATGCCCCCTTTCAATGCAGTGACCAGCGTACATGCCCCCTTTCAATGCAGTGACCAGCATACATGCCCCCTTTCAATGCAATGACCAGCATACATGCCCCCTTCAATGCAGTGACCAGCATACATGCCCCCTTTCAATGCAGTGACCAGCGTACATGCCCCCTTCAATGCAGTGACCAGCATACATGCCCCCTTTCAATGCAGTGACCAGCGTACATGCCCCCTTCAATGCAGTGACCAGCATACATGCCCCCTTTCAATGCAATGACCAGCATACATGCCCCCTTCAATGCAGTGACCAGCATACATGCCCCCTTTCAATGCAGTGACCAGCGTACATGCCCCCTTCAATGCAGTGACCAGCATGCCCCCTTTCAATGCAGTGACCAGCGTACATGCCCCCTTCAATGCAGTGACCAGCATACATGCCCCCTTTCAATGCAGTGACCAACGTACATGCCCCCTTTCAATGCAGTGACCAGTGTACATGCCCCCTTTCAATGCAGTGACCAGCATACACTCCCCCTTTCAATGCAATGACCAGCATACATGCCCCCTTTCAATGCAGTGACCAGCATATATGCCCCCTTCAATGCAGTGACCAGCATACATGCCCCCTTCAATGCAGTGACCAGTGTACATGCCCCTTTCAATGCAGTGACCAGCGTACATGCCTCCTTCAATGCAGTGACCAGCGTACATGCCCCCTTCAATGCAGTGACCAGCATACATGCCCCCTTCAATGCAGTGACCAGCATACATGCCCCCTTTCAATGCAGTGACCAACGTACATGCCCCCTTTCAATGCAGTGACCAGCATACATGCCCCCTTTAATGCAGTGACCAGCATACATGCCCCCTTTCAATGCAGTGACCAGCGTACATGCCCCCTTCAATGCAGTGACCAGCATACATGCCCCCTTTCAATGCAGTGACCAGCGTACATGCCCCCTTCAATGCAGTGACCAGCATACATGCCCCCTTTCAATGCAATGACCAGCATACATGCCCCCTTCAATGCAGTGACCAGCATACATGCCCCCTTTCAATGCAGTGACCAGCGTACATGCCCCCTTCAATGCAGTGACCAGCATGCCCCCTTTCAATGCAGTGACCAGCGTACATGCCCCCTTCAATGCAGTGACCAGCATACATGCCCCCTTTCAATGCAGTGACCAACGTACATGCCCCCTTTCAATGCAGTGACCAGTGTACATGCCCCCTTTCAATGCAGTGACCAGCATACACTCCCCCTTTCAATGCAATGACCAGCATACATGCCCCCTTTCAATGCAGTGACCAGCATATATGCCCCCTTCAATGCAGTGACCAGCATACATGCCCCCTTCAATGCAGTGACCAGTGTACATGCCCCTTTCAATGCAGTGACCAGCGTACATGCCCCCTTCAATGCAGTGACCAGCGTACATGCCCCCTTCAATGCAGTGACCAGCATACATGCCCCCTTCAATGCAGTGACCAGCATACATGCCCCCTTTCAATGCAGTGACCAACGTACATGCCCCCTTTCAATGCAGTGACCAGCGTACATGCCCCCTTCAATGCAGTGACCAGCATACATGCCCCCTTTAATGCAGTGACCAGCATACATGCCCCCTTTTAATGCAGTGACCAGCGTACATGCCCCCTTCAATGCAGTGACCAGCATACATGCCCCCTTCAATGCAGTGACCAGCATACATGCCCCCTTCAATGCAGAGATCAGCGTGCGTGCCCCCTTCAATGCAGTGACCAGCATACATTCCCCCAATGCCGAGATCAGCGTGTGTGCCTCCTTACTTACCTGGAGCAGCAGCGGCGGCCGGCGGCTTCCCATCAGTGTCCCGGTATCGGCTTCTCCTCAGTCCCGGCGGCGCGTCTCTGAGTCCTCCCGCTCCTGCCTCCTCCTCGGCCAATGGAATGGGGTTTGCATTGCGGCGAATCAGGAAGCGCGTATCGGACGCACTTGCTGATTGGCCAGAAGGAGGATCGATGTGACAATAACGAATTTTCATTCGCTATTGTCAAACAATGGGTGGGCTCTGGGCGCACTGCTCTGCGCCCCGGCTCCACCCTTTGCATCACCCTATTAGAGCCTCTGGCTCTAAACAGGTGATTAAAAAAAAACCCATTAAGCTCTATGCGTCCGGCGCCCCTGCATGCAGATTAGGGGGCCGGACGCACGGATGGGGGGGCGGCGCCCCTGCGCCCTCATTACACCGGCCGCCACTGATTATAAACCTTTCTACCTGCATGTATGGGTCTGTAGGCGGGGTGTCGTGCGGTTGTGATCAAGTCCTTCATGTTTCCTTCCTCGTTGGGCGCCAAGCAAGGGTCACATGAGAGGCCTATTTCGGGGAGGGTTCTTCTGGGCTATACTTGGCACTTTGCACAGGGTCACTGCCTTCAAAACGGGGTAATGCAAAGAAAAGAGCAACACTGCTCAGGCTCAATCAGCTGTGCTCTCCAATCCAGCTGGGTGCTTACCTCGGCTCACCATCGTGTAAGTATATGTAGAAAAAGAAATAGGTCGCACTCCCTCATGGAATGAAGTTGCTTGAATTTATTGAAGTATCGTCATGCCAAACATCCAAACAGACAGGGACCTTTACACATGGGGTACCTTTACATTTAACAGACAATTAAACTTATTTAAACACTCTTGATGTACTAAATATCACCACGGTTACTTTTGCATTCATGTAGGAAACACACAGAGCCCCTGCCCCCTCCACTTCTCCAGCGTATCAATGCTACTTCACTCCCAGTAACTGTATGGAGCCCCACTGTGCACCTAGCATGGACTCTATGTGTGCACTTCACTTAACTCTTCCTCTTCCATACTTGTGTACAGTATGAGGGTCCTGGCGGTGCTGAGCTGTTTAGATTGCTATGGGAGACAGATTGCTGCTGAAGAAGTTCCAACAACATCTCCATTGCTGCAAAAGGGTATCTCACCTGCCACATGTACACACTTAACAAGAGGCTGCTAGAGAAACCTGTGTTACCCTTGGTAACCACTGCATCTTCATGCTTTCTTAACTCTTTTATAAAATTTTCCTCATACCCCAATGTACTTAGTGACCCGAGCTATAAACCATATATGGTAGTTACTTGAGTAACATCAGACCAGGCACAGGAAAAGTTTCAAACACTTTACTTAAATAAATTAACATGATGACAAAGACAGACGACAGTCTAAAATGAAGTGCAAACATCTTTCTAACGTCCCTAGAACCTAACTCAAGCTTGTGGCTGCCCAAGCATACCTGCATAGGAAATAGTAAATCTTTGGTAGAGTCCATGGTTGGCGTTTCCAGGAGGGACTGCAAGCCCCAGCAATCCACCTGGGCAGTGGGTACTCAGACTCCCACCAGGGGTGGACTGACAACTTATGGGGCCCTCGGGCAATAGGAGATCATGGGGCCCCCCTGTGTCCTGGCCACACTCAAGCTACACTGCCCACATTACATAAGTTTGTCCTTACCCCATTTTATTTGCAGAGGCCAGTTGATCATTTAATTAGGCTGTTACATGCTTCCAGGTGTGACCTGTTGTGCCTGGGGAGTCTCCCCACTGTTTCCAATGAGGGCTCTTATTGGACTGTGGAGAGAAAATAGCCAATAGCACACCAGGGCTCATGGCTATCTCAGTGGGTGGAGTTTGCATGTGACAGGGCTTATTTGGCGGGAAGCAGAGTCCCAGGAGGAGGGTGACGGCTGTCTCTCCTTTCAGCGCTAGTGAAGGTGTCCTGGGCAGTCGGCCTAGAGGATGAAGGTTGAGCTGGGCTGCAGAGAGGGGTCCAGAGTGCTGTGGACCGAGTGGAACTGCTGGGCAGAAGTTTCGGGGAAAAACAGTGTCGTGAGTACTCTAAACCGCCCAGGGGTCTGCCTAGGAGAGGGGACCACTCCAGAAGTCAGAGGGATCCTAGAGCCAGCTAACCTGTGGAGAAAGGCTTAGAGAAAGGGGGTGCCAGTGTCTAAGCCCTGAAGATAAGTGAGAGGAAGAGGGTGCCGGTGTGGGCCCTGAAGTGTTTAGCAGCGCAGCAGTAGTAGTACAAGTAGCAAAAAACGCCTCCCCATCACCTACTTTAACCACTTGGTCGCTGTACTGCACAAGGTTGCACAGACTTTGCAGAGCAGCCCCATGCCAAGCATGACAGGGTGTATAATTCCTGCTGTGGCTACAACATGTGTACACCCCTGGCCACTGCAGTTAAAGGGGGTGTGGTTGGGGTGGGGTTAAAAACAGGGCTAAACTATGTCCTGAGCTCCCTATAACAGTTGGTTTTCAAGGAACCTCTGGGATGAGGACAGTGTGTGACCCCTAAGACAAGGACAGAGAATGTCTTTGGGATGAAGACAAAGAGGGGCCCCTGGGGTGAGGACAAAGAGGGCCCCCTGGGATTAGAGCAGAGAGGGACCCCTGTGATGAGAGCAGAGAGGGACCCATGGGATGAGGACAGAGGGGGACCCCTGGGATGGAGACAGAGAGGGACCCCTGGGATGAGAGCAGAGAGGGACACTGGGATAAGAGCAGAGAGGGGGCCATGAGATGAGAGCAGAGAGGGGGCCCTTGGATGAGGTCAGAGAGGGGCCCTGGGATGAGGGCAGAGGGGGGGGGGGCTGGGATGACAGCAGAGAGGGGGTCCTGGTGTGAGGACAGAGAAGGGTCCTGAGATGAGAACAGAGAGGGTGTCCTGGGATGAAGGCAGAGAGGGGGTCCTGGGATGAGAGCTGAGAGGGGGTCCTGGGATGAGGGCAGAGAGGGGGTCCTGGGATGAGGGCAGAGAGGGGGTCCTGGGATGAGAGCAGAGAAGTGACCCTGGGATGAGAGTAGAGAGGGGGCCCAGGGATGAGGGCAGAGTGGGGGGCCTAGGAGGAGGGCAGAGAGGGGGTCCTGGGATGAGGGCAGAGAGGGGGTCCTGGGATGACAGCAGGGAGGGGGTCCTGGGATGAGGACAGAGAGGGTGTCCTGGGATGAGAGCAGAGAGGGGGGTCCTAGGATGAGAGCAAAGAGAGGGTCCTGGGATGAGAGAAGAGAGGGAGTCCTGGGATGAGAGCAGAGAGGGGGTCCTAGGGATGAGGGCAGAGAGGGGGTCCTGGGATGAGAGCAGAGAGTGAGTCCTGGGATGAGAGCAGAGAGGGGGTCCTGGGATGAGGGCAGAGAGGGGGTCCTGGGATGAGAGCAGAGAGGGGGTCCTGGAAGAATGAGGGCAGAGAGGGGGACCCGGGATGAGGGCAAAGGGGGGGGGGGCTGGAATGAGGACAGAGAGTAGCAGGTGGCATCTCTTTGATTTGGGAAGAGGGGGCAGGGGATATGTGCTGGGGGGTGCTTTTGGAGTATAAAGGACTTGTGCTAGTGGGGGGGGGGGGTCAGGTTTAAAATCCCACCACACCACCCCCTCCCCCCCTTACTGGCACAAGTCCTTTATTCCCCCCTCCTGCCTGTGTACATCGGAGCCGAGGAGGAAGATCTTCAGTGAGCTCTCGATCTCAATCTCTGTGTCAGGGAGCCTAGGCACCCCTCAAGAGATGCGGGGAAGGTGTCCTGAGTGCCCGCCACTAGCAAGCCCCTTGCAGGCCAGTTCCATCACTGGGCTCTGGGATAAGCACAGATTCCTTGGCACAGTGGTACCCCCATGGGGCCCCCTACTGGCCCCGGGCCATCGGGCAGTGCCCGAGTGTCCTAATGGTCAGTCCACCCCTGACTCCGGCACATCACTGGGTATCCAGACTCCATAAGCAGCAAGTGACGGGTCCAGCCAACCAAACCAGCAGAACAGCAACAAGAAGCCCTTAGGCAGCTCGAGAGTCTGGGCCTCCGTCTCTTTTATAAGACACAGGACCGGGGAGTCAGATCCCAGGAAAAACCCAGGAAGCACAAGTAACTCTCAACTTCCAAGCTGGGGCAGCATTAACCACTACCTGCCTACATACACCTTGCATTTTTCAACTGCATAAGTGCATCAATCGTGTGGTTTAATGGTGTCATTTGTTGCCCTGTACACACAGACTATAGTAGAGTACATATTTACATTTCTGTGTCACAAGTTTCTGTTTGTATTCAAAATGTTGCATGGCAATGCACAGGTTGAAATCATAAAATACAAGAGAAGGGGCGCACCGACCTAGTGCAATACTGTAAAACATTTATTGGAAAATCATAAAAACCACCCCATACATTATACTCACAAGAGTATGCTAGGTATAAGCATAAAAACAGAGGATTCCTTCGGCTATCCAAGGACCGCAAAAACAACACACCTAATTACAACAAGAGAACTTGAAGGCATCCATATGGATAGGGCTTACGTGTTTCGAGGGAGAACCCTCTTCCTCGTGGCTCTGAGGAAGAGGGTTCTCCCTCGAAACACGTAAGCCCTATCCATATGAACGCCTTCAAGTTCTCTTGTCGTAATTAAGTGTGTTGTTTTTGCGGTCCTTGGATAGCCGAAGGAATCCTCTGTTTTTATGCTTATACCTAGCATACTCTTGTGAGTATAATGTATGGGGTGGTTTTTATGATTTTCCAATAAATGTTTTACGATAATGCACTAGGTCGGTGCGCCCTTCTCTTGTCTTTTATGTTTTCAGTTTATGTGGATACCCATCATCCTGAGAGGGCAGCAAGATTCTAGATGAAAACAATTCAGCCATCGTTTAATTGTTTTTTACGCAACATTTGAGTGCAGGAGACATTTGCATGTCTTTAATGCACAGGTTGATGCATGACCCCTGTCTGTGGTGTGGGAACCGACACTTCCATTAAAGATATTAGATATCCCACAATCCCTGGGTCCCTTACTGCTGGCACAGAATTTTGGACTTCAGAACTGTGTGGCAGGGAGCTTTGTGATGAGTGTTTTATTGCATAACACAGTTCCCCAATTTTTTTCTGACAGATCTATATATGAAATGTACAAAGGGACACTTTGTTCATGTCACTGCACAGCAGTGCGGTGACAGACGGGAACCATGCAAAGCAGTGTGATAATATTCAAACATTTTGCATACTATTACACAGCTCTGGATCACAGTGAAACATTGTGTCCTGGTTTTAAAGTGGAAAGTCTCCATACTTATCTGTCCAATGGTCATGTTCCGGCATCTTCCTTTGAGTGCCAGTCCTTTACAGCACTAGAGGAAACGGCGATCAGACATGTTGGGGCATTTTATTGCAGAAGAGAAAATGTCTCTTCTGCAATAAAAGCCTGCCTGCTTGGAGTTTTTTTTTTACAATGGGACTGCGGTCCTGCTTTAACATGATAAAAAGAAAACTATTGTTCTCTGTGTGAAAAAATCAATGCGGCGTGGCATGGAGGCGATCAGCCTGTGACACTGCTGAGGTGTTTTGGAAGTCTACGTTTATTTGATAGCGGCTTTCAGCTCATCTGCATTGTTGGGCCTGGTGTCTGTCATCTTCCTCTTGACATTACCGCACAGATTCTCTATGGGGTTTAAGTCAGGCAAATTGTTTGGCCAATCAAGCACAGGGATAACACGATGATTAAACCAGGTATTAGTACTTTTGGCAGTGTGGGCAGGTGCCAAGTCCTGTTGGAAAATGTAAGCAGGGGGAAGCATGAGGTGCTCTAGAATTTCCTGGTAGAGGGCTGCGCTGACGTTGGACTTGATAAAACACAGTAGACCAACACCAGCAGATGACATGGCTCCACAAATCATCACTGACTATGGACACTTCACACTGGACCTAATGCAACTTGGATTCTGTGCCTCTCCACTCCTTCTCCAAACTCTGGGACCTTGATTTCCAAATAAAATGCAATACTTTCCACAGTCAGTAATGATTTGGGGAGCCATGTCATCTGCTGGTGTTGGTCCACTGTGTTTTATCAAATCCAAAGTCAGCTCAGCCCTCTACCAGGAAATTCTAGAGCACTTCATACTTCCCTCTGCTGACCAGCGTTATGGAGATGCTGATCTAATTTTCCAGCAGGAATTGGCCTCTACCCACACTGCCAAATTAACTACTTCCGGACCGCCCGCCGCAGCTTTACTGCAGCAGGCAGCCCTCTCCTGCGCAAACCGACGTAGCTCTACATCGGCCGCGCACCTGCAGCTAGGGGGCGAGCGCACGCCGCTGGCGGCGCGCTCCCACCCCCACTCAGGAGCGGAGACTTCGATACACGGGGCAGGGGGCTCCGATTGCCGCCTGCTACCCACGATCACTCCCCGCTGAGAGAGAAGGACGGTCAGCTATTGTAAACACAGCTGACAGTTCTTCTCTCTGGAATGAGCACAGAGCTCCTGTGATCCTTCTATATAGGATTACAGGTCTCTATGATTATTTCAAAAGCCCAACCCCCATACAGTTAGAAACACGCCCCTAGGCTCACAGTTAACCTCTTGATCACCCACTGTGTTAACCCCTTCCCTGCCAGTGTCATGAGTACAGTAACAGTGCATATTTTTACAGAGTTGTATAATGTACTCGAAACCCATACTTGAGTAAAAGTACAAGTGCTCGATCAAAAAGTGACTTGAGTAGAAGTGGAAGTGCTCGATCAAAAAGTGACTTGAGTAGAAGTACTAAAGTATTCAACATTTTTTGTACTTAAGTATTGCACGTAGTTTTTTTAAAAAAATTTGCTACTCAAGTACTGAAAGTTAAAGTACAAGTACTGTGTTATGTAGTTATTAAAGAAAGAAGTCAAAAGTTTGAACATCATATTGTTTTTTATTATTTCAAATGCAGCTTTTATTTATACATACAGTAGCATTTATTTTCGTATGCGCTGATAATACACGTTTTGAGCTTCATGAAACCTGCCATCTACTGTTCTGGCAGTGGTAATTTTTATAATAGTAACGAGTAACTATGCAGCACAAAAAAAAAATATCGGAGTAGAAGTATTGAAATCATTGAAAAAATGTAGTGAAGTAAAAGTGGAAGTAGGAGAAAAAAGTTATACTCTAGGAAAGTACAGATACCGCCTTTCGGTACTTAAGTACAGTAGTGAAGTAGTTCTACTTAGTTACTATACATCTCTGTATTTTTAGCACTGATCACTGTAGTAATGTCACTGGTCCCCCCAAAAGTGTCAAAAATGTCAGCAAGGGGTCTGATCTGTCTGCCGCAATGTGGCAGTCCCGCTAAATATCGCAGATCGCCGCCATTACCAATAAAAAAAAAAAAACAATAAAAATTACATAAATCTAGTTAGTAGACGCAGTAACTTTTGTGCAAACCAATCAAAATACGCTTATTGCGATTTTTTTTTTTTTTTTACCAAAAATATGTAGCACGCAACAAATTGTTAAAAAATTTAGATTTTTAAATTTTTTTAGGAATGTTATATAGCACAATGTAAAAAATATTTTTTTTTTCAGAATTGTTTTTTTATTTATAGCGCAAAAAATAAAAAATCGCAGAGGTGATCAAATACCACCAAAAGAAAGCTCAGTTTGTAAGAAAAAAAGGATGCAAATTTAGTTTGGGTACAGCATTGCATGACAGCGCATTTGTCAGTTAAAGTCACGCAGTGCCAAGTTGAAAAAAGTGGCCTGGTCATTAAGGGGGCAAATCCTTCCGGTCCAGAAGTGGTTAAAGCGGTAGTATACTCCGCTATATGACTTTTACCTACAGGTAAGCCTATAATAAGGCTCACCTGTAGGTACAATTAATATCTCCTAAACCTGCACAGTTTAGGAGATATTCAACCTGTATGCAGCCGCTGACGTCTGCAATGCATGCGCTCTGAAGGTCTGCCGGATCTTAGTGAAACTCCCCCACGTATGCGTGGGAGTGACGTCATCGCGGCTCTGGCCACTCACAGCACCGGAGCCGCCAAACCAGGAAGAGATGCCGAGGAAGCATGTTAGCTCCCTCAGCGTTGTCCAGATGACCGTGCCGGGGCTTTGTTCTAAGGTAAGTATTTCATAATGACCTAGTATGTAATGCATACTAGCTCATTATGCCTTTCTCCTGCAGGGTGTTTTTTTTTTTTCTGAGTATACAACCGCTTCTATAGCAGAGTTCCGGCCGAAAATACTTTTTTAAAATAAAAATACCCCTTTAATACTAATCAATCGCCCTTTACAGTACCACTATTCTCAGATTTATAAGTTGTACAGTATTAGATTGTATTCAAATTCTCGATTCTCGGCCATCTCGATTGCGGGCATCTGAAGCCGCTGTGGAAGCCGCTGTGTCCTTCTTCCTGCTTCCAGTGCAAGCTGGCTACCCAGAATGCACCTGGCAATCTAGCGCATGCGCTGTAGATTGCGATCGGCATAATCAGGTTTCCATAGCGACGGCAGCGGCGGAGGAAGTTGCCGCCCCTTTTGTAATATAAAGCCCTTCCTTTCTCCGCCTCCAGGAACAAGGAACACAGGAACAAGGAAGTGATTGTCTAAAAAATATGCAAACAAAACGCCAACATCCATCACAGTGCCCCATCAAAGTGCTGATCTTACAGTGCTGCCATCCATCACAGTGCCCCCATAAAATTGCCCCTATCAAAGTGCCCCATCACAGTGCTGCCATCACAGTGCCCCATCACAGTGCTGCCATCACATTGCACCCATCAAAGTGCTGCCATCACAGTGCTGCTGCCATGCATCACAGTGCCCCCATAAAATTGCCCCCCATCACAGTGCTGCCATCATATTGCCCCCATCATAGTGCTGCCATCCATCACAGTGCCCCCATAAAATTGCCCCCATCACAGTGCTGCCATCCATCACAGTGCCCCATCACAGTGCTGCCATCACAGTGCTGTCATCACAGTGCCCCATCACAATGCTGCTATCCATCACAGTGCCCCATCACAGTGCGCCATCACAGTGCCCCATCACAGTGCTGCCATCTATCACAGTGCCCCATCACAGTGCTGCCATCCATCACAGTGTCCCATCACAATACTGCCATCCATCACAGTGCCCCATCACAGTGCTGCCATCCATCACAGTGCCCCATCACAATGCTGCCATCCATCACCGTGCCCCATCACAGTGCCCCATCACAGTGCCCCATCACAGTGCTGCCTCATCTGGAATATGCAGTTCATTTTTGGGCACCAGTTCTTAAAGCAGAGTTCCGGCCTCGGGGGTGAAATTTAGATAAAAATACCCCCGGGACAGTCAGGGCTAGTGCATTCCATAATAGATAGCCTCTGTACTGTTCCGGGTCGCACTTATCTTTTAGAAGAAATACTTACCTTTAAAATTTCTTCTCCAGTGCTGCCATTTTAGGTGTGGGCAGCTGAAGCCAGCGCGTCTTCTTCTGCCTCCTCTTCGGTGATGTTGGAGTCCCAGAATGCCCTGCCCTGGCCCCGCGCGTCACTTCTGGGGCAGGCGCGGCATCCCTGCACAGCTTCTGGGCAGGCCGCGCCTGCCCCGGAAGTGACGCGTGGGGCCGGTACAGGGCATTCTGGGACTCCGACGTCACCGAAGAGGAGGCAGAAGAGGATATACTGGCTTCAGCTGTCCACACCTGAGATGGCAGCACTGGAGAAGAAATTTTAAAGGTAAGTATTTCTTCTAAAAGATAAGTGCGACCCGGAACAGTACAGAGGCTATCCATGGAATGCACTAGCCCTGACTGTCCCCGGGGTATTTTTATCTAAATTTCACCCCCGAGGCCGGAACTCTGCTTTAAGAACTGGTGCCCAAAAATGAACTGGATATTCCAGATGAGGTCTTACTAATGATCTGTACAGGGGTAAAATTATATCTCTCTCTCTCTGGAGTCCATGTCTCTGTTAATACAAGAAACCTCATTTGCCACATAGTTGCCCAATGAAACAGTGCATTGAGATCAGCTTGTAAATTGGAGACATCATGTAAGGAAGTTATTCCACTGCATAGCTTGGCATCATCTGCAAAGACTGAAATGGTACTTTTAATCCCAGACCCTATATAATTTATAAAGATATTAAGAAGTAAGGGTCCCAACACTGAACCTTGGGGTACACCACTGATAACTTTAGACCATTCAAAGTAGGAATCATTAACCACTACTCTCTGAATTCTATCTTTTAGCCAATTTTCTATCCAATTACAAACCGATCTTTCCAAGCCAGTAGACTTTACCTTACACATTAGCAGTGTGTGGGGAACTGTGTCAAACGCTTTTGCAAAATCTAAGTATACCACGTCCACAGCCACCCCTCTGTCCAAGGTTTTACATACCTCCTCATAAAAAGAAATCAGGTTGTTTGCCAACTTCACAGTGCTGTTATTACATTGCCCCCATCAAAGTGCTGCCATCACAGTGCTGCCATCCATCACAGTGCCCCCATAAAATTGCCCCATCACAGTGCCCCATCACAGTGCTGCCATCACAGTGCCCCATCACAGTGCTGCCATCCATCACAGTGCTGCCATCCATCACAGTGCTGCCATCACATTGCCCCCATCAAAGTGCTGCTATCACAGTGCTGCTGCCATCCATCACAGTGCTGCCATCATAGTGCTGCCATCCATCACAGTGACACATCACACTGCTGCCATCCATCACAGTGACACATCCATCACAGTGCCCCATCACAGTGCTGCCATCACAGTGCTGCCATCCACCACAGTGCCTCATCACAATGCTGCCATCCATCACAGTGCGCCATCACAGTGCTGCCATCCATCACAGTGCCCCCATAACAGTGCCCTATTACAGTGCTGCCATCCATCACAGTGCCCCATAACAGTGCTGCCATCCATCAGAGTGCCCCATAACAGTGCTGCCACCCATCACAGTGCTCCATCACAGAGCTGCCATCCATCACAGTGTGCCATCACAGTGCTGTCATCCATCACAGTGCCCCATCGCAGTGCTGCCATTACATTGCCCCCATTGCAGTGCTGCCATCACATTGCCCCCATCAAAGCGCTACCATCCATCGCAGTGTCCAATCACAGTGCCCCATCATAGTGCTGCTATCACAGTGCTGCCATCCATCACAGTGCCCCATCACAGTGCTGCCATCCATTACAGTGCCCCATCACAATGTTGCCATCACATTGCCCCCATTAAAGGGCTGCCATCACAGTGCTGCTGCCATCCATCACAGTGCCCCCATAAAATTGCCCCCATCACAGTGCCCAATCACAGTGCCCCATCACAGTGCTGCCATCACAGTGCCCTATCACAGTGCTGCCATCCATCACAGTGCCCCATCACAGTGCTGCCATCCATCACAGTGCCTCATCACAATGCTGCCATCCATCACAGTGCTGCCATCACAGTGCCCCATCACAGTGCTGCCATCACAGTGCCCCATCCATCACAGTGCCCCATCACAATGCTGCCATCCATCACAATGCTGCCATCCATCACAGTGACCCATCACAGTTCTGCCATCCATAACAGTGCCCCATCCATCAAAGTGCCCCATCACAGTGCTGCAATCACAGTGCTGCCATCCATCACAGTGCCTCATCACAATGCTATCATCCATCACAGAGCACCATCACAATGCTGCCATCCATCACAGTGCCCCATCACAGTGCCGCCATCCATCACAGTGCCCAATCACAGTGCTGCCATCCATCACAGTGCCCCATCACAGTGCTGCCATCCAACACAGTGCTGACATCCATCACAGTGCTGACATCCATCACAGTGCCCCATCACAGTGCTGACATCCATCACAGTGTGCCATCACAGTGCTGCCATCCATCACAGTGCCCCCATCACAGTGCGCCATCACAGTGCTGCCATCCATCTTAGTGCCCCATCACAGTGCTGCCATCCATCACAGTGCCTCATCACAATGCTATCAGCCATCACAGTGCCCCATCACAGTGCCGCCATCCATCACAGTGCCCAATCACAGTGCTGCCATCCATCACAGTGCCCCATCACAGTGCTGACATCCATCACAGTGCTGACATCCATCACAGTGCCCCATCACATTGCTGACATCCATCACAGTGTGCCATCACAGTGCTGCCATCCATCACAGTGCCCCCATCACAGTGCGCCATCACAGTGCTGCCATCCATCTTAGTGCCCCATCACAGTGCTGCCATTCATCATAGTGCCCCATCACAGTGCTGCCATCCATCACAGTGCCCACATTAGAGTGTCCCCAACACTGCCTACACTCACCTACTGACCACAATTGGAGCAAAATAATGAAGTTGTAACGCTGCTGTGCTCTGCTCCAAAACTGCCGATCACTCTGCTTTGGACGCTAGGGTAACAATGGTAACAATAGCCTGGTTACCCTTTTTAAAAATGGCGCTGGACGCCGCCTTTCATACGTCATTTCCACTTTGGAAATCACGCGATGAGAGGAGCGACCGGCGATGCCCTTTGCCTCCTGGGGTTGATGACAAACATCTCCCAAGACGCAATGCAAAGCCGGAAGTGACGTCCGGGGTACTGATGGACGAACATCGGCGGGGGCGGTTCGCGACGGTCAGCTGCAAATTTTCTCAAAAGTCTGCGAACCGCGAGTTCGCGGCGGGCCCCATTGACTTTAATGGGAGGCGAACTTTAAAAACCTTTAGGTCATATTTGCAGCCACAAAAGACTTACTAGCTGTGCACAAATAGTCCCAGCACATGGACAATGTCATAATAGAAGTATTGCAATTGGAAAATTTGCCCTAAAAAGTTTTATTTATTTTTTTACAGCAAAAAATGTTTTTTTTTTTTCATAAATCAGCCAGAACTGACAGCAGCCGGTAAATACATGTCAAATACATATAGGGTCCATTCACACATCTGTAAAATGGGCCCGCATCCATTCCACAATTTGGCAGAATGTTTACAGACCCATTGATTTTCAATTCCAGTCTGAAAAATTAGGCATTCACAGGATAAAGAAGTGTCGGCCATTCCAGGCCCCAAAAATTAGCCCACATGCGTTTCCCTGACAGCTAAGAACGTTGTATTCTGTGGCTGAAGGTACATTAGGCATTCACAGGATACAGAAGTAAGTGTCGGCCAGTATTGGCCCCAAAAATTAGCCCACATGGGTTTACCTGACAGCTAAGAATGTTGTATTCTGTGGCCGAAGGTACATTAGGCATTCACAGGATAAAGAAGTAAGTGTCGGTCATGAAAGGCCCCAAAAATTATCCCACATGGGTTTACCTGACAGCTAAGAACGTATTATTTGGTGGCTGGAGGTATATTAGGCATTCACCTTGGCTCGAGAGGGCATCTTCCAGGCTTCCCATTTCATCATAGACAAACAGTGGCCTTCCTTGCTATGGCTCACCTCGCCGGGTGACAAGTTTCGCCTGTCCAAGTGGCAGGCCCTGCAGTTACTCCACTTCTTTCGGGAACTGGGCCAGGCGTCGTTTTTCACGAGAGACATGTTACCTCTTGAATCACTCCTGACGGCACAGGGCCACATGCCCCATGCACTCTCCCAACTTTACTCGATTATATCTCAACCTCCGGAGGACTTTGTCCTCCCAGGGATCCTCAAGTGGGAACGGGAGCTAAGTCGGAGTTTTACGGACTCCCAACGGCGCAACATTGTTCGGTTTTCCCTGAAGTCCTCCATATGCACACGGACGCAAGAGTCCAACTATAAAATCCTCTCCCACTGGTACTACACCCCTGACAGGTTGAGCCACATCTTCCCGGACACTTCGGATAGGTGCTGGCGATGCCAGCAAGATAAGGGTACAATTTCCCATATCTTTTGGAGCTGCCCGGGGCTACGGGACTTCTGGTCTGAAGTGCGCCGCATCACCGGACGGAAAGGAGTATCCCGGACGACCCGGCATTCTTTTTATTACATTCTACGGGCATTGACCCGAAACGATACAAAAGATCGGTGTTGTGCCACCTGCTGGATGCTGCGAAATCATGCATCAGTCTGTGTTGGAAGAGCTCGACCCCCCCGACGATCTCCCTCTGGCTGCAGAGGGTAAAATGGATTAACGATCTGGAGGATTTGGTATTGACTGCACGTAGAAGGAGGGGGCAATACACAAAAACGTGGGCTTGCTGGAATGAGTTAATTCTCTCGGATGAGGGCCGAACCTTGAGCGCGCCTCCCTGGCTGTAGGGGCTCCTTTGGGCCTGGAATCGCCCGTGCGGGACTCATTCCCTTGTCTCCCTCCCCTTTGTCTGCCCCCTATTGTCTCACGCCCTCCTGGCATTTCCTCCCCCCCCCCCCTGTTCAGGACTTTCTGGTTTCTTTCCCCATTTTACTGAGTTACAATTATGAATGCGTGACCCTGTGTGGGAAACGAGGCCCTGGCTTTGTGTGCCTATCCCGGCTTACTGTGCCTACATAACCTATACGATTCCTGATAGCTTTATTAGCCACGTTGCCTTCGGTCATGCTACTCAACGGAGAAATGAGCCTGCATAAACGATGCTTGTTTGAATCTGAGTGTATTTGGGACCTGGTCTCTTATACCTGCTAGGGCTCTCTCAAATGTTTGTGTTCTTTAAACTGTATGTCTACTTAAGTTCACATGCACTTTACCTGTTGTTTATGTTTTATATGAAAAAAATTTAAATAAAGAATTTGAAAAAAAATATTAGGCATTCACAGGATACAGAAGTAAGTGTCGGCCATGAAAGGCCCCAAAAATTAGCCCACATGCGTTTACCTGAAAGCTAAGAACGTAGTATTTGGTGGCTGGAGGTACATTAGGCATTCACAGGATACAGAAGTAAGTGTCAGCCAGTATAGGCCCCAAAAATTAGCCCACATGGGTTTACCTGACAGCTAAGAACGTAGTATTTGGTGGCTGGAGGGAGGTACATAGGGCATTCACAGGATACGAAAGTAAGTGTCGGCCTGTATAGGCCCCAAAAATTAGTCCACATGGGTTTACCTGCCAGCAAAGAACGTAGTATTTGATGGCTGGAGGTACATTAGGCATTCACAGGATACAGAAGTAAGTGTCGCCCATTCCAGGCTCCATAAATTAGACCACATGGGTTTACCTGACAGCAAAGAACGTAGTATTGGTGGCTGGAGGTACATTAGGCATTCACAGGATAAAGAAGTAAGTGTTGGCCAGTATAGGCCCCAAAATTTAGCCCACATGGGTTTACCTGACAGCTAAGAATGCAGTTTTTGGTGGCTGGAGGGAGGTACATTAGGCATTGACAGGATACAGAACTAAGTGTCGGCCTGTATAGGCCCCAAAAATTAGCCCATATGGGTTTGCCTGACAGCAAAGAACGTAGTATTTGATGGCTGGAGGTACATTAGGCATTCACAGGTAACAGAAGTAAGTGTCGGCCAGTATAGGCCCCATAAATTAGCACACATGGGTTTACCTGACAGCTAAGAACGTAGTATTCTGTGGCTGAAGGTTCATTAGGCATTCACAGGTAACAGAAATAAGTGTCAGCCAGTATAGGCCCCAAAAATTAGCCCACATGGGTTTACCTGACAGCAAAGAAAGTTGTATTCTTTGGCTGGAGGTACATTAGGCATTCACAGAAAATAATTGTCGGCCTTGAAAGGCCGCAAAAATTTGGCATTCAATAGACATGAAATGCCTTTTATGCCGCTGTATTTAGCGAAGACAAGGACCAGGAATTGTTGTGGGTGGATGGCGGTCTGGCGGATATTTGTGGCCTGGCATGAGGAATTTCAATGAAACATGGTCTACTGGTCACATGTGTTGAATTCCTCAAAGATCCATGCCTCATTCATTTTTATAAATGTGAGGTAGTCTACACTGTCATGAGCTAGGCGAGTGCGCTTATTGGTCACGATCCCCCCTGCTGCGCTGAACGTCCTTTCGGACAGGACACTGGACGGGGGGCAAGCCAACAGTTCCATTGCAAATTGTGCAAGCTCTGGCCAGAGGTCAAGCCTGCCCACCCAGTAGTCCAGGGGTTCATCACTCCTCAGAGCGTCCACTCCACATCGGTCGTTAACCCGATGTAGTCAGACACCTGTCGGTCTAGGCGTTCCCTGATGCTGGATCCGGAGTACAGCTGTCGATGGTTCGGCTGAAAGAAGGATCTCATATCTGAAGTGACCAAGACATCTTCAAACCGCCCTCTTCTTGCAGGCACTGTTGGATTGCTACCCGCAACTGTCTCTCTGTGACTGGAAATTACTCTGCCAGCGCACGCAAAAGCAGAATGCAGCATTTCCCACAGCAAGGCCTGGAAGTGCTGCATTCTGTCTGCCCTCTGTGATTGTGGTAACATTTCCGCCATTTTTTGTTTGTATCGGGGGTCTAAGTACGTTGCCACCCAGTACTGGTCCTTGGCCTTTATGCTTTTTATACGGGGGTCCCACTAAAACACTGGAGCATGAAGGCCCCCATTCGCACTGAACTGGAAGCGGTGTAGTGGCCTGGCTCTAGCTCATCATCCAGGATAATGTCATCCTCGTTCTCTTCCCCCCATGCACGGATAACACCAGGGATCCCAGAAAGGTGTAAAGCATGCTCTTATTGCTCCTCCTCATCCGCCCCGGCACCATCCTCCTCTGATTCCTCTTCAGACTCCTGTTGTTGACTTGTCTCAGATGGAGTAGCACCCCCTGGGAATTCATCCAACATTGCGACTTCCTCATCTTCCTGCTCCTGCTCCTCGATGGCTTGATCAATGACACAACGCAATGCATGCTCCAGAAAGAAGGCGTAAGGTACGATGTCACTGATGGCGCCCTGGCCGTGACTGACCAGTTTGGTGATCTCATCGAATGGCCGCAGAAGTCTGCATGTGTCCCGCATGAGCAGCCACTGGCGAGGTTAAAAAAACCCAAGCTCCCCAGAACCTGTCCTGCCACAGAGTTCATACAGGTAGTCGTTAACTGCACGTTTCTGCTGAAGCAGCCTATCAAGCATATGCAACGTAGAGTTCCATCGCGTCGGGCAGTCACAAATAAGACGCCTGACGGGCAGGTTGTGTCGCCACTGAATGTCAGCAAGACGAGCCATGGCTGTGTAAGATCTTCTGAAATGGCCCGAGATTTTCCTGGCCTGCCGCAAGACGTCCTGGACCCCAGGGTATTTGACAACGAATCGCTGCACGACCAAGTTTAGGATGTGTGCCATGCATGGCACGTGTGTTATTTTGCCCTGTTTCAGCGCACTCAGCAGATTGGCACCGTTGTCGCACACCACTTTACCAACTGTCAAATTGTGCGGTGTCAGCCACTGATCTGCCTATGAACGCAAAGCTGAAAGGAGTTCAGGACCAGTGTGGCTCTTGGCTTCCAGGCACAACAGACGCAGCACAGCATGGCAACGTCTCACCTAGCATGTGGAATTGGTTCTGGGGATCTTGGGCGGCGCAGCGGAAGAGACGGTAGCAGCGGAAAAGGAGGAGTTAGCCGAGGAGGAGAGGGAGGAGGAGAAGAAGATGCAGGCCTGCATGCAATTAGTAGCGGTACAACCAAATCTACATGGGTGCCACGGGTTACATGATTGACGGCCTTCAGAAGGTTCACCCAGTGGGCAGTAAAAGTGATATACCTTCCCTGCCCATGTTTGCTAGACCATGTGTCTGTGGTCAGATGTATCTTGGCACCAACACTGTCAGAGATATATTCACTTGCCGCTGAACATGGCCATACAGCTCTGGAATGCCCTTCTGCGAGAAATATTTCCTGCCTGGGACTTTCCATTGTGGTGTTCCAATGGCCACAAATTTACGAAAGGCCTCCGAGTCCACCAGTTTATATGGCAGTAGTTGGCGGGCTATCAGTTCCAACAAGCCAGCAGTCAAACGTTGGGCAAGAGGGTTATCCGGCGTCATCATTTTTTTACGCTCCAACATTTGGGCCACAGAAGCCTGCCTTTTTCCAGAACAACGTGACGACGGCATGATGGAAGGTGGAGTGGAGGACAATTGTGAGGAGAGGGGAGAAGGAGAAGAGGCTGGATGGTGAGAGCCAGGAGTGTGGCTTTGTGGGTTCTGACGGTGTTTCTCCCACTGGGCTCGGTGATGGGAGTTCAGGTGCCTTCTTAAGGCGGTTGTCCCTAGGTGAGTGTTGGGCTTACCACGACTTATGTGTTGACTGCAAAGGCTGCAGATGACAACACTGTTGTCAGCAACAGACACATTGAAAAAAGACCACACTGCGGAGCCATGTGACGGCATCCTGGGAGCGCCAGATGTGACTGTACATGGTTGATGGCTCGCTCTTGATACATTTGCAGTCTGCTTTGTACCTCTTGTGCAATGCAAGTTTTGCCTGCCTCTCCTCCCTATCTGCCAGTCTGTCTCTCCCTCTGAACTCCCCTCCTCTTCCTCTCTTGTGGCCAGGGGTGGACTGACCAGTCGGGCATTTCGGGCATTGCCCGAGGGCCCGGGGGTCGGGGGGGCCCGGCAGTGCAGTCTTTCTGCATGGACACACTGGCAATTTTCCCGGGGGCCCCACGCAGGGTGACATTATCCCTGATCTGATCTCCCAGGACGCCGCAGCAGCAGCTTTACTGTGCGCTGGACTGGTTGCTAGAATGGCCAGCCGACTGGCGTCTAGCAACCAGTGACGTCCCAAGAATGAAAACGAGGCCGAGGAGAGAACCCAGGATGCCGAGCAGAGGAGGATCTTCCTTGTCCTCCTCTGCGAGTATATGTCGGGAATGTCTGGAATGTGTGGACTGTCACCCACCTCCTCCCTTCATCTGCAGTGTGCGACTGAGAAACTGTCAGCAGAAGACTTCAGAGCAGGACCGAGCAGAGGCAAACTGCTGCTTGAGGTGATATCTCTCATTGTAAATGTTGTTTATCTAGTTTTTTATTTTCCTCTCTCTCTTCTTCTCTCTCTCTTTCTCCCTCTCTCTCCCCCTTTCTCTCTCTCCCTCTCCCTCTCTCTCTCTCCCTCTCTCTCCCCCCCTCTCTCTCTCCCTCTCCCTCTCTCTCTCTCCCTCTCTCTCCCTCTCTCTCCCCCTCTCCCTCTCTCTCCCTCTCTCTCTCTCTCTCTCTCTCCCTCTCTCCCTCTCTCTCTCTCCCTCTCTCTACCCCTCTCCCCCCCTCTCTCTCTCCCTCTCTCTCTCTCTCTCTCCCTCTCTCTCTCCCTCTCTCTCTCTCTCTCTCCCTCTCTCTCTCCCTCTCTCGCCCTCTCTCTCTCCTCCCATCTCTCTCTCTCCCTCTCCCCCTCTCTCTCTCTCTCTCTCCCCCCTCTCTCTCTCCCTCTCTCTCTCTCTCCCTATCTCTCCCTCTCTCCCCCCTCTCTCTCTCTCCCTCTCTCTCTCTCCCTATCTCTCCCTCTCTCCCCCCTCTCGCTCTCTCCCTCTCTCTCCCCCTCTCTCTCTCTCCCTCTCTCTCCCTCTCTCTCTCTCTCCTCCCCTCTCTCTCTCTCTCTCTCTCTCCTCCCCTCTCTCTCTCTCTCTCTCCCTCTCTCCCCCTCTCTCCCTCTTTCTCCCTCTCCCCCTCTCTCTCTCTCACCCTCTCTCTCCCCCTCTCTCTCTTTTTCCCTCCCTCCCTCCCTCCCTCTCTCTCTCACCCTCTCTCCCCCTCTCTCTCTCTCTCTTTTTCCCTCCCTCCCTCTTTCTCTATCCCTCTTTCTTTCTCTCTCTCACCCTCCATATCAGACAGTGAGGACATTGTAAGGGGAGAATAATCAGGGCAAATTCTTATAATCTCCAAATGTATTATATCTAATGTGTCTTCAAAAGAAGGAATGCAAGTGTTGGCAAGTGCAAACAATATGAGAAATATTACCCCGTGTGGTAATTAAATAAATATATGTAAAATTATGAATATAGTACAATCAATTATGGCCAGTTCCCTGGCAATTATATGTAGTGTCAATGAAAATAAGTATAATATGTCCTCACTAAAAGAAAAAAGGAAAAAGTGCTAGTGCATATGTGACCTTATGAAAAAAAGAAAAAAAAATATTGTATACAGACAATTTAAATGGTGATCCACAGTAATGAATTCTAGAAAAAATATATAAATCCTAAGAAAACAACTCCCCAATAATATGAAGTGCAAATTGTACATAAATAAATATATAAAAATGTGAAAAAATATATATATTAAGGATAAGTGAATCAATAAATAAAATCTAAACAAATCTTTTTAGTCCATAAAAGAAATTTTTATAAAAAAATTGTCCATAGTGAATCTTCCCAAGTGACAAGAAAAAAGTGCAAACGCGCAAAAAAGTACCACTATCCAATAACTGCGTGTATTCAGTATCCACACGTGGGGATCCCACCTTCCGTGCACCACTATTTCCCCTAAATGGACTCACCGGAAATTAAGCTGGTGGAACCAGCAATCACATTTTCTTAATAACTTTCCAGCCTGGTGGTCGGTTTCCTCAATAATAGTTATCCTGATTGGTCAGTGAGAAGAATGTCCCTTACATTGATGGTCAATGAAAAGAATGTCCCTTACATTGGGGGTCAGTAGGAAGAATGTTCCTTACATTGGTGGTCAGTAAAAAGAATATCTCTTGTATTGGTGGTTAGTTAGAAGAATATCTCCTTACATTGATGGTCAGTGAGAAGAATATCTCCTTACATTGGTGGTCAGTGAGAAGAATGCTCCTTACATTGGTGATCACTGAGAAGAATGTCCCTTACATTGGTGATCAGTGGGAAGAATGTTCCTTAATTTGGTGGTCATTGGGAAGAATTCTCCTTGCATTGGTGGTAACTGAGAAAAATGTCTCCTTACATTGGCGGTCAGTGAGAAGAATGCTCCTTACATTGGTGGTCAGTGAGAAGAATGCTCCTTACATTGGCGGTCAGTGAGAAGAATGCTCCTTACATTGGTGGTCAGTGGGAAGAATGTTCCTTACATTGGTGGTCAGTGGGAAGAATGCTCCTTACATTGGCGGTCAGTGAGAAGAATGCTCCTTACATTGGTGGTCAGTGGGAAGAATGTTCCTTACATTGGTGGTCAGTGAGAAGAATGCTCCTTACATTGGTGATTAGTGAGAAGAATGTCCTTACATTGGTGGTCAGTGAGAAGAATGCTCCTTACATTGGTGGTCAGTGGGAAGAATGTTCCTTACATTGGTGGTCAGTGAGAAGAATGCTCCTTACATTGGTGGTCATTGGGAAGAATGTTCCTTACATTGGTGGTCAGTGAGAAGAATGCTCCTTACATTGGTGGTCAGGGAGAAGAATGCTCCTTGCATTGGTGGTCAGTGGGAAGAATGTTCCTTAAATTGGTGGTCAGTGGGAAGAATGTTCCTTAAATTGGTGGTCAGTGGGAAGAATGTTCCTTACATTGGTGGTCAGTGAGAAGAATGCTCCTTACATTGGAGGGCAGTGAGAAGAATGCTCCTTATATTGGTGATCACTGAGAAGAATGCTCCTTGCATTGGTGGTCAGTGGGAAGAATGTTCCTTACATTGGTGGTCAGTGGGAAGAATGCTTCTTACATTGGTGATCAGTGGGAAGAATGTCCCATACTTTGGTGGTCAGTGGGAAGAATGTCCCTTATATTGTTGGTCAGTGAAGAAAATGCTCCTTACATTGGTGGTCAGTAGAAAGAATGCCCCTTACAATGGTGGTCGATGGGAGGAATGGCCCCCTTACATTGGTGGTCAGTGAAAATTATTTAAAGTAAATAAAAATTCTTAAAAAAATGATTATAAAGCACATCCAGGTAGAGTGCTATTTAGGATGAGCACACGTATGTGAACAATAATGGTGGCACATATGTATGGTATCGTCGGGAACGTCGGAGTGAGAGCAATTCTAGGGCCATAATTTTGTAACATGCTGGTCAGAGTTTTTTGTTTTTAATTTTTTGTATCTTTTTTATTAAACTGTTCAGCTAAGAAGACATTTGTTGCACCAATTATATTGTGCTTATTCATGAAAACCTTAATTTTGGAAAGGTACCATTGTTACACGTTAATGTAAGTTTATTTTTCTTTTTTCTATAATAAACATTTTATTTTGAACATAGTGTAGAGAAATTCTGTGACGAACAAATGTAATGTGGGCAGTACAAGATGCAGGTGGGGCTTTGTGTGGGTGTGGCTTGCGTGTGGGTGGGGACACATGGGGGCCCATGATCTCTTATTGAGTTGAGTTACATGAGTTGTCAGTCTGCCCCTGCTTGTGGCCACCCACGTGACGTCCATAGACACATGATCATCCACGTCACCTTCCCCACTTCTAACATTCGAGATCTCGGAGTAGGCAGCAATAGCGGGGACCAACCTCCTTGGGCTGATCTGGGTACTGTCGTCAGACTGCTGAGTGGCGGCTTTTGCTACCTCCTCTTCCTGATCCAATGCCAACAATGGCTGCGCATCGCAAATGTCTTGTAATGGATCGGAAAATAATTCCAGTGACTCAAGCGGAGGGTATATGGTGGTGGTGTCTTTGGGGGTGCACACAGCAGAGAGTGAAGAGGGTGCAGATAGAGAGGATGAGGAGGGTGCAGAAGAGGAAGGCTGAGTGAGCCACTAAACAAAGTCCTTTGACGTAATCGAACGCACCTTCTGAAACTTCACACTTTGGCTCCGGCCTACTGCTCCTGCCCTACCCCTGCGGAAGGGCCTGCCTCTTCCTCTGCCTGTCATTTTTTAAATTACACTGTGACAAAAGTCTCTAGAGAATCGCAGTATATCTGGAAAAGGGTATATAACTTCCAGCTTCAATCTGTGGAATTGATGCTTGCAACACGCGGGCGATCCGGGTTGAGACACCCTCAGCGAAGACGCAGCTCCGCAGGCTCGTCCCCATTCAGAGGGGCACTGTCGTTGCGAGGCCTGGGCGTACCAGTAACCTGCGACGCTCATTGGCAGGCTGGGACTCCATAAGGATCTATAATACCCAGTCCGAGGCCCAGCTCTGCAGTCACTTGTAGTCCTCCAGGAAAGGAATCCCTGACTAACTAGTGATAGTGAGAGAAATAAAAATCTATTGTGCAAAGAAAAACACATGAATTCAGAAAAAAACATAACGAAGACTGAGACACAAGGTCCCAGTCAGAGAAACCTAACCAGCTCCTGAGCTAGGCAACTGAGGTAATATCAGATTGGATTTAGGATAATGGCTGAGGGATGGCCCCCTAGTGGCGTACCGAGGTATAACGGTTTTTTGTATTAACCTGATAATCAATTATCTGCCTAGCCTTGCTCCTGCAGAGGGCGCCATTACCCATTAGTGAAAGCTAATACCACGGGCGGCGACTGTCAGAGGACGTAAGAGAAATCCTTTTTTTTTTTTATTGGTCTTCTGTAATATTCAAATTTTCTGAGATACTGAGTTTTGGGGTGTCACTAGCTGTAAGCCATAAATCATCAAAATTAAAAGAAATATATGCTTGAAATCTATCACTCTGTATGTAACGCATCTATATAAAAGAGTTTCATAAAACTTTATAAAATGACTTTCACTTTTTGAATCAAATTACTGAGAGAATTGAACTTATTGATGATAGAGAACTTCCTGTTATGTTATCCTGGTCTTGGAAGGTCATAATATTTCTATTATGCTATAAAGTGCTGTTAGCATTACAGGTTATCCATTCACTAACATTGAATGACTTGCCATGTCTTGTGTTGTGGCTGTGGGAATGTTAGGCCCCTTTCACACTATCCGTCCGTGGGACGGATTCCGTTTTTCTCAGCGGGGGATCGAGCCGCCGATCCCCCGCTGAGCAGGAGGATGACAGCTGTGTCTCCGCGCTGTGTGCGGAGACACAGCTGTCAGTTCCCCATGCATCTCTATGGGGGAAATCGGATGGGAACGGATCGTCGGTCCGTTCTCATCCGATCCGCTGGACGGATGGAAAATAGGATTTCCATCCGTCCAGATTTGATGGATTGGATCAGGTCGGATGTCAGCGGACATGTCTCCGCTGCCATCCGATGCCCCATAGGAATGCATGGGGGGACCATTCAGATCCGCCAAAAAAACGGACAGGCGGATCTGAATGGTCCGCCTGTGTGAAAGGGGCCTTAATGTGATGAAAACACATCTCTTCCAGTATGGGGAGTCAGATCTGAGCACTGCACCTGTACCAGGCCATGACTCCAGTCACATACAGGTGCATCACATAAAATTACAATTTCCCTATTCCTCCCTATACAAGGCTCCTCCCCTCCCTCTGTGTACAAGGCTCCTCCCCCTGTCTACAAGGCTCCTCCCCTCCCTCTGTCTACAAGGCTCCTCCCCTCCCTCTGTGTGCTGATCTCATTACAGACAGACACAGAGCAGAGTGGAGTGTGGGAGAGATACACAGCAAGTAAGTGCATCGTCCACTTCTCCTTTCTTCTTACACAGGACTCCTCTCCTCTCCTCTGCTCTGTATATCATTCTACAAAAAGGGAATTGTTACTAAATCAGGAGCGATTAACTTTATGGTGTTGGGCTTTGTAGAAAAATCCTAAATGAGAAGAGTTTCTGTTGGCTCCTAGCAATTTAATCCTATCAGACTTGTAATAGAGGAGGATGGGAGTTGTGATCCTAGCATTAAATCCTATCAGATGTGTAATAGATGAGGATGGGAGTTAGGATTGAATGCTAGGATCACAACTCCCATCCTCCTCTATTACACATCTGATAGGATCGAATGCTAGGATCACAACTACCATCCTCCTCTATCACACATCTGATAGGATTGAATGCTAGGATCACAACTCCCATCCTCCTCTATTACACATCTGATAGGATTGAATGCTAGGATCACAACTCCCATCCTCCTCTATTACACATCTGATAGGATTAAATGCTAGGATCACATCTAGGATCACATCAGATGTGTTATAGAGGAGGATGGGAGTTGTGATCCTAGCATTCAATCCTATTAGATGTGTAATAGAGGAGGATGGGAGTTAGGATTGAATGCTAGGATCACAACTCCCATCCTCCTCTATTACACATCTGATAGGATCGAATGCTAGGATCACAACTACCATCCTCCTCTATTACACATCTGATAGGATTGAATGCTAGGATCACAACTCCCATCCTCCTCTATTACACATCTGATAGGGTTGAATGTTAGGATCACATCAGATGTGTAATAGAGGAGGATGGGAGTTGTGGTCCTAGCATTCAATCCTATCAGATGTGTAATAGAAGAGGATGGGAGTTGTGGTCCTAGCATTCAATCCTATCAGATGTGTAATAGAAGAGGATGGGAGTTGTGATCCTAGCATTCAATCCTATCAGATGTGTAATAGAGGAGGATGGGAGTTGTGATCCTAGCATTCAATCCTATCAGATGTGTAATAGAGGAGGATGGGAGTTGTGATCCTAGCATTAAATCCTATCAGATGTGTAATAGAGGAGGATGGGAGTTGTGATCTGTATGTCTGATGCTGAGAAGTGAGAAGCACTGAGGTTTGAAACGTTGAGGTCTGTCTCCCAGATATAAGAAAATGTGGCGCACTCTTCACCCCACCTCCTCACTTATTTATTTTTTGTTTTGTTTTTTTTTTTTCTTATTTCTATATTTTGCTTTATTTTATTTTATTTATTTTTTTGTTTACAAACTTTTTATTTAAGATAAAATGGTGGTAAAAAAGAACATTGTATATCAACAAGCATGGTATTACAAAAAGATTATCAGGGTACAAAAGATACAAAATATATTTTTCTTTTTAAGGCTCATCGGACACTTGTGTTTTTCATAAGCTGAAAAAATAAATGCTGATAATAGCATTTTTTTGTGCCCGTTTCTAGTAGCACTTTAGAAGCATTTAGGATTAGCATTTTTGCAGTACATTGGGGGGGGGGGGATACAAAAAAAATCTGTGTTTGAAGCAGTTAGGAGCATTCGGCTTTTTTTTTTCTGTTGCAAAAATGACAGGTGTTGAGCTGCTTTTTTTTTTTTTTTTTGCCTGTAAAAGCACCTCTGTGTCATTTACAGACTGAAAAAAAAAAAAAAAAAAACGCAAGGCGCGTTCAACAGTAGCTGAAAAGCAGAGAGCACACGTCTAACGTTTGAGTGTTAATGCATTCCAATATTCAGAATAAATTATTATTGGCCAATGGAATGCATTAACACTCAACCGCTAGACGCACCTAAACGTGTGTGCAGTATGCGGCTTTTGCTGCATGTTTTAGGCAACTTTTTCCTGCCAGGAGTTTTGTCATTTAAGGGGGCTTAAATATCTTGTGTGCATGAGGCCTAATGTGATGGCAGGAAGAATGAAGTTAGACCGGTGTAACAATCAGTTTTCAGAAAAGAATTTGTTTGCTGTGCCGTGAGGTCATCCAGTGCCCAGGGCGAGGGGAAAAAAAAACATCCAGTGCCTGTAAGTTCTGTTTGCATCTCATTTTATATATATAAAAAAAAAAAAATGCTTCAAGATCCAAAAGCAATTGTAAAGGGACAATTTTTATAAAAAAAGAAAAAAAATCGCCCGGTCCTATGTTCCTCAGAATTAGGACAGCTGTGTCATTTTATAGTCATGCTTCTGAGAAACTTAAGGACTTGAACTATCACCTTATTGTTTGCAAATGAATAAAGTACTTGAAGGGAAAAACCTTCTTGTTAACAAACACTATAAAGATTTTGTCACACTGTAAAGCACAGTTGTCAACATAAGGCCCATGGGCCGAATGCATTTCATGTGGCCATCACACCTCTCCTGCAGCTGCAGTGCCCTCCTGGTCTCTGCCCCCACCTTGTGTCAGTAGTCAGCAGCAGAGAGGACAGAACTCCTTTTCCAGATCCTGCACTCATCTGTGCAGCTGCAGAAAGGCTGGTCTTTGCCCACCCCCTCTACCTTTTTTCAGCAGTCCGCAGCAGAGAGGAGGGCTGATCTCCTCCTCCTACAGAGCCTGCATCTCTCTGTGCAGCCGCAACACCACCTTATCTCTGCCTTCCCTGGTCTCCGCATTCAGCAGACTCTGGAAGCTGACTCCAGCCCTCCTCTGGTTCTTCTCCAGACCCTGCACTTCTTCCCAGACCCAGCCGCATCTTCTTTCTGGCAGTTGCACAAGGTAAGGGGGTGCATTGTGATGTAAGGAAGGGTGAGTGACTCTTGACTTTTGATGGTGGGGGGGGGGGCCTCTTGACATCTCATGTAAGGGTGTAAGCGGACGTGGGGTGCTCTGGACATCTAATCTAACAGATATAACTGGCCCTTTGAGGGCAACCATAATGCTGATGTGGCCCGCAATGAATTAGAGTTTGACACCCCTGCTGTAAAGAATCCTTAAAGAGTTAGGCTAAAGCCCCGTACATACGATCAGAATATCGTACAAAAAAAACAGCAATTTGAAGCTTGTTGTACGATTAATCTGATCATTAGTGCACAGCTTTCATCCACACAAACACAAATTTTTCTCGTATGATACCAGATCGTACAATTTTCGTCCAAAAATACGATACAAATACATTACTTCCAAATTTTTATCGTGTTGTAGGAGAATTTTCGTACTTTAGTAACCTATTCCTTTTCGATATAGAGACTAGCAGTAAAAAAAGACTATTTGTCCGATAATTTCATCGTCTGTACTAGGCTTTAGTGCTTATTGAGGGTGCAGTTTAAGCCACAGTACTGTGGCTTAAAAAAAAAAAAAAGGGGGGGGGGGCTACATACTTAAACATATATGCATCAAAATCATAAAAGGAGTGATGGAAAGTTGGGGGGGGGGGCACTAACAAATCCCCTCTCCCCCCAACCTCTCCCCTTCTCCCAGAAAATGCAGAGCCTCGTCTCAACCCCCCCCCCCCCCCCCCCAAAGAGGGATAGGAAGAGAACCAATGAAGGGAGGATCATGGGGGGGACAACAGGGCTTTTTTTCCTCATAGAAAAGGTGCAGGAACTCCCCTTTCAAGTCACCCCTTGTCTCCGCCCCTACCCACCTCTGAGCATCATCCTTTGATTCTTCCCTCTATCCACCTCCCAGTTCCACCAAGTATCATTTTGTAGTAATTTTATGGAATTTGTTATTGATAAGCCATAAAATATATCCACTGCATCCAGCAACAATACACCCCCTTTCAACAATAGTTTCCCCCAGCAACAAAGGACCCCCCAAGCAACAATGGATCCATCAGAGCATTAATAGACCCTCCAGCAACAATAGATCTCCTAGTAGCCAGCATCAATAGACCCTCCAGCAGCCAACAGTAGACCTCTCCCTCAATAGTATATCCCTCCCAGCAACAAATTAATCCCAGCAACAATAGATCCTCCGGCACAACACTCCTTTCCATTTCATGCATTCAGTGCTAGAGGTGCCGAAACTGCGTTCCCACTGAAAAAAAGCCCTGGGGGACAATATAACAGACCCAAGCTAAAGCAGCAAGCTGCCAGCTCTGTGAACAATACAAACAGCTTGCCTCCAACAACATAAGACACTGAACCAGGCACATTAGAAGGAAGTGAGAGCCACAAAAGTTCCACAGCTGCCAAAAAAAAATCATCAGATACAAATATACATCAGCAAACCTACCCCCAATAAATGAGCATCTATCAAAAAATTCCATTCATAGACCTACCTATACGTACTGTTCCCGGAGCCAGTAGTGTGAATAGAGCCCTTAGTAGATAGAAAAGACTCAGTGGTAAAACCACTTGTGACAGACCAAACCAGGATAGAGAGGTCTTTCGAAGGGACTGCAGGCTAGCCTCTTGCCTACTGACTAAGGGCCCTGGGGGGGGGGGGGGGGCGGCTCTATTCTTTGGGAACTGTGTGCCTGGGAGACCTTTGGAGTAATTTGGAGTAGTCCATGACTCCCCCAAAACACAGACTCTGGGAACTGGAGGACCCAGATACATATTTGGGGCTTCTGTGCCCAAACCAGCATTCACTACTTTGTGAGACTCAGAGCAGATGTTCATATAATCTGCTCAAGCAACCTGATGCTGGGGTTCTCATGCTACAGTTTGAGGTGTTGCCTTCAATAAGTATCTGTCCCATTGTCTGCCCCCTAGGTGTGCATTCCCATTGTTAATTGAGTCTCCTTTTGTTTCTGTCGGCTAATTTGGCTAACTTTTGGAGGCTCCTACGTGATGGGGTTAGTCTGGTGCCTTGTTATCTAACATTTGTGTTTATAGGTAATATTTGGTTTTAATGTTCATGTAGTAACTGACCTGCTTTTTGAAGTGTAAAAAAACCTGTTTCTGTTCATTCTTTTTGTTCTACCTCAACATCTTGTCTGTGTACAATGCTTGGGGCTGGTATTTGCTTTCGGTTTCCTGGAAGGGTTTGGAGGGAAGGAGGCACTGTTTGTTTAACGTAAGCACCCAAGTAGGGGGGCCAAGCATTCCGTCACACAGCTTCTACACCAGTGGGTTAATATCTGCTGCAATATAAAAGGAAAAAAACACCAATAATACCAAATGGCACCAAGTCTTAACTTTTACTGACACAGTTCCCAAGAATAGCCATCAGAAAAGATGCCCACCTTCTACAAACATCTGACCTACGTCCTTCCTCCATTGACCAGCAGCAAATGTGAACATATGACCATTGGTGGCTCTCTCATTTATAGACAAAGGAGACACAAAGGGGGATATGATATCAATGTAAAAATACTGTACTGGCGACCCTAGCATAAGGAACAAACTATTTAGAGTAAGGGAATACAATAAGACACGTGGCCACTCACTAAAACTAGAGATAAGGTGGTTTAACCTTAAAATGCGTAAGGGGTTCTTCACTGTAAGAGCGGTAAGGATGTGGAATTCTCTTCCACAAGCAGTCGTATCAGCAGGGAGCATTGATAGTTTCAAAAAACTATTAGATGGGCACCTTGGAGACCACAACATACAGGGGTATACAATGTACGGTTAAAAGCAAACACACTCACATCATAGGTTGAACTGGATGGACTGATGTCTTTTTTCAACCTCACTAACTATGTAACACAAGAGCAGTGCTGTCAACCCACAATAGCGGGAATACCCCACCAAAGCATTGTGCCTAAAAGCAAGCAAACAAGTGGGAAGCTTTGTACTGTCTGACATCCTCTCTGGCATGAGCGCTGGAAGTGATTTGTCTTTCTGATAAGTTTACCGTGATAAAACTTGACCAAAGCCACAAAACGGACCAGAGGCACTAAACACTTGGTGGACTAATATAAAAGCAACTTGGGTACATCACTGTTCTGCTGGCAATCCACTGGAGAAATTGATATATATAAACAAAATCTGTATGCTGTGCACTAGTATGAAAGGGGGGTGCCCAAAAATACAACAAGAATGAACAGAAACCTTGCTTCCAAATCCATAAATGAATGTCGCTTATTCAGGAACCATGGGTGTATTAGCTATGTCAAAGCACACCTTGTTTGTTTAAACATGTTTTGCTCTCCCTGTGCAAAGCAGTACATGTACGAAAAGGTTTTCATCCTGTGCTGATCACCTGAAAAGTATCAGCTGTGACAAAGCACGCTTGTTGCTTTATGCTGCTTTCACCCCATGTTTGGCGTGTAGTTTCGCCTTGGTGCGAAAGGGCCCGTGCATCCGTCTCCTCGGAAGCTCCAGATTAAGCAAAAGCCTTCAATGGTGTGTCTGTGGCGAAGGATCTTTGGTAGAATCAGTGCTGTGTGTGATAAGCTGTATAGCCCGGCACAAGCCTTGAGTACACTAAAAGTTTGTACCACAAGTTTGTCTTGCCTAACAGAAATATCTTCCCGAAAAAGGGGTGGGGGCACAGCTGGAAGGGGCACTGTGGTGCCGCCGTCAGGCCTTAATGGTCTTCATCGTGCTTCCTCTGTGTCTACTTCCCCTGAAGGGGCAGAGGCAACAAGCCAATCTGAACCATTGTGGCTGCCAGGCACAGTAGCTACTCCTAGTGCTTCTGTTGTAACCTACGTCACCGAAGGACGATTTGGCATCAGCGTTAGCCAACCTCGAGGGTAAGATTGCTGGCATGATTGCAGCATCTTAAGGAGGGAGGAAACAGGAACGATCCCCCTCACCTGAGGCATCCCCTGAGTCAGTTCAGAATTGGGCAAAAGATGTGAAAGTAGTAGCTGCAAATTACTCCATAGAGGGTCTAGCTGATGTTTCCAATTTGGGGAGTCAGGATCTGAGGAGTCATACTCCAGCCTCTCAATCTCAGGGATTGTTGATTCAGTCTTACTGAAATGGTCTGGTTTGGATACAAATTACCTCCCTTGGAAATGTCTGAAGTCTTCTTTTTTTTATTCCTCTATGCTTATTGCTCCCTCTTCATAGTCCTCAAGCTTTTCCCTTACATCTGCTCTTAGAGCAGGTATGCTGATTGGGATCATCCTGATAGGATTTTTGTTCCTCCCAAAAGGCTTTCTCTATTGTATCTTATGGAGGGAAAATTCACAAGAAAATGAGGTATGCCCACTGTGGATGCTGCCATTCTTAAGTTAACAAAAGGATAATGCCCAGGTTTTTAAAGATCCAGCCGAAAAGTTGGAATCTTTAAAGCGGAGTTCCGGCCACAAAATCGACATAATTGATTTTGGGCCATCTGCTTGCTTTTGGTCACCTGAAAAAGAAATGGATAGTTACGATTTTTTTTTTTTTGTTTACTTACCTTGTTATTGAAGAAAAATATACTCGCCTTTCTTCCACTTCCTCCCTCTGCAGCCGCGGCCCGTGTCGTCACTTCCTCTTTGCATTGATTCCTGGGAGCTGAACGTCATCGCTCCCAGGAATCAATGCGCCTGCACCGGCCCCGCTCGTCACTTCTGGTGCAGGCGCCTCATTCCCTGCTAAACAGCTTCTGGGCATGCCCAGAAGCTGTGAAGGGATGACGCGCCCGCACCGGAAGTGACGAGCGGGGCCGGTGCAGGCGCATTGATTCCTGGGAGCGATGACGTTCAGCTCCCAGGAATCAATGCAAAGGGGAAATGACGGAGCAGGCCGCGGCCGCAGAGGGAGGAAGTGGAAGAAAGGTGAGCATTCTGGGAGAAGAGGACACGGAAGAGGACGCAGAAGAAGACACGCTGGCTTCAGCTGCCCACATCCGAGATTGCAACGCTGGAGAAGAAATTTTCAAGGTAAGTATTTCTTCTAAAAGGTAAGTGCGACTCGGGACAGTACAGAGGCTATCCATTGTGGAAGGTACTAGCCCTGACTGTGCCAGGGGTATTTTTATTGAAAAAACTTTTTCGTGGCCGGAACTCCGGTTTAACTAAAGGCCTCCTTTGCTGTTGCAGGGTCTGCGATACAACCAGCAGTAGCAGCTATAGAGGTTTGTCAGTCTTGCAGGGCCATATTAGGCAAGTGTCCAGGACGGTTTCTTCTCAAGGAGAGTCTGGAAGACTTGACAGATCTACCTCACAATTTGTTTTGCAATGGATGCTCTTAAAGACTTTATACAGCAAATGTCACGGTTTGCTCTTTTGACAGTGCATATGTGCAGAATCCTATGGCTAAAAAGCTGGTCTGCGGACATACCTTGTAAGAAGTTGGTTGCTGGCTTTCTCTTTTCTTGGAGAGTGCCAATTTGGTGGGTGATCTGAATAAGTATATCCAAAAGATTTCGGGGGGGGGGGGGGGAAAGAGTGTGTTGCTACCTGTTAGAGAGGAAAAGCAAACGTCCTCCTTTTAAGATTTCCAGCATTTAGACTCCCAGTGCTTCTAATTCCAGGCAGCTGCAATGAACCTAGCCGTCTGGATCTAGGACCAAGCCTTCTGGGCAAGG
The DNA here is from genome assembly GCF_965119305.1 of Pelophylax lessonae. NCBI lineage: Eukaryota > Metazoa > Chordata > Amphibia > Anura > Ranidae > Pelophylax > Pelophylax lessonae. The sequence goes on from NC_138776.1 coordinate 235,611,377, forward strand.
GCAAGAGAAACCCTTGGACCAGAGATCTACCAAGTCTACCTCCTAAGCCTTCCTTGTGAAGGGACGCCCCCACTCAATCGGTTGGGGGGGGGGGGGGGGAAGGCTGCTACGGTTCTCTAAGGCCTGGTTAGAAAGAAATCCAGACAACTGTTTTATGACCACCATTTCGCAGGGATACAAACTAGAATTTTGGGTGTTCCCGCATCCTCGGTTTGCAAAGTCAAGCATAAATGCAGATTGATAAAATTAGATTTTATTTTTTTTTTGATTGGGTATTTTTTATTAGCCGAAAGATATAGATATAGATTATATTTTTATTGATATAGATTATAAGATTATATTTTTATCTATATATAGATATAATATATTTTTATATATATATAGATAGATATTATATATATATATATATATATATATAGAGAGAGAGAGATAGATATATCTTTTTATATATATATATATATAGATAGATATAATATATTTATATTTAGATATATATATATATATATATATATATATATATATATATATATATATATATATATATATATATATATAGTTATAATATATTTTTATATATATATATATATAGTTATAATATATTTATATATATATATATATATATATATATATATATATATATATATATATATAGTTATAATATATTTTTATATATATATATATAGTTATAATATATTTTTATATAGAGATATTTGTGTGTGTGTGTATATATATATATATATATATATATATATATATATATATATATATATATAATATGTTTTTTAATAGCGCAAAAAAAAAAAATACCACCAAAAGGAAGCTTTATTTGTGGGGGAAAAAAATGCATACATTTTTTTTTTTTTTTTTTATTGGGTACAGCGTTGCACGGTTAAAGCAACAGTGTTGTATCTCAAAAAATGGCCTGGTCATTAGTGGGTAAAACTTTCCAGAGCTGAACTGGTTAATAACCTCTTCTTTATTTTTCCCCTTCTACTTTTTGCTGCTATTTAGTATGGTGGTAGGGGCCCTGTTGTTATGTTAAGCAGGCCTTTTTACTGCAGGGTCTACTTTGATTCAGGTGTGTATGTTTTTTCCTATGTCTATAGGAAGAATAACTCTTGTACATGGATGCAATTTACTGATGTTTATACGCAGGATCTTGCTGGCAGACAGATCCTGAGTCAGGTTACACACATACAACAATGAAAAAAATTTTCCGAAATACATAAGGTTTTTAAGACACACAAAGTTCCAGCGTAAATGATCAGTAAAATATTTGTTTGTCTCTTAGATATGTTTTAACCATGTGTGAAGTTGTACCTCTATATCCTCCTGCAGGATGCATCTTTTTCATCTCTGTATGAGTTCCCGTTTACACCAGAGCAGCTTAAATCGCAGGCAGAATCACACGATTATAGCAAAAAAAAAAAAAAATGTGACACATGAGCTTCTTTGGTGCATTTTTGGAGCAGAGGGAGGGTCATTCAAAAATGCACCACAAAATCACGCAAAAAAAAAAAACGTGGCAGCGTTGCTCAGGTGTAAACCAGGTCTAAGTGCAGACACTAAAGTGCGTAAAATGCATGTTCTCAGTCTTACAGATTTGAACGCAGTACATGTTCACGCCCCTGAATGTCCCTTTTAAAAAAAAAAAAAATGTGCTCTATTATGTGTGCATACCTTTGTGCGTAAACACACAACCATTTTTTTTCCTTTCCTTTCCTTCTCGTCTAGCTGCCTCTTTTCCAAAATCCAAATACATAGCTAATTTATGAAATCTGAATTATTTACTTGTATTATACTCAACATTTTTATACTTTCCAAGATTTATTTAACTGGCCTTTTCATTTTTCATTGGCACAGGATGGTGGCAGTCAGTACTGTGAAGATGGACAATGGGAAAGTCTCCTGTGAGACCCCTGAGGGAACAGTCATAAATATCAACATTAACCAGCGGTCCTGCATGGACGGCCTGCTGGACACCATCAAGAATGTCAGACTGGGGAAGAAAGATGGACAAGGCAATCAGCCAGCCAGAGAGTCCGCTTCCGTTTTACATCTAGGGATTGGGGTATGAGTACTTCATTGGATCTTTATTACTTCCATTTTCTTTGTTTTGTATGGTAGATTTTAATGGTAATAAAGCGCATTGAAAAAGGGACCTAAGCTAGTCTACAATGCGTTGAAGGTAACAGCAGGTCTGAAGAGCAAGCACCTAGTGGGCTTAATCTTCAAATTAGAATGGGTAAGATGAATCAGCGCTAATTTCATAAATCCAGAAAAAAAACATATAAATGCTGAATATCTATAAAAAAACACATCAATATCCTAATGAAGGTGAGTAAAAAACGCATCAAATATCAAGTAATAGAATGAACACAATCCATCAAAATAGCAAAAGAAAAGTGTCTAGGTGAGACTTCCGGTTTCGGACGTAAACCGTAAGTGACGTCCCTTGAGAAAGTTACGTGATTCAGTGACGCAACGCGTCGGGAGGAACCGGGTGACGTCACTTCCGGTTTACGACAGAAACCGGAAGTCTTCCATACAGATACCGCAATACTGCGGCTGCTTGCTGCCCCTTGCTTATATGTAAGTCTTTACTTGTTTTACTTCAATAAAATCTTATATACTTCACTATGGAAGTCCACCTTGTTTGTTTGAGCAATTAAGAGAGAGTATGGTGATCACTACGCATAAGGAGTGGATATCGAGGGAGCCCCTAATTTGAGAAGGAGGAATCCATTACACCAACCCAGAGCGGTTATCATAATAAATGCTTTTACTGGTGTAATGTGAGGTGAGCGGCCATTGCACCCGTTTTTGATTCCTAGCTCACTTGGCGTGGCACCTTGGATTTCACAGAATAGTCAGTATTTATTCATGAACAATCACCATCAGTCACCATATTTTTTTGTTCCCCAAATTTTTTATGTTGCACATAATTTTTATACACTTGGATATTTAGTGTGAAGATTCACCTTTATTCAGAGTTGGAATACACAAGATTGCATTTGTTTTTATACCAATTTTTTTATTCATGGTATTTATTTATTTTGCGTTTTATTGAATATTCTTATTTGTACATGTACATGGAGTGGGCAACGACATGGCAAATGAGGTTTAATGTGGAGAAGTGTAAGGTTTTGCACTTGGGGACCAAAAACATAAAAACACAATACACGTTAGGAGGGGAACCCTTGGGGGAATCAAAAATGGAGAAAGATTTGGGAGTCTTAGTTGATGATAGATTAGGCAACAGCATGCAATGCCAAGCGGCAGCTTCCAAAGCCAACAGAATATTAGCATGCATAAAGAAAGGGATGTATTCCAGAGATAAGACTATAATCCTTCCACTTTATAAAACTCTGGTCCGACCGCATCTGGAGTATTCTGTCCAGTTCTGGTCGCCAGTCCTCAGGAGGGATGTGTTGGAGCTGGAGAAAGTCCAGAGAAGGGCAACTAAACTGATTAGGGGGTTGGAGGACCTTACCTATGAAGAGCGGCTGCAATCGCTCGATTTATTTTCCCTGGAGAAAAGACGTCTGAGAGGGGACATGATAGCAATTTATAAATATCTTAATGGGGATCTCAGCTTAGAAGAAAAGCTGTTCATTCGAAGGAATTGCATGAGGACTCGAGGACATACAATGCGATTAGAGGAGAAGCGTTTTAACCTCAGGCAACGTGGGGGGTTCTTTACTGTTAGGGCTACAAGATTGTGGAATTGTCTACCACAAGAGGTGGTTTCTGCGGGTAGTATGGTGACTTTCAAAAGACTCTTAGACTTACATCTCAAGGATCAGGAGATTGAGGGCTATGTTAGATGATTACAGTCACACACACCTACACAGGTTGAACTGGATGGACTATTGTCTTTATTCAACCTCGCCTACTATGTAACTATATGTAACTATGTATTTATTCATTCATTGGGCACTATATTTATAAGAGGATCACATTCTTCTCATTATCTTTCCATTCACTGGTGCGACTTTTGCATATTGTCACTTTATCAACTTCAATCTTACCTCACCACACCCACTTCCTTACATTGAAGAGACTAAGAAGATGAGCATGCCAAAATGAAGTATGAACTTAACAATGCCCCCCCCCCCCCGACCCATTATTACTTCATTTATTCACATTTCTGAGAATGTTGGAGGCTCCTTTCTGGGGTGTGACATAGCATTTTTTATGTCCTTCACCTTAATTATACATCCCAGGTTACAGGAGAATTGGTGCTTAGATCACTGGGTTGTCCAGGTGATTGGACACTGGTAAAAAAGTAAAGCTTGACCCAGCCCTCCAGCTTCCCCCTACAGGAGTATGACACTAGGCAGGAAAAAGCTTGACTGTGCCTATGGTAGGTCCCAGGGGGTATACACACTCTCAGCTATAGGCATTGTTTTTTTTTTTCTTCTTCTGCATAGTAAGGAGTAAGGACCTAGTTCCTTGCTGGGATCTCTGGTCCTGGCAATTTTTTTTCATTTTTAAATGCAAATTTTTTTCCTCCTTCCTTTTTTTATTTTTTTATTTTCCTGTGAGAACTACAGTCAAGTGCCGGACTGGGCGATGAACTGGATAATATAGATTCTTAGGGTCACCCCAGTCTGGGCAGCAAGTGCGTGCAGACCGCAGCTTTGTGCTAGGTCGGCCCTGACATAGTCCCACTGGCCGGGGGCTGGCCTGAGTCACAGCATTTCCTTCTGGCCTACAGGACCCACATTACAATGGAGCGGTGCCCACCCTGTTCCTGATGTGGTGAGTAGCTGTCCTCCCACTACCCCTGGAGGGTTCCCCTCCCTTCCCCCCAGCCCGTCTAAAATTTCGGTGACTGAGGGTCTTTCGGATCTTTCTTTACAATGCTGCTTTGTGAGAGTACAGAAGTTCCGCATGGAGTCTATTCACATGGTAGTGGCATCCCTACACCAGGGGGATTTCTTCTCGCTTCTTTCGACATCAAGGATGCCTACCTGCACATTCTAATATGTGCTGGTTGCCAGCGCTTCCTCTGTTTTGCCGTGGACGAGGAGCATTTTGCCGTGGGCGAGGAGCATTATCTGTTTTTGGCGCTGACCTTTAGTCTCCCCTCCTCACCTCGGGTCTTCACAGAAGTGTTGGCCCCCCGGTGCTGGCATTTCTTGTCAGTGGGGGATCGTGGTACTGGGGTACCTGGACTATGTTCTGCGAGTTGAGTCTCGGACTGCTCTGATGGACTACTGGAGATTGCTCTGCGAACTCAGTTTGGTGGGATCCTGAACATTCAGGAGTCTGCTTTTGGTTCTGTCCCCAAAAACTGGACAATCTGGGTCTGACTCTGGACTCTGCCTCAGCCAGAGTGTTTCTTCCTTGGGGAAAAACTCCAGACCTTTCAGGAGGCAATTCAGCTTTTGTTGTTAAGCAGATGGTCATCCCTCCGGGCTTGCATGCACGTGCTGGGCCTTATGGTGTCCACCCTCGAGGCAGTCTGTTTGCACAGTTCCACACAAGATCTCTGCTAAAGAGGTTCTGTTGAAATGGATCCAGGGTCTCTAGAGGTGGCTTCGCTCTCTGGCACTTCGACAGGGAAAATCCTTCTCCTGTACTTGACAGTTGTTTCCGAATGCCAGTCTGTCCGGGTGGGGAGGCGTCCTCAGCACAGACGTGCTTAGGGGGTCTGGATTCTGGCAGAGCCCAGACTGCTAATTAGTGTACTGGAACTCCGAGCGATCAGACTTTCTGGCTCATTGGACAGTCGTCTTTAGGGGTGTCCGGTACGAACTCATTCAGACAGTGCCACGGCCGTGATCTTGTCATTTACCAAGGGGGCACAAGAAGTGTCCTGGCGGCTCGGTAAGTAGCTGGCATTCTAAGGTGTGCTGACTGCTTTGTTCCAGCCCTCTCAAACTTCTGTCACAACCCTCTCAAACTTCTGTGGCAACTCCTGTGCAGGCAGAAGGGATTCTGGTCATTCTAGTGGCTCCAGACTGGTCTCCCTGGTCTTGGTATGCCGATCTGGCTTTAAAGGCTTGGCTGTTAAACGCCAGATGCTGAAGGATGGAGGTTTGTTTGAATAGGGGATGCTGTTAAAAGCTTGGAAATCTGCCTCTAGGAAGATCTACCATCGTACGTGGAAGATGTACATTGCGTGGTGTGAGTCTCTTAGGGTTCATCCTCGCTCCTTCTCGGATCGGATCTCAACCTTCCTTCAATGGGGGTGGAACAAAAATTGTCCTGGAGTACCATTTAAGGGCCAGGTATTGGGTTTTGGCGGTTGTTTTCCAACGACCTTTGGCCACACACTCTCTGGTGCGTACTTTTTTTTTTTTTCAGGGTGCCCCACATTTGGTTCGTTCAGTGCGGTTTCCGTTGCCGCCCTGGAATCTTAATGTGGTGCTTTCAGTTCTACTGAAGCTTCTCTTTGAAAATATTCGTAAGGTTTCCCTGCTTACATTGCTCCAGAAGGTGGCCTTCTTTGGTGGCTATCATCTCTGCATGCAGGGTGTCGGAACTGACGGCGTTATCCTGTCCACCTTATGGTGCCTTAACAAGGATAAGGAGGTGCTTTGCCTCTGTCCGTCATTCCTTCCTAAGGTGGTCTCTGACTGTCGTTTGAATGAAGACATTGTGTTGCCTTCCCTGTGTCCAATGCCTCAACATCTGAAGAAAATTGCCTTGCATGTCTTGGATGTGGTCCGGGCGGTTAGGGTGTACCTGACAGCTGCGAAGTCTGTTAGGAAGTCATACTCTTATTTTCACTCACGGACAGATCTCACAATGTCCACTTCTGTGACCATTTCCAGATGGATCAGACAGATGGTGGTTCAGGCCTATTGCATCAGGGTTCAGGTTCCTCCTTTCCCTGTTTAGGCGCACTCTTCTAGGGTGCTTGGTGTCTCCTGGGCTTTCCGTCTTCAAGCGTCAGTGACGCAGGTTTTGCAAGGCGGTCACCTGGTCCTGGGTGACCACATACAAAGTTTTTTTTTTTTTTTTTGTAAAGTGGTTGTGTTGGCATCTGCGAATGCTGCTTTTGGCCGCAAGGTTTTGCTGGCTGCTGTTTAGAGGACCTGGTCCTCTTTGAGGGTGTATTTTTTCAGGTGAGCTCCAATTGTTTATGGTTGAGCTCTGTTACCTGGTTGGCTATGGTTAGCCTTGGGAATTTTTTTATGATGTTTTCCCACCCCTCATGTTTAACACTGCTTTGGGACATCCAATGGTTAAGAATCGGGAGCTGTGTACATCCATGAACGAAAGGTAAAAATTTGATTTTTGACTAGCCGTAAAATCCATTTCTCTGATGTTCATTGACGGACACAGCACCCACCCCCCTGTGGAGTTGGCTTTCTTCTGACACTGCTTATAACAAAACTGAGTGCCTATAGCAGAGAGTGGGTGTATACCCCCTCGGACTGCCCATAGGCATAGTCAAACTTTTTCCTGCCTAGTGTCATACTCCTGTAGGGGGCAGTATAACCCAATGGTTAAGAAGATTCAGGAGCTGTGTCCATCAATGAACATCAGAGAAATGTTTTTTACGGTAAGTTAAAAATCCCATTTTTTTTTTTTTTTTTTTGTGTGCAAATTAACAAATCTTGGTTGCAATCAATGGCCCACATTTGTGGGAGTATTTTGTTGTATAATGTCACATAGAAAATGTTGATTGTGACAGAAAAGTACCGGTTTTCTGACAAATTTGTTGGGGTGTACTCCTTTTTACTGAGCACTGTATTTAAACTCCCTTTTTTTATTATTTTTTGGCAGTTACATGGTGTGGGCGTATTTCTGCCAGTCAGACTGTCACGCCACTCCAGTCTGTGTCTTAGAATAAGAGGGAAGTGAAGCCTCCATCAATCTACATGTAAAATCTTATCCCCATTGTGTTAAGCTGGTTAGTGGGCATGGAGGGGAGAGGGAGTGGGCTGTAATTTGCCACATGTATGACTCTAGTCACATGGGCTGCTCAGATGTGATTGGGAGGCAATGTTGAGCATAGAATCTAACTGAAGACTGGGCAGGTGCAGAGCTGCCAGCACTGCTCTGCAAAATCCCCAGCTTAATTGGGGACATGGACTGAAGGGGGAGATAGAGAACGGCAGGATCAACCAGGTTTTTTGAAGAATACAGAAAAAATCTCAGTGAGTGAGTATGAACAGCATGTAATACACAATTTATTGATCATTTTTTTTAATATGATGTGAGTTTAGTGACACTTTAAGAAAACATTTTTATACTTGCTTGTAAAATCCCCTTTATGGAGTACATCACAGGATAGAGGAGAGTTACTTCTTAGACCACTGAATTATGCTTAACCTCCCAGGTGATTGGACACTGGCAAATGGCAAACCTGGACCCAGCCCTGCATATCTTCCTCCACTCCAGTTTTGCCTCAAGGAGAGGAAATGGTGTCCTGTGATGTATTCCATTAAAGGATTTTACAAGCAAGTCAAAAATTGTTTTTTTTTTTTTTTAAGGTGTCACTAAACTCACATCATATATTAAAAAAAAAGATCAATAAATGGTGTATTGCATGCTGTTCATACTCAGTCACTATGAGATTTGTTTTCAATATTCTGCAAAAAACCTGGTTGATCCTGCTGTTCTCTATCTCCCCCTTCAGGCCATGTCCCCAATTAAGCTGGGATTTTGCAGAGCAGTGTTGGCAGCTCTGCACATGCTCAGTTTTCAGTGAGTTTCTATGCTGAGCATTTCCTCCCAATTACATCTGAGCAGCCCATGTGACTATAGAGATTTTACAGGTACGTTTTTAAAGAAAAAAAGAAATATACCATTATTTCACCTTCATGTGTTCAAGCCACTGAAAAATGTCTTCAGAAAGAAAGACCTTTGTAAACAGCAGCGACCATATGAAGTAATCTAATGCCTGATAATATTGATGTAATGTCTGCAACTATTGTTTTTTGAAAATCTAATTTTTAGTTTGTTACTTGTTGCAGGTCTCTTTTATGACCTTTGGTTTCATCAGTGTCATGCTGGCTATCATTTTGGCTGTGGTTCGTCCAAGCCTTGCTATCGCCTATGCTGGGACACACTTCTGGGTAGGATTTCCGGTAAGTGAAATGTGCACACAATCGAGATCAAGAAACCAATACTGGGGGGAATTTTCCATGTATTAACCTAAAGAATGTATTTGTGTAACAGAAATTGCTAAAGAGCTGTTGCAGACATGTGAACCTAGTCCTACCTGTGACCATTTTGGTTCTTGCTGTGCCCATTGCAGACCCCAGTAATAAGAGTAGAAACAATTTGCAAAGAGGCTGTATGCGTGATCTGTAGTACACTCGCACAACACATCCCCTGTCTGCCCCTGTCTGATGATTTTCTGTATCAGGTTTCCAGCAACAACACGTGTATAGGGTTGAGCGGACACCTAGATGTCCGTGTTCGACGGGTTCGGCCGAACTTTAAAAAAAAGTCCGGGTCCGTGTCCCGGACTTTTACCGAACTTTTCCCGGACACCGAACCCCATTGAAGTCAATGGGGACCCGAACTTTAAGGCACTAAAATGGCTCTAAAACACCAAAGGAAAGGGCTAGAGTGCTGCAAATGGCAGCAAAACGTAATTAAGAGCATGGCAAGTGCTCTGCAAACAAATGTGGATAGGGAAATAACTTAAAACAACAAAAAAAAACAGAAAAATAAAACAATGTTCTTCTTCATCTCTGAAGGACGAGGCCCATATGGAGTAGGAGGGAGGTTGAGGTGGTGGTGGATGTGGCGGTGACATAGGCGTGCGCACAGGGTGTGCTGGGTGTGCCTGGGCACACCCTAATCACCTAGGGCACATAGCATTGCCAGTGAGGAGATGGGAAAGATCTCCCTGGGACCTGCTCTGCTCTATTTCTCCTTGCCTACAGGTACATGGCCCCGATACATTACTCTCCCTGCTGGCAAACACATGCATGTGTATTTCAACTTTGGGGTGCACACCTTAATGCAATAGGCTGCGCACACCTATGGGCGGTGTAGGTGGAAGCGGCGGTGGAGGAGGACCAGGGCCGGATTAACAGCATCATGGGCTTGGTGCTGAGGATTTTGAAGGGCCTTAAGGGCCGTGCCTTGCCATGCACCCAGAGGAGGAAGGGTGCAGCCATGCATGCCTAATTCAACATGGGATGCTGTCTCTGAAGCCCATAAACACATCCATGCATCGCCAACTGTCCCTCCTTGTCCGGCCTTCACGCTGTGTGGGGAGGTTCTGAGGGTGCTGCCTGGGGAAGCGAGCATAGAAGCCAGACTTCTGTGTTTACAAGTGACAGAAGAGCGGTAACAGTGAATATGGCCAACCCGGGGCCTATATAAAAGGTAGGGGCCTGGAGCTGCAGCTCCAATAGCCCCTACATTAATCTGGCCCTGAGGAGGAGGACGAGGTAGCCAACACTGCTTCTTTTCAAAAATTTTAAATGAGGGTACACCCCAAAAGAGTGAGAAAGAGCAAAAATGGAACAATGGGTGGGTAAGGTCGGTATCCATTGCTATTCTGCATAAGGTACGGAAAAGTCCCGTGGGATCCATGCCTGGTTCATTTTAATGAACGTGAGCTTGTCCACATTGTCTCTGGACAGGCGGCTGCGCTTGTCTGTTATAACGCCCCCAGCCGTGCTAAATACCCGTTCAGATAATACACTGGCTGCAGGGCACGCCAGCACCTCCAAGGCGTAAAGGGCAAGCTCAGGCCATGTGCCCAATTTGGAGACCCAGAAGTTGAAGGGGGCAGACCCGTCATTCACTACATGTAGGCGTGTGCACACATACTGCTCCACCATGTTGGTAAAATGCTGCCTCCTGCTAAGACGTTCCATCTGAGCTGCTGGTGCTGCTGTTTGTTGTGGCGTGCTGACAAAGCTTTTCCACATTTCGGCCATGCTAACCCTGCCTTCTGAGGTGCTGGCGGTGCCCTGGTTGCGTTGGCGACCTCCTCCTCCTCCTCCTCTGCCTTGTGCTTCCACTGTGGCCCCGCTGTCAGATGGGAATGCCAGCAGCATGGCGTCTACCAGCGTGCGCTTGTACTCGCGCATCTTGCGATCGCGCTCCAGTGAGTGAATTAAGGACGGTACGTTGTCCTTGTAACGGGGATCCAGCAGCGTGGCCACCCAGTAATCAGCACAAGTTAGAATGTGGGCAACTCGGCGGTCGTTGTGGAGACACTGCAGCATGTAATCGCTCATGTGTGCCAGGCTGCCCAGAGGCAACGAAAGGCTGTCCTCTGTGGGAGGTGTATCGTCCGTGTCCTCTGTATCCCCCCAGCCACGCACCAGTGATGGCCATGAGCTGGCCTGGGTGCCACCCTGCTGTGAACATGGTTCCATCTCCTCCTCCAGCTCCTCCTCCTCCTCATCCTCCTCATCCTCCAGAACTGTGCCCCTGCTGGACAATTGCGTCCCTGGCGTTTGCGTGTGCAGGAACCCACCCTCGGAGCCCCTTGCGAATGACTGCCCTGAAAGCCTTGGAAATGTTACCTCTTCATCCTCCTCCTCCTCCTCATCCTGTGCCACATCCTCTTCCATCATCGCCCGAATTGTTTTTTCAAGGAGGCATAGAAGTGGGATAGTTAAGCTGAGAACGGCATCATTGCCACTGGCCATGTTGGTGGAGTACTCAAAACAGCGCAACAAGGCACACAGGTCTCGCATGGAGGCCCAGTTATTGGTGGTGAAGTGGTGCTGTTCCGCAGAGCGACTCACGCGTGCGTGCTGCAGCTGAAACTCCACTATGGCCTGCTGCTGCTCGCACAGTCTTTCCAGCATGTGCAAGGTGGAGTTCCACCTTGTGGGCACGTCACATATGAGGCGGTGAGCGGGAAGGCCGAAGTTACGCTGCAGCGCTGCCAGGCGAGCAGCAGCAGGGTGAGAACGCCGAAAGTGCGCACAAACGGCCCGCACTTTCTGCAGCAGCTCTGACATATCGGGGTAGTTTTTAAGGAACCTCTGCACCACCAAATTCAGCACATGCGCCAGGCAAGGGATGTGCGTCAAACCGGCTAGGCCCAGAGCTGCTATGAGATTTCGCCCGTTATCGCACACCACCAGGCCGGGCTTGAGGCTCGCTGGCAGCAACCACTCATTTGTCTGCTGTTCCATGCTCCTCCACAACTCCTGCGCGGTGTGTGGTTTGTCCCCCAAACAGGCAAGTTGTAAAACTGCCTGCTGTCGTTTACCCCTGGCCGTGCTGAAGTTGGTGGTGAAGGTGTTACGCTGTCCGGATGAGGAGGCGGTAGAGGATGAGGAAGCGGAGTAGGAGGAGTTAGGAACAGGAGGCAAACTGAAGCGCCCTGCAATCCTCGGTGGTGGAAGGACATGCGCCAAATTGCTATCCGCCTCAGGCCCATCCGCCACTGCATTTACCCAGTGTGCCGTTAGGGAGATATAACGCCCCTGACCGTGCTTACTGGTCCACGTATCCGTAGTTAGGTGGACCTTGGCACAGATGGCGTTGCGCAGTGCACACCTGATATTTTCCCCCACTTGGTTGTGCAGGGAAGGGATGGCTTGCCTGGAAAAGTAGTGGCGGCTGGGCACGACGTACTGTGGGACAGCCACCGACATAAGGTTTTTAAAACTGTGCGTCTCCACCAGACGGAATGACAGCATTTCAAAGGCCAATAATTTTGAAATGCTGGCATTCAGGGCCAGGGATCGCGGGTGGGTAGGGGGGTACTTCCTCTTCCTCTCAAGTGTTTGGGAGATGGAAAGCTGAACGCTTCCACGGGACATTGTGGAGATGGTTGTTGGTGACCCAGGTGGTGGTGTTGCTGACAGATCGTCTGTTTGCGGGGTGGCAGGTGCCGGTATCACTACAGATGTGGCTGGAGCGGCCGAGACTGCAGCAGAAGAGGAAGCAGGATGAGCCAGAGACGTTTCTTGGTTTTGAAGGTGTGTACTCCACTGCAGCTCGTGCTTTGCACTTAGATGCCTGATCATGCAGGTTGTGCTCAGGTTGAGAAGGTTTATGCCTCGCTTCAAGCTCTGATTGCACAAGGTGCAAACCACTCGTGTCCTGTCATCAGCACATTTTCTAAAGAACTTCCACGCTAGAGAACTCCTTTGAGCTGACTTTGGTGCGCTCGTTCCCTTGCTGCGTTGGGCAGTAGCGGGCGTAGTGTCTAGGGCACGGCCGCTCCGCTTCTGCACCCTGCTCCCTCTTCTGCTGTGCTGGTGGCTCTGTGCGACCACCGCCTCTTCCTCCAAACTACTCAGGTCACCTGCATGACGTTCATTCCATGTGGGGTCGAGGACCTCATCGTCCTCCACATCATCTTCCACCCAGTCTTCACCCCTGCCCTCCTTGTCGGTCTCCACAATGCTGAACGCCGCAGCAGTTGGCACCTGCGTTTCGTCATCATCGGAGACGTGCTGCGATGATCCTTGCATGTACTCATCTTGAGAAATAAGTGGTTGGGCATCGCTGCACTCAATCTCTTCCACTTCTGGGGCAGGGCTAGGTGGATGGCCCTGGGAAACCCTGCTGACAGAGTCCTCAAAAAGAATAAGAGACTGCTGTATGGCTTGGGGCTCAGACTGCTGGCCTGATTTGCAAGGGGGTGAGGTGAAAGACGGTTGGACATTGGCTGCAGGTGCCAACTCTGACCTTTCTGCAGTAGACTGGGTGGGAGACAATGTGAAGGAACTGGAGGCACTGTCAGCAGCAAACCAATCTACTATCGCCTCAACTTGTTCTGGCCTCATCACTTCTAGGGGCGTTTGATGCCCTACCAAATACTGATGCAGGTTCTGTCGCCTACTCACACTTGAGGAAGGTGTTTCACTTGTGCGTGTAGCTGGCACAGATCGACCACGTCCTCTCCTTGCAACAGGAGCTCTACCAGCAGCACCACGACCCAGGCCACGGCCCTTATTTGACGGTCTCCTCATATTTCTGTAATTTAAGATCTTGCCCTAGAAAGGTTTTTATTGAATAGCGGAATAGGAAATATGATCCAAAAAAGTGTATGTATCTCGCACGTACAAAACCACACTAGGCCCCAATTACTATTGTTTCTACCCCTAAAAGGATGGATGAGGAGTAGGAGGAGTATGGAACAGACAGCACCCTCAAATCTTCAGAAGTATGAGATGAACCCCAAAAACTTGGAAAGGTGGATCTCACACGTACCGACACAGACTATCCCGCAATTCAATTGATCCTCAAAGGTTTTTATTGAATAGCGGAATAGGAAATATGATCAAAAAAAGTGTATGTATCTCGCACGTACACAACCACACTAGGCCCCAATTACTATTGTTTGTACCCCTAAAAGGATGGATGAGGAGTAGGAGGAGGAGTATGGAACAGGCAGCACCCTCAAATCTTCAGAAGTATGAGATGAACCCCAAAAACTTGGAAAGGTGGATCTCACACGTACCGACACAGACTATCCCGCAATTCAATTGATCCTCAAAGGTTTTTATTGAATAGCGGAATAGGAAATATGATCAAAAAAAGTGTATGTATCTCGCACGTACACAACCACACTAGGCCCCAATTACTATTGTTTGTACCCCTAAAAGGATGGTTGAGCAGTAGGAGCAGGAGTATGGAACAGGCAGCACCCTCAAATCTTCAGAAGTATGAGATGAACCCCAACAACTTGGAAAGGTGGATCTCACACGTACCGACACAGACTATCTCGCAATTGAATTGATCCCCAAAGGTTTTAATTGAATAGCGGAATAGAAAATATGATCAAAAAGAAAGTGTATGTATCTCGCACGTACACCACCACACTAGGCCCCAACTACTATTGTTTGTACCCCTAAAAGGATGGTTGAGCAGTAGGAGGAGGAGTATGGAACAGGCAGCACCCTCAAATCTTCAGAAGTATGAGATGAACCCCAAAAACTTGGAAAGGTGGATCTCTCTCACACGTACCAACACAGACTATCCCCCAATTTAACTGATCCCCAAAGGTTTTTGATTAAATAGCGGAATAGAAAATATGATCCAAAAAAAGTGTATGTATATCACACGTACACAACCACACTAGGCCCCAATTACTATTGTTTGTACCCCTAAAAGGCTAGATGAGGAGTAGGGGGGGTATGGAACAGGCAGCACCCTCAAACCTTCAGAAGTATGAGATGAACCCCAACAACTTGGAAAGGTGGATCTCTCTCACACGTACCAACACAGACTATCCCCCAATTTAACTGATCCCCAAAGGTTTTTGATTAAATAGCGGAATAGAAAATATGATCCAAAAAAAGTGTATGTATATCACACGTACACAACCACACTGGGCCCCAATTACTATTGTTTGTACCCCTAAAAGGCTAGATGAGGAGTAGGGGGAGTATGGAACAGGCAGCACCCTCAAACCTTCAGAAGTATGAGATGAACCCCAACAACTTGGAAAGGTGGATCTCTCTCACACGTACCAACACAGACTATCCCCCAATTTAACTGATCCCCAAAGGTTTTTGATTAAATAGCGGAATAGAAAATATGATCCAAAAAAAGTGTATGTATATCACACGTACACAACCACACTAGGCCCCAATTACTATTGTTTGTACCCCTAAAAGGCTAGATGAGGAGTAGGGGGGGTATGGAACAGGCAGCACCCTCAAACCTTCAGAAGTATGAGATGAACCCCAACAACTTGGAAAGGTGGATCTCTCTCACACGTACCAACACAGACTATCCCCCAATTTAACTGATCCCCAAAGGTTTTTGATTAAATAGCGGAATAGAAAATATGATCCAAAAAAAGTGTATGTATATCACACGTACACAACCACACTAGGCCCCAATTACTATTGTTTGTACCCCTAAAAGGCTAGGAGTAGGGGGAGTATGGAACAGGCAGCACCCTCAAACCTTCAGAAGTATGAGATGAACCCCAACAACTTGGAAAGGTGGATCTCTCTCACACGTACCAACACAGACTATCCCCCAATTTAACTGATCCCCAAAGGTTTTTGATTAAATAGCGGAATAGAAAATATGATCCAAAAAAAGTGTATGTATATTACACGTACACAACCACACTAGGCCCCAATTACTATTGTTTGTACCCCTAAAAGGCTAGATGAGGAGTAGGGGGGGTATGGAACAGGCAGCACCCTCAAACCTTCAGAAGTATGAGATGAACCCCAAAAACTTGGAAAGGTGGATCTCTCTCACACGTACCAACACAGACTATCCCCCAATTTAACTGATCCCCAAAGGTTTTTGATTAAATAGCGGAATAGAAAATATGATCCAAAAAAAGTGTATGTATATCACACGTACACAACCACACTAGGCCCCAATTACTATTGTTTGTACCCCTAAAAGGCTAGATGAGGAGTAGGGGGGGTATGGAACAGGCAGCACCCTCAAACCTTCAGAAGTATGAGATGAACCCCAACAACTTGGAAAGGTGGATCTCTCTCACACGTACCAACACAGACTATCCCCCAATTTAACTGATCCCCAAAGGTTTTTGATTAAATAGCGGAATAGAAAATATGATCCAAAAAAAGTGTATGTATATCACACGTACACAACCACACTAGGCCCCAATTACTATTGTTTGTACCCCTAAAAGGCTAGGAGTAGGGGGAGTATGGAACAGGCAGCACCCTCAAACCTTCAGAAGTATGAGATGAACCCCAACAACTTGGAAAGGTGGATCTCTCTCACACGTACCAACACAGACTATCCCCCAATTTAACTGATCCCCAAAGGTTTTTGATTAAATAGCGGAATAGAAAATATGATCCAAAAAAAGTGTATGTATATCACACGTACACAACCACACTAGGCCCCAATTACTATTGTTTGTACCCCTAAAAGGCTAGATGAGGAGTAGGGGGGGTATGGAACAGGCAGCACCCTCAAATCTTCAGAAGTATGAGATGAACCCCAAAAACTTGGAAAGGTGGATCTCTCTCACACGTACCAACACAGACTATCCCCCAATTTAACTGATCCCCAAAGGTTTTTGATTAAATAGCGGAATAGAAAATATGATCCAAAAAAAGTGTATGTATATCACACGTACACAACCACACTAGGCCCCAATTACTATTGTTTGTACCCCTAAAAGGCTAGATGAGGAGTAGGGGGGGTATGGAACAGGCAGCACCCTCAAACCTTCAGAAGTATGAGATGAACCCCAACAACTTGGAAAGGTGGATCTCTCTCACACGTACCAACACAGACTATCCCCCAATTTAACTGATCCCCAAAGGTTTTTGATTAAATAGCGGAATAGAAAATATGATCCAAAAAAAGTGTATGTATATCACACGTACACAACCACACTAGGCCCCAATTACTATTGTTTGTACCCCTAAAAGGCTAGGAGTAGGGGGAGTATGGAACAGGCAGCACCCTCAAACCTTCAGAAGTATGAGATGAACCCCAACAACTTGGAAAGGTGGATCTCTCTCACACGTACCAACACAGACTATCCCCCAATTTAACTGATCCCCAAAGGTTTTTGATTAAATAGCGGAATAGAAAATATGATCCAAAAAAAGTGTATGTATATCACACGTACACAACCACACTAGGCCCCAATTACTATTGTTTGTACCCCTAAAAGGCTAGATGAGGAGTAGGGGGGGTATGGAACAGGCAGCACCCTCAAACCTTCAGAAGTATGAGATGAACCCCAACAACTTGGAAAGGTGGATCTCTCTCACACGTACCAACACAGACTATCCCCCAATTTAACTGATCCCCAAAGGTTTTTGATTAAATAGCGGAATAGAAAATATGATCCAAAAAAAGTGTATGTATATCACACGTACACAACCACACTAGGCCCCAATTACTATTGTTTGTACCCCTAAAAGGCTAGATGAGGAGTAGGGGGGGTATGGAACAGGCAGCACCCTCAAATCTTCAGAAGTATGAGATGAACCCCAAAAACTTGGAAAGGTGGATCTCTCTCACACGTACCAACACAGACTATCCCCCAATTTAACTGATCCCCAAAGGTTTTTGATTAAATAGCGGAATAGAAAATATGATCCAAAAAAAGTGTATGTATATCACACGTACACAACCACACTAGGCCCCAATTACTATTGTTTGTACCCCTAAAAGGCTAGATGAGGAGTAGGGGGGGTATGGAACAGGCAGCACCCTCAAACCTTCAGAAGTATGAGATGAACCCCAACAACTTGGAAAGGTGGATCTCTCTCACACGTACCAACACAGACTATCCCCCAATTTAACTGATCCCCAAAGGTTTTTGATTAAATAGCGGAATAGAAAATATGATCCAAAAAAAGTGTATGTATATCACACGTACACAACCACACTAGGCCCCAATTACTATTGTTTGTACCCCTAAAAGGCTAGATGAGGAGTAGGGGGGGTATGGAACAGGCAGCACCCTCAAACCTTCAGAAGTATGAGATGAACCCCAACAACTTGGAAAGGTGGATCTCTCTCACACGTACCAACACAGACTATCCCCCAATTTAACTGATCCCCAAAGGTTTTTGATTAAATAGCGGAATAGAAAATATGATCCAAAAAAAGTGTATGTATATCACACGTACACAACCACACTAGGCCCCAATTACTATTGTTTGTACCCCTAAAAGGCTAGATGAGGAGTAGGGGGGGTATGGAACAGGCAGCACCCTCAAACCTTCAGAAGTATGAGATGAACCCCAACAACTTGGAAAGGTGGATCTCTCTCACACGTACCAACACAGACTATCCCCCAATTTAACTGATCCCCAAAGGTTTTTGATTAAATAGCGGAATAGAAAATATGATCCAAAAAAAGTGTATGTATATCACACGTACACAACCACACTAGGCCCCAATTACTATTGTTTGTACCCCTAAAAGGCTAGATGAGGAGTAGGGGGGGTATGGAACAGGCAGCACCCTCAAATCTTCAGAAGTATGAGATGAACCCCAAAAACTTGGAAAGGTGGATCTCTCTCACACGTACCAACACAGACTATCCCCCAATTTAACTGATCCCCAAAGGTTTTTGATTAAATAGCGGAATAGAAAATATGATCCAAAAAAAGTGTATGTATATCACACGTACACAACCACACTAGGCCCCAATTACTATTGTTTGTACCCCTAAAAGGCTAGATGAGGAGTAGGTGGGGTATGGAACAGGCAGCACCCTCAAACCTTCAGAAGTATGAGATGAACCCCAACAACTTGGAAAGGTGGATCTCTCTCACACGTACCAACACAGACTATCCCCCAATTTAACTGATCCCCAAAGGTTTTTGATTAAATAGCGGAATAGAAAATATGATCCAAAAAAAGTGTATGTATATCACACGTACACAACCACACTAGGCCCCAATTACTATTGTTTGTACCCCTAAAAGGCTAGATGAGGAGTAGGGGGGGTATGGAACAGGCAGCACCCTCAAACCTTCAGAAGTATGAGATGAACCCCAACAACTTGGAAAGGTGGATCTCTCTCACACGTACCAACACAGACTATCCCCCAATTTAACTGATCCCCAAAGGTTTTTGATTAAATAGCGGAATAGAAAATATGATCCAAAAAAAGTGTATGTATATCACACGTACACAACCACACTGGGCCCCAATTACTATTGTTTGTACCCCTAAAAGGCTAGATGAGGAGTAGGGGGAGTATGGAACAGGCAGCACCCTCAAACCTTCAGAAGTATGAGATGAACCCCAACAACTTGGAAAGGTGGATCTCTCTCACACGTACCAACACAGACTATCCCCCAATTTAACTGATCCCCAAAGGTTTTTGATTAAATAGCGGAATAGAAAATATGATCCAAAAAAAGTGTATGTATATCACACGTACACAACCACACTAGGCCCCAATTACTATTGTTTGTACCCCTAAAAGGCTAGATGAGGAGTAGGGGGGGTATGGAACAGGCAGCACCCTCAAACCTTCAGAAGTATGAGATGAACCCCAACAACTTGGAAAGGTGGATCTCTCTCACACGTACCAACACAGACTATCCCCCAATTTAACTGATCCCCAAAGGTTTTTGATTAAATAGCGGAATAGAAAATATGATCCAAAAAAAGTGTATGTATATCACACGTACACAACCACACTAGGCCCCAATTACTATTGTTTGTACCCCTAAAAGGCTAGGAGTAGGGGGAGTATGGAACAGGCAGCACCCTCAAACCTTCAGAAGTATGAGATGAACCCCAACAACTTGGAAAGGTGGATCTCTCTCACACGTACCAACACAGACTATCCCCCAATTTAACTGATCCCCAAAGGTTTTTGATTAAATAGCGGAATAGAAAATATGATCCAAAAAAAGTGTATGTATATCACACGTACACAACCACACTAGGCCCCAATTACTATTGTTTGTACCCCTAAAAGGCTAGATGAGGAGTAGGGGGAGTATGGAACAGGCAGCACCCTCAAATCTTCAGAAGTATGAGATTGTGTTCACTGTACCCCACAAAGATTGAGTTCACTGCACCCCACAATGATTGTGTTCACTGCACCCCACAAAGATTGTGTTCACTGCACCTCACAAAGATTGTGTTCACTGTACCCCCCAAAGATTGTGTTCACTGCACCCCACAAAGATTCTGTTCACTGTACCCCACAAAGATTGTGTTCACTGCACCCTAAAAGGATGTTGTTCACTGCACCCCACAAAGATTGTGTTCACTGCACCCTAAAAGGATGTTGTTCACTGCACCCCAAAAAGATTGTGTTCACTGTACCCCCCCAAAGATTGTGTTCACTGCACCCCACAAAGATTGTGTTCACTGCACCCCAAAAAGATTGTGTTCACTGTACCCCCCAAAGATTGTGTTCACTGCACCCCAAAAAGATTGTGTTCACTGTACCCCCCAAAGATTGTGTTCACTGCACCCCACAAAGATTCTGTTCACTGTACCCCACAAAGATTGTGTTCACTGCACCCCAAAAAGATTGTGTTCACTGTACCCCCCCAAAGATTGTGTTCACTGCACCCCACAAAGATTCTGTTCACTGCACCCCACAAAGGATTTTGTTCACTGCACCCCAAAAAGATTGTGTTCACTGCACCCCAAAAAGGATTTTGATCACTGCACCCCAAAAAGGATGTTGTTCACTGCACCCCAAAAATGATTTTGTTCACTCCACCCCAAAAAGATTGTGTTCACTGCACCCCACAAAGATTGTGTTCACTGCACCCCAAAAAGATTGTGTTCACTGTACCCCCCAAAGATTGTGTTCACTGCACCCCACAAAGATTCTGTTCACTGTACCCCACAAAGATTGTGTTCACTGCACCCCAAAAAGATTGTGTTCACTGCACCCCAAAAAGGATGTTGTTCACTGCACCCCAAAAAGGATGTTGTTCACTCCACCCCAAAAAGATTGTGTTCACTGCACCCCACAAAGATTGTGTTCACTGCACCCCAAAAAGATTGTGTTCACTGCACCCCAAAAATGATTTTGTTCACTGCACCCCAAAAAGGATTTTGTTCACTGCACCCCAAAAAGGATGTTGTTCACTCCACCCCAAAAAGATTGTGTTCACTGCACCCCAAAAAGATTGTGTTCACTGCACCCCACAAAGGATTTTGTTCACTGCACCCCAAAAAGATTGTGTTCACTGCACCCCAAAAAGGATGTTGTTCACTGCACCCCAAAAAGGATTTTGTTCACTGCACCCCAAAAAGATTGTGTTCACTGCACCCCACAAAGGATTTTGTTCACTGCACCCCACAAAGATTGTGTTCACTGCACACCAAAAAGGATTGTGTTCACTGCACCCCAAAAAGATTGTGTTCACTGCAGCCCAAAAAGATTGTGTTCACTGCAGCCCAAAAAGATTGTGTTCACTGCAGCCCAAAAAGATTGTGTTCACTGCAGCCCAAAAAGATTGTGTTCACTGCAGCCCAAAAAGATTGTGTTCACTGCAGCTCACACACAGAAAAATGGATGTGGATCACTGACACCTGCCTATCTCCAATCCCACACCACACAGCAATATCGATTGTAGTTTGTAGAACACAGTTTCCCTAAAATTCAGCAGACTCTGTCCCTAACAGGATTGAGAAGAGATCGTAGATCAGGATTGAGTGCAGATTCACCCCACCCCCCACACAGCAATATCGATTGTAGTTTGTAGAAGACACTGACCCTATAATTCAGCAGACTCTATCCCTAAAATGCCTACAACTCGCCCTGCCTAAACACTCCGACCTGTCCCTCAATTCTATCCGGACACAAATGGTTTTTTCCTGCCTATCTTTCCCTAATCAGCAGCCAGCACATTGATGTGTGCTCTGTCCCTTAGCTAAGCAGCAGAATGACGCTGCTGCGGCGGCTGCCTCGAACTTATAAAGACTTGGTCACATGCTTCAGACGGCCAATCACAGCTACTAAGACATTTGCAGGCATGGCTGGGATGGCTTAAGGCACACCAGTTAAACGATTGTTGATTGGCTGTTGAAAGCCCGCCATGAAAAGAGCGCCAAAGCATGCAAAACCCGGAAATAAAACGACCGAACACGGATTTTTACCCGAACATACAGTAAAGTGTCCGTGTCCGTGTTCGGGTAAAAAAAATCCAATTATTCGGTACGAACACGAATAATACAGTCCGTGTTCGCTCAACACTACACGTGTAGCATGTCTGCATAGTCCTCTATTTTACTGCTTGTGGATATCCCATAGTCTAGGATAAAGTCTTGTACTTTAAGTTTAAAACAATAGAAATTTTGACTTGTCTGTCTTCCTCATCTGAGTCCAAGGAGTGGTTGGGACCACGAGTGTGCATTAAGGGTGAGCTAGCAAGTCTTTTTTTGCCAGTATTCACTCACCTGAAGGTAGCCGGTTTATAACCCCAACCCATGGTCTATGAATAGCTGTTTAATAATAGTAATTATAATAGTGTTTATATTAAATTTATTTTTAATAGCTTGTTCCTGTAAAACATGAATCTAGAGGATAATTGTGGCAGTGTGCAGGAAGGCATGTAATATTGTTTTTAGGACTCCGTCTGTGGCTGTTGTGTGGGTGCAGTAGTCTGATTCACCAAGGTGCTGCCAGTAACGGGTATTTTACTCTTTAAAGTAATACTAAAGTCTTTTTTTAACAAAAATAAAAAAGTCATATCTCTCTCTCTCTCTCTCTCGATCTCTCTCGCTCTCGCTCGATCTCTCTCGATCTCTCTCGATCTCGCTCGATCTCTCTCTCTCTCGCTCGATCTCCCTCTCTCTCTCTCTCTCGATCTCTCTCTCTCTCTCTCTCTCTCTCTCGCGCTCGATCTCTCTCTCTCTCTCTCTCTCTCTCTCTCGCGCTCGATCTCTCTCTCTCTCTCTCTCTCTCGCTCGATCTCTCTCTCTCTCTCTCTCTCTCGATCTCTCTCTCTCTCTCTCTCTCTATCTCTCGCTCGATCTCTCTCTCTCTCGATCTCTCTCTCTCGCTCGATCTCTCTCTCTCTCGCTCGATCTTTCTCTCTCTCGCTCGATCTCTCTCTCTCTCTCGATCTCTCTCTCTCTCGATCTCTCGATCTCGATCGATCTCGATCTCTCTCTCGATCTCTCTCGATCTCTCTCTCGATCTCTCTCTCTCTCGATTGATCTCTCGATCTCGATCTCTCGATCTCTCGATCTCGATCTCGATCTCTCTCTCGATCTCGATCTCTCGATCTCTCGATCTCTCTCTCTCTCGATTGATCTCTCGATCTCTCTCTCGATCTCTCTCTCTCGATCTCGATCTCTCTCTTGATCTCTCGATCTCGATCTCTCTCTTGATCTCTCGATCTCACTCTTGATCTCTCGATCTCTCTCTTGATCTCTCGATCTCGATTTCTCTCTCGATCTCGATTTCTCTCTCGATCTCGATTTCTCTCTCGATCTCGATCTCTCTCTCGATCTCTCTCAATCTCGATCTCTCTCGCTCGATCTCTCTCGATCTCGATCTCTCTCGCTCGATCTCGCTCGATCTCTCTCGATCCCTCTCGATCTCTCTCGCTCGATCTCGCTCGATCTCTCTCGATCCCTCTCGATCTCGATCTCTCTCGATCTCGATCGATCCCTCTCTCGATCTCTCTCTCGATCTCTCTCTCGATCTCTCTCTCGATCTCTCTCTCGATCTCTCTCTCGATCTCTCTCTCGATCTCTCGATCTCTCTCTCGATCTCTCTCTCGATCTCTCCATCTCTCTCTCGATCTCTCTCTCTCGA
This sequence comes from Pelophylax lessonae, assembly GCF_965119305.1. Classification (NCBI taxonomy): domain Eukaryota; kingdom Metazoa; phylum Chordata; class Amphibia; order Anura; family Ranidae; genus Pelophylax; species Pelophylax lessonae. The sequence goes on from NC_138776.1 coordinate 235,635,498, forward strand.
TCTCTCTCTCGATTGATCTCTCTCTCTCTCGATCTCTCTCTCGATTGATCTCTCTCTCTCTCGATCTCTCTCTCGATCTCTCTCTCTCGATCTCTCTCTCTCGATCTCTCTCTTGATCTCTCTCTCTCTCGATCTCTCTTGATCTCTCGATCTCTCTTGATCTCTCGATCTCGATCTCGATCTCTCTCTCGCTCGATCTCTCTCTCTCGATCTCTCTCTCGATCTCTCTCGATCTCGATCTCTCTCTCGATCTCTCTCTCGATCTCGATCTCTCTCTTGATCTCTCGATCTCTCTTGATCTCTCGATCTCGATCTCTCGATCTCTCTTGATCTCTCGATCTCGATCTCTCTCTCTCTCTCTCTCGCTCGATCTCTCTCTCGATCTCTCTCTCTCTCTCTCTCGCTCGATCTCTCTCTCTCTCTCTCTCTCTCGCTCGATCTCTCTCTCTCTCTCTCTCTCTCTCTCTCTCTATCTCTCGCTCGATCTCTCGCTCGATCTCTCTCTCTCTCTCTTTCTCGCTCGATCTCTCTCTCTCGCTCGATCTCTCTCTCTCTCTCTCTCTCTCTATCTCTCGCTCGATCTCTCGCTCGATCTCTCTCTCTCTTTCTCGCTCGATCTCTCTCTCTCGCTCAATCTCTCTCTCTCTCTCTCTCGATCTCTCTCTCTCTCTCTCTCTCTCGCTCGATCTCTCTCTCTCTCTCTCTCTCTCTCTCGCGCTCGATCTCTCTCTCTCTCTCTCTCTCGCTCGATCTCTCTCTCTCTCTCTCGATCTCTCTCTCTCTCTCTCTCTCTCTCTCTATCTCTCGCTCGATCTCTCTCTCTCTCGATCTCTCTCTCTCGCTCGATCTCTCTCTCTCTCTCGCTCGATCTTTCTCTCTCTCGCTCGATCTCTCTCTCTCTCGCTCGATCTCTCTCTCTCTCTCTCTCTCGATCTCTCTCTCTCTCGATCTCTCGATCTCGATCGATCTCGATCTCTCTCTCGATCTCTCTCGATCTCTCTCTCGATCTCTCTCTCTCTCGATTGATCTCTCGATCTCTCTCTCGATCTCTCGATCTCGATCTCGATCTCTCTCTCGATCTCGATCTCTCGATCTCTCGATCTCTCTCTCTCTCTCGATTGATCTCTCGATCTCTCTCTCGATCTCTCTCTCTCGATCTCGATCTCTCTCTTGATCTCTCGATCTCGATCTCTCTCTTGATCTCTCGATCTCACTCTTGATCTCTCGATCTCTCTCTTGATCTCTCGATCTCGATTTCTCTCTCGATCTCGATTTCTCTCTCGATCTCTCTCTCGATCTCTCTCAATCTCGATCTCTCTCGCTCGATCTCGCTCGCTCGATCTCGCTCGATCTCTCTCGATCCCTCTCGATCTCGATCTCTCTCGATCTCGATCGATCCCTCTCTCGATCTCTCTCTCGATCTCTCTCTCGATCTCTCTCTCGATCTCTCTCTCGATCCCTTTCTCGATCTCTCGATCTCTCTCTCGATCTCTCGATCTCTCTCTCGATCTCTCCATCTCTCTCTCGATCTCTCTCTCTCGATCTCTCTCTCGATTGATCTCTCTCTCTCTCGATCTCTCTCTCGATTGATCTCTCTCTCTCTCGATCTCTCTCTCGATCTCTCTCTCTCGATCTCTCTCTTGATCTCTCTCTCTCTCGATCTCTCTTGATCTCTCAATCTCTCTTGATCTCTCGATCTCGATCTCGATCTCTCTCTCGCTCGATCTCTCTCTCTCGATCTCTCTCTCGATCTCTCTCGATCTCGATCTCTCTCTCGATCTCTCTCTCGATCTCGATCTCTCTCTTGATCTCTCGATCTCTCTTGATCTCTCGATCTCGATCTCTCGATCTCTCTTGATCTCTCGATCTCGATCTCTCTCTCTCTCTCTCTCGCTCGATCTCTCTCTCGATCTCTCTCTCTCTCTCTCTCTCTCGCTCGATCTCTCTCTCTCTCTCTCTCTCTCGCTCGATCTCTCTCTCTCTCTCTCTCTCTCTCTCTCTCGCTCGATCTCTCTCTCTCTCTCTCTCTCTCTCTCTCTCTCTCTCTCGCTCGATCTCTCGCTCGATCTCTCGCTCGATCTCTCGCTCGATCTCTCTCTCTTTCTCGCTCGATCTCTCTCTCTCGCTCGATCTCTCTCTCTCTCTCTCTCTCTCGCTCGATCTCTCGCTCGATCTCTCGCTCGATCTCTCTCTCTTTCTCGCTCGATCTCTCTCTCTCGCTCGATCTCTCTCTCTCTCTCTCTCTCTATCTATCTCTCGCTCGATCTCTCGCTCGATCTCTCTCTCTCTTTCTTGCTCGATCTCTCTCTCTCGCTCGATCTCTCTCTCTCTCGCTCGATCTCGATCTCTCGATCTCGATCGATCTCTCTCGATCTCTCGATCTCGATCGATCTCGATCTCTCTCTCGATCTCTCTCGATCTCTCTCTCTCGATCTCTCTCTCGATCTCTCTCTCTCGATCTCGATCTCGATCTCTCGATCTCTCTCTCTCTCGATTGATCTCTCAATCTCTCTCTCTCTCTCGATTGATCTCTCGATCTCTCGATCTCTCTCTCGATCTCTCTCTCTCGATCTCGATCTCTCTTGATCTCTCGATCTCGATCTCTCTCTTGATCTCTCGATCTCACTCTTGATCTCTCGATCTCTCTCTTGATCTCTCGATCTCGATTTCTCTCTCGATCTCGATTTCTCTCTCGATCTCGATCTCTCTCTCGATCTCTCTCGATCTCGATCTCTCTCGCTCGATCTCTCTCGCTCGATCTCGCTCGATCTCTCTCGATCTCTCTCGATCTCGATCTCGATCGATCCCTCTCTCGATCCCTCTCTCGATCTCTCTCTCGATCTCTCTCTCGATCTCTTTCTCGATCTCTCTCTCGATCTCTCGATCTCTCTCTCGATCTCTCGATCTCTCTCTCGATCTCTCTCTCGATCTCTCTCTCTCGATCTCTCTCTCTCGATCTCTCGATCTATCTCTCGATCTCTCGATCTCTCTCTCGATTGATCTCTCTCTCTCTCGATCTCTCTCTCGATTGATCTCTCTCTCGATTGATCTCTCTCTCTCTCGATCTCTCTCTCGATCTCTCTCTTTTTCGATCTCTCTCTTGAGCTCTCTCTCTCTCTCGATCTCTCTTGATCTCTCGATCTCGATCTCTCGATCTCTCTTGATCTCTCGATCTCGATCTCTCTCTCGATCTCTCGATCTCGATCTCTCTCTCGATCTCTCGATCTCGATCTCTCTCTCGATCTCTCTCTCTCTCGATCTCTCGATCTCGATCTCTCTCTCGATCTCTCTCTCGCTCGCTCGATCTCTCTCTCTCTCTCGCTCGATCTCTCTCTCGATCTCTTTCTCGATCTCTCGATCTCTCTCTCGATCTCTCTCTCTCTCGATCTCTCTCTCGATCTCTCCATCTCTCTCTCGATCTCTCTCTCGATTGATCTCTCTCTCTCTCGATCTCTCTCTCGATCTCTCTCTCTCGATCTCTATCTTGATCTCTCTCTCTCTCGATCTCTCTTGATCTCTTGATCTCGATCTCTCTCTCGCTCGATCTCTCTCTCTCTCTCTCTCTCTCTCTCGCTCGATCTCTCTCTCTCGATCTCTCTCTCGATCTCTCTCTCGATCTCTCTCGATCTCGATCTCTCTCTCTCTCGATCTCGATCTCTCTCTCTCGATCTCTCTCTCGATCTCTCTCTCGATCTCTCTCTCGATCTCTCTCTCGATCTCGATCTCTCTCTTGATCTCTCGATCTCTCTTGATCTCTCGATCTCGATCTCTCGATCTCTCTCGATCTCTCGATCTCTCTCTCGATTGATCTCTCTCTCTCTCTCGATCTCTCTCTCGATCTCTCTCTCTCGATCTCTCTCTTGATCTCTCTCTCTCTCGATCTCTCTTGATCTCTCGATCTCTCTCTCTCTCGATCTCTCTCTCGATCTCGCTCGATCTCTCTCTCGATCTCTCTCTCGATCTCGATCTCTCTCTCGATCTCTCTCTCGATCTCTCTCTCGATCTCTCTCGATCTCTCTCGATTGATCTCGATCTCTCTCTCGATCTCTCTCTCGATCTCTCTCTCGATCTCGATCTCTCTCTTGATCTCTCGATCTCTCTCTTGATCTCTCGATCTCTCTTGATCTCTCGATCTCTCTTGATCTCTCTTGATCTCTCGATCTCTCTCGATCTCGCTCGATCTCTCTCTCTCTCGCTCGATCTCTCTCGATCTCGCTCGATCTCTCTCGATCTCGCTCGATCTCTCTCGATCTCGCTCGATCTCTCTCGATCTCGATCTCTCTCTCGCTCGCTCGATCTCTCTCTCTCTCGCTCGATCTCTCGATCGATCTCGATCTCTCTCGATCTCGATCTCTCTCTCTCTCGATCTCGATCTCGATCTCTCTCGATCTCTCTCTTGATCTCTCGATCTCTCTTGATCTCTCGATCTCTCTTGATCTCTCGATCTCTCTTGATCTCTCTCTCGCTCTCTCTCTCTCTCTCTCTCGCTCGATCTCTCGCTCGCTCGATCTCTCTCTTTCTCGCTCGGTCGATCTCTCTCTCGCTCGATCTCTCTCTCTCTCTCTCGCTCGATCTCTCTCTCTCTCTCTCTCTCTCGCTCGATCTCTCTCTCTCTCGATCTCTCTCTCTCGATCTCTCTCGATCTCTCTCTTTCGATCTCTCTCTCTCGATCTCTCTCTCTCGATCTCTCTCTCTCGATCTCTCTCTCGATCTCTCTCTCTCGATCTCTCGATCTCGATCTCTCGATCTCGATCTCTCTCTCTCGATCTCTCGATCTCTCTCTCTCTCGATTGATCTCTCTCTCTCTTGATTGATCTCTCTCTCTCTCGATTGATCTCTCTCTCTCTCGATCTCGATCTCTCTCTTGATCTCTCGATCTCTCTCTCTCTTGATCTCTCGATCTCTCTCTCTCTTGATCTCTCGATCTCTCTTGATCTCTCGATCTCTCTCTCGATCTCGATCTCTCTTGATCTCTCGATCTCGATCTCTCTCTCGATCTCGATCTCTCTTGATCTCTCGATCTCGATCTCTCGATCTCTCTCTCGATCTCTCTCTCGATCTCTCTCGATCTCTCGATCTCTCTCGATCTCTCGATCTCTCTCGATCTCTCGATCTTTCGATCTCTCGATCTCTCGATCTCTCTCTCGATCTCTCTCTCGATCTCTCTCTCGATCTCTCTCTCGATATCTCTCTCGATCTCTCTCTCTCGATTTCTCTCGACAAAGGGACAGGATGTTCACAGATATACCAGGTGAAGGGCGTGGAAAGCCTGACACAAAATAAATACAGCTAACATCTGGTAAGCTGCAATATCTGACTCTTGCCTTCCTCCTGCATGGTGAAAACACTGGTGCTTGGCGATTTGGCCTAGTGCCATCACACACAGGTGGGGGAGAGGATCTTCAGCTTTGTGCAAGCAGGATGAGAAGATGGAGGGCGCTCTGGATAGTGGATTCTGGCCAGAGGAGATTTCCGCAATAGATTGGATACAGAAGCGGGTGTCTCAGCAGCACTAGGGCAGCAACTCCAAGAGGGAAGACAACTCTGGTACAAAGAAAACAAACAGAAGGTGCCTCTAAGTGCAGAAAACAAGACTTTTATTGCCAAAGGATAAAAATGCACTTACTAGCATTAAAATAAAACCAGGCTCATTATAGCATGTGGCAAAGAATCCAGTAATGGGTGGTCCCAGGGGTCGTCCAATGTGCAGCTCGATGGTGGAAATCCCAACCGACCAGCAGGAGAAAGGACCAGGAAGGACGGGCGTGCTGCCGGGACCAGCGCGGAATGCAGGACCCGGATGTGACGTCAGCAGAAGGCGCCCAGGACCAGTGTGGAACGCAAATGCCAGGAAGGGATGTTAACGGAGCGGTACGCGTTTTGGAGCATCGATTGGCCAGTCATCCCATCCGGGTCCTGCGTTCCACGCTGGTCCCGGCAGCGCAGCCATCCTTCCTAGTCCCTTCTCCTTCGGCCCCTCTCTGCTGGTCAGTTGGGATCTCCACCATCAAGCTGCACATTGGACCACCCCAGGGACCACCTGCCACTGGATTCCTTGCCACATTCTATGATGAGCCTGGTTTTATTTTAATGCTAGTACAGTAAGTGCATTTTTATCCTTTGGCAATAAGTCTTTTGTTTTCTGCACTTAGCTTTGTGTAAGCCCCAACTAGATTGACAAGGAGCTTACATAGGAATTCCTTTCCACACCACCAGAGATAGTGGAAGGGGGGCAAGTATGTGCTGTATGCGCTGTTCTTGGGTTGGTGTTAAAGTTAAACTGTTGCTTTGTCCTGAGTGGCTGTTTTACCAATGCAGTAGAAAACCTTTAAAGAGGACATAGTAAAGATTTTGCACTGCATTTGGAAAAACCCTGAAGCACTCCAGGTGTTTGGCTTGTGCTTGGCACTCACAGGGGGAGACCTATTCTGGGTGCTCACTGTTTTTCTGGTCTGTATTCCTAAATACTTGTAGGTGGTTGTAGATCTATTAGTCTATTACAATTTAAAATGCCATAATATGTAATTGTTTGTCTCCTAACAGTTCCTTGTTGCTGGAGCACTGAACGTTTTGACTTACAAATATCCCAAACCATTATTGGTAAGTGCAGTCATTAGGTTTTCCCTGGTTACCATGTTGATCAGTGCTGAAAGTGTACACAAAATATTATATGTCTACATGAGGATCATGCACCACAATGTAAACAATATTCAGACACAAGGAGGTCTGTGCAATTTATGCAATTCAGCACTAGGGATGATCGAACGGTTCGGGTCGACCATCGGTTCGACCCGAACATTGGGTGTTCGAAATTCGGCCGAATTCCAAACTTTTTGCGGTAAAAATTCATAATTCGGCCACCAGAACTGCCCAAAATGCAATGGGACAGGAACTGGGCTTTAAAAAAGGGATATGCAGTGTAGTTAGGGTACTATATACCACTGTAGTTAGATTCAACAATCTAGTTTCTGTAGGGATAGTTAAAGTGTCAGGGTTCCGTCTAGTGAGCACGTTGTACTGCTGATATATCTACAGCAGGTATAGGTGCTTGCTAGTCAGCAAAATACATTGCCTCAGTGACAACTTAACGCCTGTTCTTGTAAGCGTCAAGTGCACTGTGCAAAAGGCTTTGCCACTGTGCGTGACACACATCTGCTGTGCTGTAATCAGCGACAACTTTGGGTCGCATAGCAGTGTGCGTTTTTCACCAACTCCGCCAATACCAAAAATACCATGTTTGCGCACCTGTGGAACAGGTGCACACCTTCATAATTTTTACGCCTTCTTCAAAACCATCTCTTTGGGCTTACGGTGGGGAGGCTCGCCAACACCAAAAATACCATGTTTGCTCACCTGATCCACAGGTACACATCTTCTTAATTTTTTCGCCTACTTCAATACCAGCTCTTTGGGCTTACAGTGGTATGGCTCCGCCAACACCCAAACAACAATTTTTGCGCACCTGTTTCACAGATGCATATCATTGCAATTTTTTTCCTTACAAAGGCAATTATTGCCTTCATTACCAGCACTTTCATAGGGTTATGGTGTCAAGGCATCGTCGGCACCACCATTTGTAAGCATCCTTTATTTCTATTCAAAGTCAAGAGACAACCGTATTCATCCAAAACATCTCTAATCTTGTTCACTGTGCACTACATTGTGGCTCCTACCCCTAACCCTAACCCTCAATGTATCCGTGCATATATGTCTGTTTCTTGTGAGAATTCAAGTTAAAGTGCACCAAACACCATTTTACATGAAATAAAGTGCATCTACATACATATTTTGACTTCTTGAAAACATTTGGTAATAATAGCCCCATTGTGAAAATACACCCGTTAATTATATCCACATTTAAAGAGACAACACATTTTTCAAAAAAAAACTCTACTCTTGTTCCCAGTGCACTGCATTATGTCCCCATCATACACATTGGCTGTGCAGTTGTGCAGTTGATTAGGATCAAAAGAAAGGCACGGTTACGCAAAAAAGTCATTTTTGAAGGTTTGGCATGCTACAGAGCTGAAACTTCACAGGTACACATTTTAGACCCCCCAGACACTAAATCCAAAGAAATCTCATTTTTTTTTTTTTCAATTTTTACAATAAAGAACTTTTTTTTGTGTGATTCACAGAACCCTGGGCACTTTTTAGGGGCATTTATTGGGTTTTAGGGCTTCAAAATGTTGATTTTTGATTCCAGAAGTTTGGGTCCCATTGATTTTCAATGGGGTTCTGGAATCCGAACCAAACTTTCGGGAAATTCGGGTGTTCTGGTCGAACCAAACTTTTCAAAAGTTCGATCATCCCTATTCAACACTAGAGCAATTTTTTTTTTTTTTTTAATTTTGGCACACATGTAAAAATCTAAATTTTTGGCAATAAAATGACTTCAACCCCCCAGAACATTATACAATTTCTGAAAGCAGAGACCCTGTAGAATAAAAGATGATAGTTGCAAATTTTTCATGTAACATAATAGTCGCGCAACTGTTGCGCATATTTTCAGGGAAAAAAAAAATTATGAAATTAATTTTAATGCAAACATACATGATGATACCCATTTTTTGGTAAAATATATAAGATTGAGTAAATAGATGCTCAACATGCCAAATCTTAAAACTGCATGCACCTGCGATATCGCAAAGAACTACGATGCCCAAAAATCGCCATAGGTGATTAATAGGCTTTAAAAGTTTTACAGTTCATCGGTTTAGAGTTAATCAGGAGATCTTGTGCTAGAATTATTGCACTCACTTGTTCACAGAGAGATGTCACGTGTGTGGTGTGACCGCGGTCTACATATGCGTGGGCATGCTTTTGCATTTGCACATGTGTGCGAGGCAATGGGAGTTATGTACATTTTTTTATTTTATTTTTTTAAATGGTGGATCTGAAACAGAAAGTGACCAAATCATTCTCTTCCATTCAATGCTTGCATGTGAGATCGAGGCATGATTTGCCTCTGTCTCACATCACTCTCCCCGCCCCCCCACCCCGAAAGCCAGAGCCCCGGGTGGAGAGGGGCTGCCAGGGGTAGGGGGCACTGTGCTGGCGGCTCTGTAAAAGTGATCAGTGCCACTGCACCACTTTCAAGGTGGGAGCTGGTTGAAAAAGCCCACATAGGCTGATGCCTGCCACTGCAGGCATCAGCTTGCGATTAAGGCTCCATTCACACCTGGGAGTTCCAGATTGCAGGCAGAATCACCGCGATTACAATTGCCGCAAAACGTGGGACGGGCTTGCAATCCCCATTACTTTCAATGGCACCCCAATCATGGTGCGAATATGCCATAATTGTTGCCCGACAAATTACGGTAAAATCGCGCAAACAAAACTGATTTGTCGGGCATCAATCGTGGCAAAATTGCGCTGTGATTGGGGGACCATTAGAAGTAATGGAGATTGCAAGCGTGTCCTGCGTTTTGCGCCGATTTAGAATCTGGACGATTCTGCTCACAATCCGAAACGCCTAGGTGTGAACAGAGCCTGAAGGTTCACTCTTTGGACGTACGTAGTTAGTGGAGCCGTAACTTCACGACAGTCACCACATTTGGCCCTCAAAATTCATACTAGTGATCGACCGATATAGTTTTTTTTACCACCGATACTGATATTTTGGTCATCGGATATCGGTATCGGCCGATATTGGCTGATACTTTAAAAAAAAAAATAATAATTTTTTATGTCTACAGGTACTGTGGTGGAGGGATCTGGGGGTCTAAAATACCCCAAACCCCTCCTCTGCACTTAACCGGCTTTGGCTGTTTTGAATGCTGTCAGTTTTTGAATTCGGCACCGCCAGTACCCGGAAGTGATGTCATCACTTCCGGGTATCCGGCGGCGCCAAATTCAAAGAAACGGAGACTCGGTCAGACAGCGGTGGTGAAGGTAGGATGCCCGGGTCTCCCGGTGGGACAGGAGACCTGGGTGAGCCGCGGGAGGGGGGGGGGACGTCCCCTCCCGCTCCTTGGAATGACAGCCAAGCGGCTTCTTAGCTGCATCGATTGTCATTACAAGACAGCCAACCGTCGGCTATGGAGACTGGTACGGGGGTGATGCCTCCAGCTGCAGGCATCACCCCGGTACATGCACTTTCCCCGAAATATCGGCAATATCGGTAAATCAAAAGGCCGATTCCGATATATCGGGGAAAGTGCATATCGGCCCTCGATATATCGGCTTTGCCAATAATCGGTCAATCTCTACTCGCAAAATGATGTAGGCAGGCAAACCTGGCAGTCATGGTATTGTTGGTGGTCCTTGCAAAGGACTTTATTAAAGATTGTCACTTTGACCATCCAGAGCTAAGTGGCAGAGTCTTTTGCTGGCTCACCCTCAGAACCCATTTATACGTACCTTTGCAGCACTCCCTCCTCTTAGATGCTCTGTCAGAGTTATTGCAAATACCAGGTGACTTCACATAATGTAATGCTCAGGTCCAATCAGCCCAGTCACAAGGGCCAACACTCCCTTTGAGGACGACGTTGAAGACTCTGTGTAACCTCCTTGTGCTTACAGACCCATTCAGAGCAGGGGGGGGGGTGGTGGCGAGAAGCATATTAGGAGTTGGGATAACAAGCGATTTGTCCATTTGCCCTGATCTTAAAAGGATAGTTCACCTTTACAAAAAAACCTGCCAATGCAGGTAAGAGATGTTTATAGATTAACCACTTCTGGACCGCCCCCGGTGTAATTGCGTCAGTACTTTGACGTTAAATACCGGGATTATAGCAGCAACTAGCTGCCATAACCCTGGTATTTTTTTTTTTTTTTTTTTACACCGCTTGCGATCCAGAATCTGATAAAAGTGGTCCCAGTGCCAGATTTGCCACGGGATCCCTCTATGGGTCTGCTTTCCGGTCGTTTTCCCCTCTTACCGGAGCCATCGGTAGCTGTGAAAATGATTTGATTCGGATGGGCAGGAAATCAAGTGAGGACAAGATGGCCCCCGCTCGACTTTATGCCTCTGGAGGACCGGAGCGACGTCAAATGTCACTTCCTCCCAACGGCGTAAAAAGGGCCAACTTTTCTTTTTACTGGCAAAAGTAAAATTACTTCTTTCTTTTTGACCCCAGGTCTTTCATTAAAGAGGACCTGTCATTCTTATTTCTATTACAAGGGATGTTTACATTTCTTGTAATAGGAAAAAAAGTGGTGAAAGGACAGTGTTAAAATAATTAAAAAAAAACATTTTTAAGCACATCGTCCCTCGGAGCTCGTGTGCAGAAGCGAACGCATACTTTTTTGTTTTTTATTGGTTGAGCTATAGACGTGTCTTTTTTTTTCAACCAGGCTATACATACACAAGTCGCGCCCACATATGTAAACGGTGTTCAAAGGTATCGCCGCGATCGTTAAAGCGAGATCAATAATTCTAGCACAATACCTCCTCCGTAAGGCCTGATTCACACCTATGCATTTTTAATGCATTTTGCAGAAATGCACTACAGTCCATTTAACCTGGTTTCCTTTGGAACACATTCTGTAGTGCAAATCTGTAAAATGCAAAAAACACTAACAATGCATAGGTGTGAACAAGGCTTAACTCTAAACAGGTAACGAAGCGTCGTCAATGGAGATTTTTAAGTACCGTAGTTTGCCATTCCATGAGCGTGCACAATTTTGAAGCATGATATGTTGGGTAACCATTTCCTCGGCGTAACATAATCTTTCACATTATACAAAAAAATTGGGCTAACTTTACTGTTTTCCTATTTTTTTTTATTAAAGCCTATTTTTCCAAAAACAAAATTTCGTTTGTAAGACTGCTGCGCAAATACGGTGATATATAAAGTATTGCAATGATCTCCATTTTAAATCATTTTCTAGCAAAATATACAGGTTTTATGTCAGAAATAGGCTTGGTCCTTAAAGGAGAAGTATAGCCAAAGCTCATTTGGCTATACTTCTCCTATGGATCACAGGAGTGCAATTCGTTTTGCACTTCTGTCACCAGTTTTCAGCAGAGAGCGGACTGAGTTCTGCTCTTTGCTGACATCACAGAAGTCTGTCCAAGCACTGCATCATTACGACAATGGAGTCTGGATCCGCGAGGTGCCTGGACTGACACTTGGATCAGCCTATCTGTGAGCCGCTGAGAGCCTGAGCCTGCCACTCCCCGCCTCTTCACAGCTCCGCTGCCAGACAGCAGCTCTCTGCTCAGGGAGCTGCGAGAACCGAGCAATCGACTGTGTTTGATCGCTCCGTTCTCATTGTAAAGGTGCTTGGGCACACATGCAGCCTCGGACAGATGCAGCCTCGGACAGATGCAGCCTCGGACAGATGCAGCCTCGGACAGATGCAGCCTCGGACAGATGCAGCCTCGGACAGATGCAGCCTCGGACAGATGCAGCCTTGGACAGATGCTACATTCACCTAGGTAAATCTATTTTGAAAAATAGCCCACACCTCATACTACTTTTAAGTGGTTAAAAACAAACTGTGCAGATCTGACTAAAGATGAATAATACCCTTGCTATAGGTGAAGGCCATTTACTTACCTTTATAAAGCCTGCCTGGAATACTCCCAGGAGGTTGCTAAGTGAGGCCTAGTCATCACTGCTCACCATCACAGGAGTGAGATCTTTTTCTTCAAACCCCCTCACATACACTCTCTCTCCCCTGATGCAGTAGCTCTGAGCTCAGCATTTGAGAGCTCACTCCTGTGACGGTGGAGGTGAGCAGTGATGACTTGGTTTCACTTAGCAACGTCCTGGGAGTATTCCAGTCAGGCTTCATAGGGTATGTAAATGGCCTACACCTATAGCAGGGGGTTTATTGCGCTTTAGCCAGAGCTGCACAGTTTGTTTTTATCTACAGATGCCCATTATCTGTATAGGTAGTTTTGTGGTAAAATATATATATATTTTTTTAAATTACAAATATGTTATGCTTACCTGCTCTGTGCAAGGGTTTTGCATAGAGCAGCCCCGATCCTCTTCTGGGGGTCTCCCACTAATGCTCCTGGCTCCTCCTCCCCACTTCCAAGTGCCCCCATAGCAAACCGATTTCTAAGGGGGCACTTCTGCGGCTTGATCCCAGGCTAGGCTGTGTGTTCAAGGACACACACAGCCAATGCCTCGGCCCCCCATCCCACTCTGTCCTCTCGGTCTATGATTGGCAGAAGCTCCCCCTGCTGCCTCCATGTTCAGTGAGAAAAGAGCTGCTGATCTCTGGGACAGCGCTGGATCAAAATCAGGCTCAGCTAAGTATTTAGGGGGGTACTGGGTGGGGAGCTGAACACACGATTTTTTTTTTTTTTTTTTTACCTTAATGCAGAGAATGTGTTTGAGTTAAAAAAAAAAAACCTCTGCTTTTACAACCAATTTATTTGGGCTAGTTCAGTGTGTTGACATGCCTTGGCCATATATGGGATCCTAGGAAGCTCTAACCTGCAGAATTAGGCCCCGTTCACATAGGGGCGATCCGACTTGGGGGGGCGACCTCCGAGGTCGCGGTGCGAGCAGCGCGCCGCGACCTCGGAGCGGCCGCCACGCACTTAATAACATTAAAGTCTATGGCGGTCACCTCCGGGTCGCCCCAAAGAAGCTCCGGACCCTTTTTCTAAGTCAGAGCGACTTGTGTCGCTCCTATTAGAACGGGTCCGCAGCTTCCCTATGGAAGGCGACCTACGGCGACCTGTTTGGGAATTGGCAGGTTACATAGTTACATAGTTACATAGTAGTTGAGGTTGAATAAAGACAATAGTCCATCCAGTTCAACCTGTGTAGGTGTGTGTGACCCTAATCATCTCTCATACCCCTTAATGTTCTGATCCTTGAGATGCATGTCCAAGAGTCTTTTGAAAGTAGCCATACTTCGTGCAGAAACCACCTCTTTTGGTAGAGAATTCCACAAACTTGTAGCCCTAACAGTAAAGAACCCCCCACGTTGCCTGATGTTAAAACGCTTCTCCTCTAATCGCATTGTATGTCCTCGAGTCCTCATGCAATCCTTGCGACTGAATAGCTTTTTTTCTATGCTAAGATCATCATTGAGGTATTTGTAAATTGCTATCATGTCCCCTCTCGGGCGTCTCTTCTCCAGGGAGAATAAATTAAGCGATTTGTAGACGCTCTTCATAAATAAGGTCCTCCAATCCCCTAATTAGTTTAGTTGCCCTTCTCTGGACAATCTGTTATCGGCAAACAGAAGATTTTACACAGGTGGTATTATGTGTTAAGTAAATGCAGGGATGAAAATAAAATTCTTATTTTATGCAAGTATTTTCATACAATCTGACAGTACTTTGGGGATGATAGTGCAATGTTGAGTGTGTGGATCCGGACATCTGATGGGGCCTACGATAGCAGGAAACCGGTTACCTTTATCTTGTATGGGCAACCTACAGCTTCACATTTAGGAATATTTTAAATTCCTTAGCTGTCTTTATAATGAAGTATAAATTAATTTCTGGATCTCAAGCAACAAGGAGACTCTGCAACTCCCCTGAAAGATAGAAAATGACTGCTAAAAGGTTGCTATAGAAGCTTCGGGAAATTCCTAAAACCTTAAAAAAGCACCTTGGACAGCTTGGCTTGCTATAGGGACAGATAACCCGGTATGATGTAGATGGATAGTGTGTGTGTATATAATATTATAACATCATTTTTTTTTTTTTTGTCTTTCACATAGATGGTCATTTCCTTCATTTCTCTTTTGGCTTGCTTGGCAGTTTCTATCACTGGCCTTGTCTTTGCTTCCCAAGACATTGGTATTTTCCCCTGGACGAACAACATGGCTTATGTGTGTGATGAAGTTCGCCAAAACTCCAGAGACTACAACAATGACTATGGCTATGACTGGAATTTGCGGAACTGCAAGAATAGAATTCAAGAATACACGGTGTGACCCTTGTCTGCATCTTCATGGACTGTACATGGGATGAAAGATGTTTAACCTCCCAGTAACTCTCATAAATACTGATGATTTTGCAGCTGGTGAATTATTACTGTTACAAAGCGTATGTCATAGTAGTTGGAGTTGAGAGCACAAGGACTCTGTACAGCAGCCTCAATAGCGCCTGCCTAGGATTTCTCTAAACACAAAGGGATTGATTTACTTAAATTGGAGAGTGTAAAATCTGGTGCAGCTATGCATAGTAGCCAATCTACTTCTAACTTCAGGTTGTTTAACCACTTTACGACTGTTCACTGTGCTGCTACTGCGACACAGTGGCAGCCCTGGGTCCAGCAACGTAGACCGAAGTCACTGGAATCCTAGCTATCTCGGCGGTGTGCGCGCTCCGCCGGAGGCTCGCTCCCGCTGTGTTTAGACACAGCGGGAGTCGGCCCGGAGGAGGAGAGGTGGTGATCGCCATCTCTCTTCCCTGATCGTCAGGGAAAGTGTGAGAAGATCCGCCTGCTTGTGTAAAAAAGCAGGCGGATCTTCTCTGTGACAAACAGGGACAGATCACAGGATTCAGTATAGCTGAACCTGCGATCTGTCTGTCACAGAACCCCCCCTCTCCCCACACACATCAGTAAGCATGAGGCACAAATTTAACCCCTTGATCACCAACAGTGTTAACCTCTTCCCTGCCAGTGTCGTTATTACAGTAACAGTGCATATTTTTAGCACTGATTACTGTAGTAATGTCACTGTTCCCCCCAAAAGTGTCAAAAATGTCAGGGGTCCGATCTGTCCACCGCAATGTCTCAGTCCCGCAAAAAATCGCAGATTGCCGCCATTACTAGTAAAAAAAAAAACTAAAAAAAAGTAAAAATGATAAATCTTTCCCGTAGTTAGTAAACGCGATAACTTTTGCGCAAACCAATCAAAACACTCTTATTGTGATTACTTTTTTTTTTTTTTTTTTTACCAAAAATATGTAGCAGAAAACGAATTGGCCTAAAATGTTAAATTTTGATTTTTACATTTTTTTTGGTTTGGGAATGTTATATATCAGAATGTGAAAAAATATTGTTTTTTTTTTTTTCAAAATGGTCGCTCTTTTTTTCAAAAATTAAAAATCGCAGAGGTGATCAAAAAGCTCTATTTGTGGGGGAAAAAAAAGACATTTAATTTGGGTACAGCGTTGCCCGACCGCGCAATTGTCCGTTAAAATAACGCAGTGCCGGATCGCAAAATATGGCCTGGAAGGGGGTAAAATCTTCCAGTCTTAAAGTGTATAAAAATACTCTGAGATTTTTTTGTCAAAGACATATAGCTAAATACATTTGGCCTAAATATATGACAAAAATTTAATATATTGGATATTTTTTAACAGTCAAAGTAGAAAATGTCAATTTTTTGCAAAATATTCGCTCTTTTTTTTTTATCGCAAAAAATAAAAAGAACAGAGGTGATCAAATACCACCAAAAGAAAGCTCTGTGGGGAAAAAAGGACGTAAATATTGTTTGGATACAGCATTGCATGACAGTTTAAGTCATGCAGTGCCAAGTTGAAAAAAAGTGGCCTTGTCATTGAGCAGCAAAATCCTCCGGTCTTAAAGCGGAGTTCCGGCCTCAAACGTTTTTTCAATAAAAATACCCCCGGGACAGTCAGGGCTAGTACATTTCAGAATGAATAGCCTCTGAACTGTCCCAGGTCGCACTTACCTTTTAGAAGAAATACTTACCTTGAAAATTTCTTGTCCAGCGCTGCCATCTCAGGTGTGGGCAGCTGAAGCCTGGGCGTCCTCTTCCGTGTCCTCTTCATCCCAGAATGCCCTGCACCGGCCCCGCTCGTCAGTTCCGGTGCACAGCATGCATGCCCAGAAGCTGTTAAGCAGGGAATGACGCGCCTGCACTGGAACGGATGAGTGGGGCCGGTGCAGGCGCTTTGACTCCTGGGAGCAATGACGTTCAGCTCCCAGGAGTCATTGCAAGCAGGAAGTGACGGCGCGGGCCGCGGCCGCAGAGGGAGGAAGTTGAAGGAAGGCAAGTATACTTCTTCAAAAACAAGGTTAGTAAAGAAAAAAAAAATCAGGAGTATCCATTTGTTTTTTTAGGGGATTTAAAGCAAACGGATGGCCCAAAGTTGTTTCCGAGGCCAGGAACTCCGTTTTTAAAGTGGTTAAGCTTTCACAAAAAGAAAACTGGAAGCTGATTGGTTTCTATGCAGAGCTGCCCCAGATTTTGCACTCTAGTTTTAGTAAATCAACCCCAAAGGCTCTACCCCCTTAAGAGAAAAATTTGTTTCCTATTCTATTCACACTCCAACTTTGAAAGCTGCTCAAGCTAAAACTTTTTTTAGGTTTAGATAATTATGGAAGGGTGAGAGCCTGTGTTAGGTTTATAGGCTCCCTGTGTCTCAGCTGAGATCTCCCCTCTCTTCCTTTTGTGAATCAGGAACATGAACAGAAATTAAAAAAAAAAAAAAAACCTGACCAAGGTTGTGGCCCTTTCCCACTCTATCCAAAGTAAATTTAAAGGAATTCTAGCTAGTGTTTTAAACAGTTTTTCTCAGGCAATAAAACATTTGGAATACAGTTCCTGTAGTTGAGGAATGACTGAATGTTTTGTGAACAGTTGGTTTGACTTTCCTCTCCTTTGTACAGAACTTGCTGTTCGGCGTGATCATTATGTCCTTGCTGATGATGATCTGGGGCATCTGTGTTTCCGCTGCTATTCTGATCTACAGGCTGAAGGTGTTTTTCAGCGCCAGCAAATGTGAGGTAAGTAGAGACATAATCAGTAAGGCAGAAAAAAAGACACCAGTCCATACGGTTCAACCTGTGTGGATGTGTGTGAAATGTGTTTAGTAAAACTTATTTCTCTTACGTCCTCCGACAGTCGCCGCCCACTCATACAGTCTTCACCAATGGGGTATTGACTTCCTCTCCTTAGGAGTAGCTAGGCAAAAGTCCTTGTTAGAACAAAAGCATTTCCATAGACACACCCATGGGGGCTGTCCCACTGGTCCAATACCCCTCCTGCAATAGCCATCTCAACTCAGTTTGTCTTCTGCCTAGTTCAGGAGTAGTCAGGCTTCCCTGTGCTGGGGCTACAGTTTCAGCCTTCTTCTTCTATTTTATGATTTTATTTTCTGAAAATGTATGCTCCTGTTGAGCTTTTTTTGTTGCCCAGAGGGTTACCTTTCTGTTCATGTAAGGTTCCTTTCTCTGAGATGGGTACTGCGTTGCCTTTTCTGATGGTTGCGTTTCCCACCCCTCATGTCTACACTGCTTTGGGACATCCCCATTGGTGAAGACTGTATAAATGGGCGGCGACTGTCGGAGGACGTAACAGAAAACTGAATTTTTGTAAAATCTTACCGTAAAATTCCTTTCTCTGAGTCCTCCGACAGTCGCCGCCCCACCCCCCCGCCCCTCTTTTGGGTTTCTTATACACTTCACTGCTTTGATGCCAAACTGAGTTGAGATGGCTATTGCAGGAGGGGTATTGGACCAGTGGGACAGCCCCCATGGGTGTGTCTATGGAAATGCTTTTGTTCTAACAAGTCTTTTGCCTAGCTACTCCTAAGGAGAGGAAGTCAATACCCCATTGGTGAAGACTGTATGAGTGGGCGGCGACTGTCGGAGGACTCAGAGAAAGGAATTTTACGGTAAGATTTTACAAAAATTCCGTTATCTCTGTATGTTGTGATCATTAAGATGCCCATCTAATAGTTTTTTGAAACGTTCAATTCTCCTTGCTGATGCCACTGCTTGTGGATGAGAATTCCACATCTTTACTGCTCGAACAGTAAAAAACCCTTACAGTGATTATGGTTAAACCGCTTCTCTTCCAATTTCAGTGAATGGCCACATGTCTTTTTAACCACTTGCCGACTGCTCACAGTAATACTACTGCGGCAGTGCGGCTCCCCTGGGTCCAGCGACATAGACCTACGTCGCTGGACTCCTAGTGATTCCAGGGGCGCGCGGGCCCCGCCGGAGCCCTGCTCCCACTGTGTTTAGACGATCATCGGGAAATGGTGAGAAGACCCGCCTGCTTATGTAAACAAAGCAGGCGGATCTTCTTAGTGACACAGAAAGAGATCACAGAATTCAGCATAGCTGAACTTGCGATCTCTTGGTCTGTCACAGAACCCTCCCCCTCCCTCCCCCACACACGTCAGTAAGCATGAGGCATACATTTAACCCCTTGATCACCAACAGTGTTAACCCCTTCCCTGCCAGTGTCATTATTACCGTAACAGTGCATATTGATAGCACTGATTACTGTAGTAATGTCACTGGTCCCCCCCCCAAAAGTGTCAAATGTCAGGGGTCCGATCTGTCCACCGCAATGTCACAGTCCTGCAAAAAAAATCACAGATTGCTGCCATTACTAGTAAAAAAATATATAAAATAATATAAAAAATAAATGACAAATCTTTACCGTAGTTAGTAAACGTGATAACTTTTGCGCAAACCAATCAAAATGCGCTTATTGCGATATTTTTGGTAAAAAAAAAAATGTAGCAGAAAACAAATTGGCCTGAAATGTTACATTTTGATTAAATTTTTTTTTGGGGGGGGGGGGGGATGTCATATAGCAGAATGTGAAAAATATGTATTTTTTTTTTCAAAATTGTTGCTCTCTCTTTTTTCTTTTTTATAGCGCAAGAATTTAAAATCGCACAGGTGATCAAATACCACCAAAAGAAAGCTATATTTGTGGGGAAAAAAGGACCTAAATTTCGTTTGGGTACAGCGTCGCACGACCGCACAATTGTCCATTAAAGTAACGCAGTGCCGAATCGCAAAATATGGCCTGGTCAGAAAGGGGGCAAATCCTTCTGTGGCTGAAGTGGTTAAACTCCCTTTTACTGAAAAGTTTTTTCCCCTATGCTATGGTCACCATTAAGATATTTGTGGATCGCTATCCTATCCCCTTTCAAGCGTCTCCTCTCCAGAGAGAATGAATATGACATACTACTTGGTTACTGCTAGAGGCAAGCAAATAATAAAATTTCAGGTCCCAGAGTTGAGGTTGGATATTTACAGTCCGACAACACTACTTTTAAAGTAAAATTTAAAACACCCAACCTCCATAGAAGTAAACTGGTGAGTACTAGAGCTAGTATGTGAGTCTCCAGCCTCCTCAGGGGTTCATTATTGAAATATAGCTTGCCCAGCCCTTGCACCTCCTTTCAATCTTGTGCTTACCTGTCCCATATTCAGCTAGATATCACCAAAGAGCCAAACAGACACTTAATAATATCTTCTGACCAAGGCCCATGCGTGCATTGTGCACACGCAACTTAATTTTTTGGAGAGTTTGTATTGCATTGGAGTGCAACAGTGCACATGTGGGTCAATCCCTGGAGATTTGACAAGTGCCTGTGCAATCATGTTGAGAGGCTTGGCAAGCCACAATGAAAATGCTGCAAAGTTGGCAATGGCTGTAATACTAATTTAGCCAATAGGGAACCAGTATACCATCTTTTAGGGTTACTAACGTAACTACACAATTGGGTAATTAAAAAGGCTAAAATCTAGGCTGCCAGTGGGGTTGTCTGCAGTGACACTTGAAAAAGGTGGTTTGTGGCCTGATGGTTGATGGAAAATATACTTTTGGACATGCCCATTCTGGTGGCCCAGGGGAATATTACCCATGACACTGGTCTATATGTGAAGCACCCGGGATTTAATTTGGGGCTGTCTGCCTCATATGGATAGCCTCTGATGTCAAGGCTCTATCACTACTGCTACAGGATATGAGGGATGTTCCCTAATATGAACATATTGAGCTGTACGCCAATTATTGACATTTTAGATGATGAATGGAACGCCATATTGGATTTATACCAGTGTAGCTATTTCAGTTTGGAGCTCCTTCAATCTAGTGGCCTAGTGCATATGGTCGTTCTGTCTCTGGTGCAGTGGGAAATATCGGTCTGTCTTGGTCTCTCTGGCCCTGATGAAACCTTGCTGCGAAACTCGTCGGCATGCTGGGGACCCCTAGACCGTGCAATATAGAGACTAATAACATCTATTGATACAGTAGTATCGGCACTCCCTAATGGGAGTATATTTCTACATATATGTATATATGTATTGACCTTGATATGTCTATGTGATATATATTTTTTATATATTTGTTTTTGATTTAATAAAATATATATTTTATGCAATAATTGTGTGAGACTTGTGATCCTCCTCTTCCCATTGGCCTCCCAAAAGCCCCATCTTTTTCTTTTCCTTTTGATACAATTAACCAAGTAGACCTAATATGTATATATTTTTTTGTCTCACAGAAAGTTGAAGAGAATGATGATGCTCTGCTGTCACCAAACCCCACCCAAGACATTATCATTGCCTAAAGAGGAAGGTCTGATCTGCGTTTAACACAGGCTTATTTTGGCTTCCTAAAACCATAAAATGCAAAGAAAATATTATGAATCCTGTACTGAGAGAAATGGGCAAGCTATCATTGCTGGCTTCCTTCCAGTAATGCTAGTTGCCTGGCTGTTAGAGCTTTGAGTTGCTGACCTAGTTGCCTGGCTGTTAGAGCTTTGAGTTGCTGACCTAGTTGCCTGGCTGTTAGAGCTTTGAGTTGCTGACCCAGAACAATCAAGTAAGAAAGGTCAGAGTAAATTCAAGACCTTATCAGCATCTTTGTCCTGAGTTAGTGAAAACATAGAAGCCACTAGATCAGCATGACAGCCAGGGAAAAAGTACTTCTCAGTATGCTTTCCTTTAAAGTGGTCTTAAAAAGAATCGGTCTCCTTTCCCATTCAATTTTTTGCTAGCCAGACCTTCCACCCCTGAGACTCCTCTTAGCACCCCCTTCCTTCTCTGTTCCTCCATTGGAAATCTTTGTTATTGAGAATGGAGCAGAGTTTGAACTTTCTTTTCCTCTAGGATGCAGAGTCTGTGTCTGAGTGGCCAAATGTTGGTCCGGAACCCTTTTCACATAATAGAGAGCTGGTCCTGAATGGGAACTATGACAGATTCTTCTTAATTGACTGCTGCCCATGTTGGGCAACTTGGTATAAGAATAATTTCCCTGTTATTATCATTTGTGGTTTCAGGTTGGAAAGCATTCGAGGAGACCTTAGCCTTGTGTCCGCTCTGAAGGACTGTTTATACTCCGCTCATTATCCTTTTGCAGTTTCACAAAATATCTTTATGATTTTACAGTATGTAATGTTCAAAAACTCAAATGTAATTTAGTTTTTTTTTTTTTTTTACTAGGTAACCATGATTATCTTTTTGTAATATCACCTGTTATATTTTCTGTGATGTAACCTTTCCATCTCACCACTGTTACAATAAAGAAATATATCTTTACTGCTGCAGCAGCCAGACTTTGTAATGCTGTGTTATTCCTTGTTATATACATTAGTTAACACATATTTTAACATTGCAGACAACAACCTGCCTAATCTATTCTGAACTTTTTTTTTTTTTTTTTTGTTTTGAATAGAATAAGGGAAGGGTTTACCCCTGGTTATGTTCTTTTTGCTGTCTGTTGTCTCTCGCTGAAGAGACTTGTCATCCTTTCTTTCACACAGACCATTCCAAAATGTTGGGATTTCCTTCACTTTTTGTCCTGATATTTATTTTTGAACCGCTGACAATTTTACACAGCCTACCACCTATCAGTGCTGTCCCCAATTATCTGATCACCATTTTATCTATAACTCCCTAATGCTACCATGAATTCTGGGGTTAATGTAATCAGGATACAACAGACCTGGAGGGGAAATGGTAGGTATGACCTGGAGGAGAAATGGTAGGTATTGTAAGAATATTTAATAATATCTCGCTTTGCCTCCCATTATGTCAGAATATTTATACTGCTCTGAATATAACAGTGTCTATTTATGTCAATAAGCAAAGATCTGTGAGGAAGGAGAATCTCCACTTATTTCCACAAATCAATATGTAGCGAAATTCTTTTTAATTGATTAATTTCTTTTTAAAAGCATATACTAATCTTAGTGAGTACAGTCTACAGTATAGAATATATAAAAATATTTATTCACAAGACATGTATTCACAATAAATGATCAAAAAGGAAATGACACAAAGAAACAACTTTACATAAAATACTAACTTCAAACAATCAATGCAATGTGATGTTTAGTTCAATAATGAAAGTGAAAGCAAGATTACCATTTCTCCAGGTATAGCATAAACCATAGGTAAGTGTTCTATATAAACAGACCACAATTGTCTGCACAACCGAAAGTCATTCCACTGCAGATGGAGCGAGAATAAGCCATGCAAAACGGAAGACTAAAATCGCAATTAATGCGCTAAATCTGATATTAATAAAAATGTATAAAAACAAAAATCAGCTTTTTAGAGAAAAATCTACTATGGTTTATACGGCTGGGATTGTAATCCTATTACCCTTAAATATGCAATATAAAACATAAAAGGAAGGAAATAAACAATATTGAATAATATCAAATAACATAGCAAAGAATAATTACCACACTTATGATGGCTGCTAGCTTCAAATGGTCGTTACCAGAGTCCTAAGATGGATGCCAGTGAGGGAGGAGTTTTGTTTGGCATCCCTCAAAGTTTCAGATAAATGATGGAGCAAGATGGCGTATGTAAAGATGAGTATATCGATGGATGTAGTAGTGTGTGGGATGTAGGTGTAATGTATGTTGGGCAATGTAATGTGTCCCGTCTCTCATCTGGGTTTTTATTTTTATATGGTATGAACAAAGGGCTATAAAAATTACCATAAGTTAAACCCAGTAGGATGAAACCTTATCCCCATTGGTTGGGATATTCTATCCATTAACTCCATGAGGTCATAGTCACACCTCTCCTAATAATTAACCCAATACTTTGGATAATAAAGTTAAATGATGATTTCTCTATGTTCAAGAGTAATCATAAAACACAACATAAAAACTTGTCCATACTCTCAGTACATACATAAATGTCCATCTAATCTCCATCATTCATCTTGGCAATTATTGGATTTAGTAAGCCATTTATAAAGATAATTATTAATACAATATAATATTTATATTGGAAATATCTCATTATCCCAAGACTGCTTTTATTAGTGTGTCCAAAGAAGGCAGTATTGTACTGTTCATTAGATTTTGTGTTTAAAATAATTAGAACATATCCTTATCTGATGACATTTGACCTGTCTGGCTAGTGAAGATCCATTAATTATTTGAATGCTGACATTACTGTCAGACATTTAGGCTAGGATTGGAAGATCTATAGCGGTCTGGCTTGTAGGATTTATGATACCTTAAACACAAACTTACATAAAGTGAGGTAATTAGTTACACTTACACATGTCCTTACACTTAATAGAAAAGTATTCTAAGTAAGATTTCTACTGTAATAATATAAACCAAAATGTGATATACAGATAACTTCTAAATATGTATATGCCTTACATAATATTACATAATTATTGCTAATATCTTCTCACACATGATAATGTATCTTTAAAAACTTATAGTTATTTTAAATGTCTGGTAGAGTATACTGGGGTATTGTCCATTGTTAAATACTTACAGACAGACTGGCATTACCATTATGTCTTATCTGAAGAGATGTCTATGCACACCTTATTTACGATCTTAAAAGAAATACAAAGACCTCTGTTGAAATTCTACTCTCTATTGTAACAGACATTTTGCAACAGAACATATATGAACTTTCCTTCACCTTCAAACAAGATGGAAGCTATGCTGTTCACAATCTATATGCATAAGATGGAATATACAGTGGGTACGGAAAGTATTCAGACCCCCTTAAATTTTTCACTCTTTGTTATATTGCAGCCATTTGCTAAAATCATTTAGGTTCATTCTTCTTCCTCATGAATGTACACATAGCACCCCATACTGACAAAAAAACACAGAATTGTTGACATTGTTGCAGATTTATTAAAAAAGAAAAACTGAAATATCACATGGTCCTAAGTATTCAGACCCTTTGCTGTGACACTCATATATTTAACTCAGGTGCTTTCCATTTCTTCTGATCATCCTTGAGATGGTTCTACGCCTTCATTTGAGTCCAGCTGTGTTTGATTATACTGATTGGACTTGATTAGGAAAGCCACACACCTGTCTATATAAGACCTTCCAGATCACAATGCATGTCAGAGCAAATGAGAATCATGAGGTCAAAGGAACTGCCTGAAGAGCTCAGAGACAGAATTGTGGCAAGGCACAGATCTGGCCAAGGTTACAAAAAGATTTCTGCTGCACTTAAGGTTCCTAAGAGCACAGTGGCCTCCATAATCCTCAAATGGAAGACGTTTGGGACGACCAGAACCCTTCCTAGAGCTGGCCATCCGGCCAAACTGAGCTATCGGGGGAGAAGAGCCTTGGTGAGAGAGGTAAAGAAGAACCCAAAGATCACTGTGGCTGAGCTCCAGAGATGCAGTCAGGAGATGGGAGAAAGTTGTAGAAAGTCAACCATCACTGCAGCCCTCCACCAGTCGGGGCTTTATGACAGAGTGGCCCGACGGAAGCCTCTCCTCAGTGTAAGACACATGAAAGCCCGCATGGAGTTAGCTAAAAAAAACACCGGAAGGACTCCAAGATGGTGAGAAATAAGATTCTCTGGTCTGATGAGACCAAAATAGAACTTTTGTGGCCTTAATTCTAAGCGGTATGTGTGGAGAAAACCAGGCACTGCTCATCACCTGTCCAAAAAAATCCCAACAGTGAAGCATGGTGGTGGCAGCATCATGCTGTGGGGGTGTTTTTCAGCTGCAGGGACAGGACGACTGGTTGCAATCGAGGGAAAGATGAATGCGGCCAAGTACAGGGATATCCTGGACAAAAACCTTCTCCAGAGTGCTCTGGACCTCAGACTGGGCCGAAGGTTTACCTTCCAACAAGACAATGACCCTAAGCACACAGCTAAAATAACGGAGTGGCTTCACAACAACTCCGTGACTGTTCTTGAATGGCCCAGCCAGAGCCCTGACTTAAACCCAATTGAGCATCTCTGGAAAGACCTAAAAATGGCTGTCCACCAACGTTTACCATCCAACCTGACAGAACTGGAGAGAATCTGCAAGGAGGAATGGCAGAGGATCCCCAAATCCAGGTGTGAAAGACTTGTTGCATTTTTCCCAAAAAGACTCCTGGCTGTATTAGATCAAAAGGGGGCTTCTACTAAATATTGAGCAAAGGGTCTGAATACTTAGGACCATGTGATATTTCAGTTTTTCTTTTTGAATAAATCTGCAACAATGTCAACAATTCTGTGTTTTTCTGTCAGTATGGGGTGCTATGTGTAGATTCATGAGGAAGAAGAATGAACCTAAATGATTTTAGCAAATGGCTGCAATATAACAAAGAGTGAAAAATTTAAGGGGGTCTGACTACTTTCCGTATCCACTGTACATGGCTTTTTAAATCCATTTTTTTCTATTATTTTTTTAATCACCCCAATAGACCTGACAGTATTTAGCTTGCATTAAACTTATCAAAAATAAAAGCCAGCACTATAATTGTGTTGGACAGAGGCAATTTTTTTTACTGGATTTACATACACGGTTTCCTCTTTCATACAATTCTACTGAAATATAAGCTTTGTTGGCCTTACTCGCCCTGCCCTGTGACTCTAAAGCCAATTTTCAGTAGAAACCGGCCATTATTCGGACTGTGTGTACAGAAGCGGCCCGAACACGGACATGACCGAAAAAGGCATCTGACTAGCCAGGGTGGGGCACTTCCCCCTGTCAGAACACAATAGTTCAGTGGGGAGATCGCTGTACTAACATCAGATAATCAGGTAATTAGTACAGCAGCTCCTCCCGAGCACTTCAGTTATTTTTCGTTCAGCCAGCTGGGTTGAACGGAAGAAAAACTGCTAGTGTGTACAAGGTTTAAAGCTAGTACTGAGCTACTCGCTGTACTAACTATCCAATGTTGTTAGAGCGATCTTCCTTGCTGAGCTATTGTGTTCTGGCAGGGGGAATGCCCCCCACAAACAATAACACTGGTCAGCTCTCGCAGCCATTGGCTGCCAGAGCAGATTGGATGCCAATCAGCAGATCATTTTGGGTCATGCCACTTTGACAGAAGCAAGACAGGCTGTCGTACACAAGGACGAGGCCGCCTCCTGTGTCTTATGGATTAACTGGTACCACATCCTTCATATTGTGACATGGATTGCTGGGAGTGACTGTGAGGAACTTGAAGTAGCTATAGCACCAGAAGTAACTTGGAGTAGAATACCAGGAGCGTTTTTTTTTTGTTTTTTTTTTGTTATCCTCAGAGTAGCAGGTAAAATGTCCAACAGAAGTAGTGATGTGATCCAGTGCACATCTTGCTCCTTGTATGCGTTCCTTTAAGAATAATTTTTGAGGGTAAATACTGCCGTGCGAGATGTGAGCTAGTTACATAGTTTGTGAGGTTGAAAAAAGACATCAGTTCAACCCATGATGTGTGTGTGTGTGTGTTTACTGTTAACTGTACATTGTATACCCCTGTATGTTGTGTTCTTTAGGGTGCCCATCTAATAGTTTTTTGAAACTATCGATGCTCCCTGCTGATACTACTGCATGTGGAAGAGAATTCCACATCCTTACTGCTCTGACAGTAAAGAACCCTTTATGTATTCTAAGGTTAAACTGTTTTTCCTCTCTGAAAAGTTTGTTCCTTATGCTAGGGTCATCACCAGTACAGTATTTGTACATTGATATCATATCCCCACCTCAAGCGTCTCTTCTCCAGAGAGAATAAGTTCAATGCCTGTAGTCTTTCCTCATAGCTGATGTCCTCCATTCCCCTAATTTTTGTTGTCCTTCTCTGGACTCTCTCCAGCTCCAGCACATCCCTTCCGAGGACCGGTGCCTAGACCTGGACGGAATACTCCAGATGTGGCCGGACCAGAGTCTTGTAAAGTGGGAGAATAATCCCTTTATTTCTGGAGTGAATCCCCTTTTTTATACATGCAAGTATTTTGTTGGCTTTGCTTGCAGCGGCTTGGCATTGCATGCCACTGCCAAGCTTGTTGTCTACTAGTACCCCCAGGTCCTTTTCCATCTTAGATTCACCCAGAGGTGAACACAATAGTTTTCTCTGGAAGCCCAGATCCTGGATCTAGAGAATCAGTTGGCAACAGTACGAAGCCTCAACAATCTTGAAAGGCGCTTGGACATTACCCAGTAGGTGTTGGCGGGGGCCAGTAAAGAGGGGGGTGGAGATATGGAGGTACAGGAAGCAGACGTGAGTAGCTGGGTAACGGGAGGGGTAGAGGGAAGAGCCTTAGAAAGGCTAGTTCTGAGTTGGTACATCCCAACAAATATGCCAAGTTGCGTGATGTTGTAAATATCTGCTCAGGGATGGCATTGCTGGAGCACCCCCCCCCCCCAGCTGCCAGGGGAATGACTACTCTGGTAAGGAGGGGGCCAAGGACACAGGCAAGGTTAGGCAGATTCTGGTGGTAGGGGACTCAATCATTAGGAGGACAGATATGGCAATCTGACACAAAGATTTTGATCGCTTAACAGTATGTTTACCGGGCGCCTGGGTTTAACACATCGGGGATCGGATGGACAGATTGTTGGATGTGGCTGGGGAGGACCCAGCTGTCATGGTACACGCTGGTACCAATGATATAGTAGAGGAAGGTGGATCGTCCTAAAAAACGGTTTCAGGGACTTGGGGGACTACATTAAAGAGAGGGGCCTCCCAAAGTGGTTTTCACAGAAATACTACCTGTGCCTTGAGCCACACCAGAGAGGCAACAGGAGCTTAGGGAACTTATCAAGGGGCTGAGGAATTGGTGCAGGAAGGAGAGTTTCGAGTTCCTGGAGAATTGGGCCGACTTCTCAGTCAGTTATCGGCTCTTTAGTAGGGACGGGCTGTACCTTAATGGTGAGGGTGCAGCTCTGCTGGGAGAAAGTATGACCAAGTTGCACACCAGCCCGCACCCGCCCACTAACACCACCACCAGCGAGTTTAAAAGGAAGTAATAGCCAGTAGTGAGCGAAGCTCAGAGGGTACTAATGGAGGCACTAGTAATAATAGAACCATAATACCTAAACCCTGGGTGAATGAGTAGAAAAATCAAAGTTGCAGCCTCGGAAAACCCAAGAAGAAAATATTTGCCCATACAAACGGAGAGGCATAAAAAAAAAAAAAAATGCAAGGAGCATAGCCAACAAAATGGAGGCGCTGGAGCTGCTATTACATGAGAAGGATTTAGACTTAATGGGAGTATCAGAAGCTTGGTTTGACAGCTCACACGACTGGCTGGCAAATATCCAAGGGTATTCCTTGTATCAGAGGGAAAGGGTGTACCTATATTTGATCACCTTAACTGGCCCCATATGTTTGCTACACTTTACCATTACGGCTTTACAGGCCATTTCTTAAATGCATTACAAGCCTTATACTCTCGACCCACAGGCCAGGTCCAACTATCCGCCTCCTTTTTGCCTGAGTTCCTCTTAGCCTACTGCACCAGACAAGGGTGTCCTCTTTCCCCTCTGCCTGGAACCCCTGGCTGAGACCATTCAGTCGAATTTAGATATTCAAGGAATCCTCATGCGACAATGAGGATATAAACTATCTCTTTTTCAGATGGCAACCCCCCCCCCCGACTTCTCTTCCCTCATTACATGACCTCTTGACATATTTTGACGCCTTCTCCGGATATGAGATCAATACCACTAAGACGGAAACCCTACCCATTCATATTCACCCGGAACCCCAACCTGCTTTCCCTTACCGTTGGTGTTCTCAGTCTTTGAAATATCTAGAGGTCCTTATTACCTCCCCATATACCACTCTAGACTCAGCCAACTACACTTCACTGTTCCAGGAGATCACATGCTCTCTGCAGCAGTGGGCCAAATACCCAATTTCTCCATTGGGCAGAGTAAATGTTCTGAAAATGTCAATCCTACCCAGACTTCTGTGTTTTTTGGAAACCTTACCGGTGCCTGTACCCCTGCCACGATTGAAAGTCCTTCAACAAGGTTTCTTAAAATTTATTTGGAACAATAAGTCCCACCATATAGCTAACCTTGAAAACACATAGTGGCTTAGGAGCTCCAGATATTATCAAATACTAATATGCTACCCATCTACAAGCTGTGGTCTCCTGGTCCAGTTTACATGCTCTTAACCGTTGGTCAGAAATTGAAAGAGGCTCCTTATACCCCATACATCCATGGTCTCTGGTTTGGTCTCCATCTCTCCATACTGATGCTTTACTGAAACGCATGTGTATTGCTCCTATGCTTTTAACTTTAAACATTTGAAATAAATGCTATCAAAGGTACTCTCTCCCCTCACCTTGTCCCCCTCTATCCAACATACTATTCAATCCAATCATGCCGGACAGTTTATCTTTTGGACGCATATCATCCTGGCTGCAACCCCCTCTTTTCCAACTTCAGAATTTGGTTCACTCTGTGTCAAGCAGGCTTTTTTCTTTGCGGACCTCCGTGAAAAATACAATATGCTTAAAGCTACATTTTATTTTTATCTGCAAGCCAAACATTTTTCCAGTCACTATCCCCATCCCTTACACTAAATAGGCCCTCTATCTTTAAATATGCACTTAAGGCCCATACCAACGCCATCTGATTTCCTCTATACACAAAATTCTTCAGGAGGCCAGCCCTCTCAAAGAAATAAAGGATGGGCACATGACGGTGCTAAGATTTCTGGAGGATTTGTGAGACTTTTATACCAAGTTAGACCTGCCTCCTCCAGCCCTCCCTGGATAAGAGGAAAAGGGGATGATCTAGCCCCCTTAGTAATTAAGCGGTGGTCTCAAGTGGTGGGGAGGAGGGAGGATGGAAGCAGAGAATGAAGGTAGGAGGATAAGATGAGGAACCCTAGACTCTAGATGACTATTTTCCCCTATTTTTTCTTTCTTTCCCTTTTTTGGGACTTTTATTTTCTTTCTCTCAAGGAGTTGGATGGAAGGGAGAGTAGGAAGGCCTAAAGTCATGTTTTTGAGACATATGAATATGCTGGATGGAGAGTGTCTGATGGGGCGGGGGGTGGGGTATTAGTGTCTGTGATACCTACAGTGTTGGGTGGACAGAAATGTAGGGAGTGGTACCCCCCGGAGGGTATGGACAATTGGCGACACCAAGTTGAGTGTGGCCAGAGCCGATTACCGGGCATGACCCGGAAGTGTGCCCTACCATTTGGGGGGGGGGGGGTCGGTGTTGGGGTGTTTTTTCTTTTCCTCTCTCTTTCTGACTTCCACACAAGAAACAGATTTGTTGGCTGGTTCATTAGTTGAGTATAGCCTTGGTAAATTTAGTGAGCTATTAGGCAGCAAAGTTAGTGGTCAAAAAATGAAAAAGGTATTGTAAAAATATGCTTTATTAACATATTAAATAGTACACTTGATAAAAAACCCCATGATGGGGAAACATAAATAGTAAGCTCCGGTTACAACTGGTAACAATATATATCTCATACAATATCATAACATGGTAGTACACAGCATCGACCCCAAAGTGGATAATGGGGGAGCACAAGCCCCGATGCGTTTTGACCTATAGAAGGTCTTCCTCAGGGGGACTGTACTATCTAGAGGGAACACATTATAATTTACAATATGTCTGCAAAACAGATCAATGATATTCATACAGTTGTACATTGAACTTTACCATGAAGATGAGATCAATTGAAGACCAAGGAGCAGATAAAAGTCTGTAGTATCCTCTACAATCAAAGGGGCACAGGTACCTCCTGCCCCGGGCAGCAGGACAGGCGTGAAGGTCTTCAAGGAGTCACCAAAACATACCACCAAGCAGGGGAGTATAAGACACCTGATGGGGGATTGTGGGAATTATAATCCACTTCATTTAAAGGTTTGCAAGAAGATAAAAATCTATTGTAGGTCAAGGAAGCCGCAGTATGGCAAAGAAGGATGGGGGAACATATGGAGCCAGGTAAACTTGAAAAAAGGGGAATGAAAAGAGAAGGAGACCAAGAGAAAAAAAAAAAAAAAGGAAGAAAGGAAAAGATAAAAATAAGTTGAAAAGAAGAACCAAGAAAACAAAAAAGAAGGGGGGAGGGGGATGGGGGGGAGGAAAAGAAAGGAAGGAAAAGAAAAAAACTGAAAAAGAAGGGGGTAGAAGAGAGGTTAGGAAGGAAAGATGAAGGAAAGGGGAAGGGAGGAAGGAGAGCAAGATGGACGGCAGAAAGGGAATGGATGGAGGAAACACAACAAAGGAACATGAACATAAGGGAGGGAGGAAAGGGGGGGGTAGGGGGAAGAGACGGGAAACGGCTGGGGATGAACACATGTGAGACATGAGAGAGGCAAAGAAGATCACAGGATTGTGCATGGGAATGGGAACTGAGAAACAGTGTACCAGTGAAAAGAAAATATCACCAAGCCAAAGAGAGAAGAAAGGGATGAAACATGAAAGAAAGACAGAGAAAACCATGGGTCCAGCATATTCCCCGTACTTACCCAGCTGCAGCAATTAGGGACCTGCTTTTCACGTAATACCGCACGATGTGAGAGTTCACTTGCCCCAGTGGGGTCCGTGGTTAAATACCTATGTGGTGGTAATCTCATCCCCAGCAGGTGTGTGTCTCCCCGCCTAGGTGGTGTCCGACGTACTAACTTTGCTGCCTAAAAACCCACTGGGGGTGGATACTTCGGTATCAATTGTTTCCAGTAACTATTATTGGGTGAGCAACCACTCCACTTTTCAGTGTTGTAACTCTACTATA
Source organism: Pelophylax lessonae (assembly GCF_965119305.1). Taxonomy (NCBI): domain Eukaryota; kingdom Metazoa; phylum Chordata; class Amphibia; order Anura; family Ranidae; genus Pelophylax; species Pelophylax lessonae. The sequence continues at coordinate 235,668,073 of NC_138776.1, forward strand.
TGTCTATTTGGTGGCTAAACACCTCTATACCCCCGACCTTAACAACACTGTGGAGTAGTATTTTATGATCTGTGGATTTTTCGCTTATGCAAGCGTTATTTATTATATATTATATGTGATTAAAGTAATTTTTTGTATCCCTTGTTCCCTTTTGTGCCTGTATTCCATGCCCACTGTGGCAGAAATACTACCTAAACCCCCCTCCCCCCCTCTCTTTTCAGTCTTTTTTCTTTTCTCTCCCATGTTTTTTCTCAGTGTGTCCTGAGGCATTTCTGTGCATTTCAGAACCTCCTTCCCCTCTATACCCCTCTCATATGTTCAATTAGGGACATATTTAGATATATATTTGAGCATCACATATATGACCCATTAGTAATATAGGTCAACGGTCCACCCGTGTATTTGAGTTTTCTTTGTTGGTGACTCTTTAATGTCTTTGGCTACACTGACTATCTAGGTGTTTCTCTCCCCTGTGAGTTTCCACTAAATAACTGTTATTTCAGCTGTTCCTCGGAGATCTCGAACTGAGTGTACAACATGAGTTTATACCAGGGGGAGCAATGGGCATGTCTGATGGCAGAGTACGAGTCGGATTTCGAACTAAAGGATCAGGTAGAGACACAAATCTCCTCCTTGTTTCAAACACTACAACAGACTCTAGAGAATAAATCTGCTCTATGTAGACATATTAAATCTTTTGATCGTTACACCAAAGAATCGATCAATCCCCTGGGTCTAAGTATCCAAATATTTCCAAATTTGAAAAAAAATCAGCAATGAATTTAAATTGGCATGGGAAGAGAACCTGCAAATTTGTTCCAAAAACATGATGGCTCTTTTAACCAAAGAATACGAAAATCAGATTTCTTCTCTAGACACTGAAATCAAAAGCATTGAACTTGCCCTTGCTCCCTTTGTTGAACACGCCCTCTATTTGAGTCTCCAGAAGAAACTGCAAGATAATCTTGCCATATATAATAAAAAATATCTTACATAAAAAAGAACAAAAATTCTGGAGAGACAAAACGGCCTTTTCGGCCGGGAGGGCATATAGGTGGAACAATCCAGTGGGGTCTGCTTTTAAGCAACCTCACCCATATAGAGAGCCACATCACAATAATTCCACTAATCCATCCACCAATAATGGAACAAACACTTGGCCACAAACCCGCAAATCCTCATCAAGAAGTCGCGGTAAATATAAATGAACAAGAAATTATAAAGACTCTTTTGAACAGGATGTAAAAAAAAAGCACAGTGGAGACTGATTCGGACTATGCATATTCTGCACAGTCCACTCAATCAATCTCCAACCATCCACCACTATCTAGCAGTGTACTACCTGTGGAGATGGAATCTTCCCTATCGGATACATTCAGCAATACAAGCCAGTCATCGTTTCCCATAAAGGCCAGTGGGCCTTTAAACTTGATGCGGGGGACCGGTCCCCCACAAAAAGGCAGGGGAGGAAAGGGTATATTACCCCATCTGGTTCAAACACAGACAATGCATTGAATGTGGTCAACCTCTCCCCTCACACACCCTGACCGTAATGGAGACACAAGTACTTACCAGAGGCCTGAGTTTCTGCCTTGAACAGGACTTTGATCCTTTTGAGGTGGTTACCGATCTACATCTTTTCGCCCGTAGATTACTCTTAAGATGTATGCATGATAAATCTAGCACTAATACGGACACTACTGACTGGTCTAAATATAGCATGTGGGAATTTAAAGCTCTACGAGATCTAACCTTATTATATGAAGGAAACAACACTCTGGATCTCATTGACCGCATAGACCTAGAGGAACTCTTGGATAGTGTGGAAACTGATGTGTCATCTACACCCCATTCCTTTAAAAAATCTTCTACCAAATTTCCCCCACTCAATAATAATCCAAATATCGCAATTTTCTTGAAACAGGTTTTAAGAGATATAGCGAAATTGGAGAAAACTGTGAAAAAAACCTCAAAAAGCCACAGATCACCCAATCTGTCTAATCAGGAACATCAAGCACTGTTAAATTTACAAAACAATAAAAATATTGTTATCAAACCCTCAGATAAGGGTGGTAATGTAGTTTTAATGGACATTACAGGGTACAGAGACATGTGTTCTAAAATGTTAAGTAACACAGAGTGGTATAGGCCTATACCAGCCAATACTGTGGTCAGATTCAATGAGAAATTCAACACTCTCATTGATCAAACTTTTGCAGCAGGCATCATTACCCAAGACCTGCATGAATACATCAAAACTAAACATCCACGCACTCCGACATTCTACAGTCTCCCCAAAATCCATAAGGATCCCCTTCACCCTACCGGACGTCCAATCATTTCCGGTAATGGGAGTATCACCGAGAAATTAAGTCGAGTGATAGATTTCCACCTTCAATCACATGTGCAAGCGTTGCCCTATTTTGTGAAAGACACGATTAATTTCCTTCAAACTATTGAGGAACTCACCATCTCAGACCAAGCTCTCCTGGTCACCCTGGATGTGGAGGCACTCTATAGCAGTATCCCACATTCCAGAGGGTTAGCAGCTATTACCAAAATCCTGTGTCAACATTCCATACATACCAAGCCGTTCAATGATTTCATCGTGAACAGCTTGGACTTCATTTTGCACCATAATTATTTTCTGTTTGATGGTTCCCACTACCTCCAGGTACAGGGCGTGGCGATGGGGACATGTTGTGCCCCATCGTATGCCAATCTGTACCTGGGGGAGTGGGAACGTACTCTCCTCTCAGATGAGGACCTTGTCGAATACACAAGCTAGGTTTCTACCTGGCTAAGGTATATCGACGACATCTTTGTCATCTGGGAGGGATCTCAGACAGCGTTGTTATCTTTTGTTGAAACAAAGAAAAAGAACAAGGGCGCCAAGTCATAAAGGTAAATAAACAGCTGTGTAATTTAATGTAGTAACTTACATGTTAAAAACAGGTATTCCAATAGGACAGCATGCATAGTGTGAAAGAACAGTCCCCACAGTGGATCCGATGGAAAATGAAAGATGGTCACATCTGGGTCCTGTGTGGCGGGTCCTGTATACGTGTAAAGGCAGTCCTGGATACTGGCAATACCGGGTGATGCTGCAAATAGCGTGGGCTCCCTGGCTGGGCAGCCTCACCGCGATCCGCCGTGCAGCAGGCAGGTGATGACCCGGAACTGGAAGTGAAAAAGGATTAGTCTGTCGGTTCCTCCACGGAAACCAACAGGAATGAACACTGAACCAAGAGTGGAGGGCAGGCCGCAACGTTGTTTCGGAGGACCTCCTCCTTCATCATGAGTTGATGAACACCAACAATCTAAATCTGAAATTCACTTTGATATACAACAAAGATGCCATAAATTTCCTGGACGTCCAGATTGGGTGTACAGGGAATGGGCATCTTTCCAGCACACTGTACAGAAAATCTACAGCAGGTAACACCCTGCTACACGCAGACAGTTTCCACCCTACCCCCTTGAAAAATTCGATCCCCTATGGACAGTACCTGTTCCGGGGATGAATCTTTCAAGAAAGAGGCGGCAATTCTCCAACACAGACTTCTCAAAAGAGGCTACAGTCGATCTTGTCTCAAAAGTGCCTACAATAAAGCATATTTAAAAACCAGACAGGAATTACTCTTTGGCCCAAAGAAACCTAAAAATACTGCTGGTAAAAACATATCACGCATCATTTTACGTTATTCAAGGCAGCACTCGGCCATTAGAGATATCATCAGTCAACACTGGTCTATACTTACTGATGATCCCAAGATTCAGAGGTTCGTATCTCCTATCCCTTCACTCACCTTTAGACGGGCAAGTTCTTTCAAGGACAAACTCACTCGCAGCGAATTTCGTGATAACAAAAAACACTGCTCAGTCGCAGGTTCCTTTCCATGTGGACATTGTTCACATTGCCCTTACATCGAAAGGCGAAAATCATTCAGGCTGCCAAATGGGGAAATATGTACCCCCAAGCACTTTGTGAACCGTCAAACAAGAGGTGTGGTATACCTCTTTCAATGCGAATGTGGATCTTTTTATATTGGAAAGACCAAACAGGAGTTTTAGAGACGTTTTTCCAAACATGTCTACAGCATGCAAATCTGCAACCAGTATTTACCACTGGGTAGACACGTTGCCACTGTGCACCACCTCATTATGCCTAAAGTCACCTTCACGGCCTTGGAACGGGTCCATGTTCCAGACCATGGAGGTGACTGGAATAAGATCCTACTACAATTAGAGCAGAAATGGATATATAGACTTAATGTGACTGTGGCCCCTGGTCTTAATGAGTCTATTTCGTTTGTCCCTTTTCTTAAGGGGTTTGTCTCAGGCAAAACACACTAATTCTTCAGCTCCCCTCCCCTTTCTTTTCACCCTTCTTTTCCCTTTAGGTACTTGGTGCATCATGTATATAGGGTCAGTTTAATTCTACCTTCGGGTCGGATTATCCTGTATTTAAAATTGATTTACAATGTTGATATTGTTTGCATTGCTATATCTCACGAATCCACGGCTCTCTACACACATTTTTTTCATATTGTATAGCATGCCATTCATTGTATATGTATGATGTCTAAGACGTACAATGTAATGTTCATTTTTCAGTGATTCATATTGATGTATGCCATTATTATTGATTTATGGGCCTCTCATCAATTGTGGCGCATTCGCTCCCTACTCGGGCTGCTATCACAGGCAGATTTTTAGGTCTCCCAGCACGGGGAGACACTTGGCCCCTTTCTGGCCAGTTTCAGCTTCCCTTCTGGTGGTGTCCACCAGGGGGAGCATCCCTGTGCTGGCGCCGTTCCTGATCGACACGGCTGCGCGCTTCCCTGCGCGCGCGTGCGCGCTGGGTGGGCGGGTTGCCGTTGAGACGGAGGATGCCGGCGAGAGGTATTCACCTCCCCTTCCGGAACGCCGAGGGAGCCACCATGTCCACACGTCGGACACCACCTAGGCGGGGAGACACACACCTGCGGGGGATGAGATTACCACCACACAGATATTTAAGCACGGACCCCGCTGGGGCAAGTGAACTCTCACATCGTGCGGTATTACGTGAAAAGCAGGTCCCTAATTGCTGCAGCTGGGTACGGGGAATATGCTGGACCCATGGTTTTCTCTGTCTTTCGTTCATGTTTCATCCCTTTCTTCTCTCTTTGGCTTGGTGATATTTTCTTTTCACTGGTACACTGTTTCTCAGTTCCCATTCCCATGCACAGTCCTGTGATCTTCTTTGCCTCTCTCATGTCTCACATGTGTTCATCCCCAGCCGTTTCCCGTCTCTTCCCTCTTCCCCCCCTTTCCTCCCTCCCAGGGCCGTTTGAAGGAATTTGGGGGCCCCAAGCAAAATGGACATGGAGGCCCCCCCCCCCCCCCCCGCACACACGCAAAGCCTCCAGCTTTATTTTTCACAGAGGAGAGAAAGAAACATGTGTTCCTTCTTCTCCTTTGTGCAATGCCAACCCAACCTGTTGGAATGGGAGAGCCCAGGAAAACAGGTGCAAGTGGCAGCTGAACACAACCATGGGGATCATTTTTGCTACACAAAAAGCATCATGGCCACATCATATAGTATCCATCCTCTGCTGTTTTGCAGTATGAGGGTGAATGTTTGGGGGTGGTAAAAAAAAAAAAAATTTCCACACCCTAAACACAAGTGTAAGGGGCCCATTCACATGAAGCAAGTGTAGGTTGTGTCTCCTGTGCAGAGCTGTATTTTACCAGTATGGGGATGCACAAAGTATTGTGGGCGTCCACGTGCCAGCTTCCCATTCATTTCTATTTGGACCTGCACCCACACCTACCTGCATGTTAGAATAGGACCCAGTGGTTGTACCCATGCAACTGTGTTTCCCAGTAGAAATGAATAGGACACTGGCAGGCGAGGCGGATGCGCACACAACACTTTGTGCATCCCATGCTGGTAAAAGATGGCCCTGCACAGGAGACACACATCTGCAACGCCAAGTGTCCGGGTGTCCCTAAAAGGGCCCTAAATGAGGCCTAAGAATGCTTTTCACTGTCCGTCCTGTGATCATCATCATTATCATCATGATAATAATCACACAATACAGATGCTGTGGTTCAATGCAACTGCACTTTGATTAACATGATGATAATGATCACATTTAGCTGTGTATCATCAATCATGTGCAACAGAGGCATGGCTTAGGCGAAGAAAGAAGTGAAAGAAGCTGTTTTTTTAGTGACAATGACAATACCTTATTTAAGCAACATTCACTGCAGACTTGCTGGTCCCCACTTTCCTCATACTGTCCCTTTGTGCTTTGGTGGCTTTTGGTTGCTGCTGATTACCCCTCAGCCTGCCCTCTCCTCAGCTTAGCACATCCTTGTTGAAGGAGACACGAGAGACAGTCAGTGCTCCAGTCTTCTGACAGCCTCTGCTCCCTGTGTGACACAGATATCACTCCACCAGGACTGGAACTTGGGGCCCAGGATATACGGTCATTGGTCAGTCAGACCACATGGGAGCAGCAGGGAACTCGGCAAACAGGCAGAACTTCAGAAGCAAAAAAAAAAAAAAGTGCCTGCACGCACACTTTGGATGCTCTGTGAAACACAGCTGCCGGCCGGGCCCCCTACAGGAGGTAATGGGAACTGCGTTCCTGCTATTGAAAAAGAGTGCAGAAACGTCATCGTTCCCATACGTTCCCGCAGCCGGACTCGAGCCCTGGATGATAATGTCAGTCTGTATCGGGTCTTGGGGCCCCAGGCCAGCTTGGGGCCCCAAGCAATTGCTTGGTTTGCCTGCCTTGACGCGACGGCCCTGCTCCCTCCCCCTTTCCTCCCTCCCCCTTTCCTCCCTCCCCCTTTCCTCCCTCCCTTATGTTCATGTTCCTTTGTTGAGTTTCCTCCATCCTTTCCCTTTCTGCCGTCCATCTTGCTCTCCTTCCACCCTTCCCCTTTCCTTCATCTTTCCTTCCTAACCTCTCTTCTACCCCCTACTTTTTCAGTTTTTTTCTTTTCCTCCCCCCCATCCCCCTCCCCCTCCCTTCTTTTTTTTGTTTTCTTGGTTCTTCTTTTCTTCTCATTTTTATCTGTTCCTTTCTTCCTTTTTTTTTTTTTTTCTCCTGGTCTCCTTCTCTTCTCATTCCCCTTTTTTTAAGTTTACCTGGCTCCATATGTTCCCCCGTCCTTCTTTGCCATACTGCGGCTTCCTTGACCTACAATAGATTATTATCTTCTTGCAAACCTTTAAATGAAGTGGACTATAATTCCCACAATCCCCCATCAGATGTCTTGTACTCCCCTGCTTGGTGGTATGTTTTGGTGACTCCTTGTAGACCTTCACGCCTGTCCTGCTGCCCGGGGTGGGAGGTACCTGTGCCCCTTTGATTGTAGAGGATACTACGGACTTTTATCTGCTCCTTGGTCTTCAATTGATCTCATCTTCATGGTAAAGTTCAATGTACAACTGTATGAATATCACTGATCTGTTTTGCAGACATATTGTAAATTATAACATGTTTTCTCTAGACAGTACAGTCCCCATGAGGAAGACCTTCTATAGGTCAAAACGCGTCGGGGTTATGCTCCCGCATTATCCACTTTGGGGTCGATGCTGTGTACTACCATGTTATGATATTGTATGAGATATATATTGTTACCAGTTGTAACCGGAGCTTACTATTTATGTTTCCCCACCATGGGGTTTTTTATCAAGTGTACCATTTAATATGTTAATAAAGTATATTTTTACAATACCTTTTTCATATTTTGACCACTAACTTTGCTGCCTAAAAACCCGCTGGGGGTGGATACTTCCGTATCAATTGTTTCCAGTAACTATTATTGGGTGAGCAGCCACTCCACTTTTCAGTGTTGTATCTCTACTATAAATTTAAAATTTAGTGAGCTATAATGTCAGAGGTTTGAATACCCCTAGTAAGAGATACAAGATAAATAATTACATGTGGCATACCTAGTATTTTTTTTTGCAAGAGGCACATATCTCACATGCTTCTAGGTGTAGACTGCCCTCCTGATACTATCCTACCTGGTTCTATGGTGACACAACCTCAAATCGTTTGAGAGGGGTTGCCATTGGATTTGACAGCACCACTACATTTACAGTAGAGGGGCAGCTAGCATACCCCGAAGGGCAATTTTAATTTATTAAAGGAAGACTGTTCAATATGAAATGCACATTTTCTAATATTTATTCTCCCAATAGAGAATCAAACAAGTTCCTGGAAAAAAACATTGAAAAAGCTAATGGTATTTAAAGAAAGAAACTGTTTATAGCAGAAGACTTAAATTTGTACCTAGATTCACAGATGGATCCCTCAGGAGATTCCTCCGTTTATCAAGACAAAGTCAGAATGAGATTAAGAAGCTACTCTTAGAATATCAGTTAGTGAACATATGGAGAATAAGTCACCCAGTGTCTAGAGACTATACATTTTACTCAACAGTATATGTGTCCTACTCAAGGATCGGCCATTTACTTTTCGAACATCAACTACTAGACTCCTTGAAGGAGGTGACTATTAAATCTATCACCCTGTCCGATCACACACCCGTAGTAGCTCAGGTAGAAGTCCTGTCGGTGACACCAAGGAGCTACACTTGGAAACTGAATGAATCGCTTATCGAGCGACTGGTGAGTATCTTAGCGGCTGGTAAGTACCTTAGGGTTAGTACCAGGGGAGGTAGAGTAGGTAAGGAATAGCAGGTCTTTACTAGAGATGTATAGAACTGTTCGCCGGCGAACAGTTCCCGGCGAACTTAGCATGTTCGCGTTCGCCGCTGCCGGCGAACATATGCGATGTTCGGTCCGCCCCCCATAAGACATCATTGAGGCAAACTTTGACCCTGAACTTTACAGTCAGCAGACACATTTCCAGCCAATCAGCGTACCTCCCTCCCACACCCTCCCACCTCCTATAAATAAGCAAGGGCAGCATCCATCTTAGATCATTCTGAAGCAGTGTGTGTAGTGAGAGTAGGGAGAGCTGCTGCTGCTGCTGCTGCTGCTGCTGTTAAGCTAGGGACAGTTAGTCAGTGTTCCTGGTCTTGCAGTGTTCTTGGTCCACTACTGCTGTAATATCAGCACCCCAAAAAGCCCTTCTAAGGGCTGGTATTTGTGTTTTTTTTTTTTTTTTTATATATATATATATATATATATACCTAGCGTCCCCAAAAGCCCTTTTAAGGGCTGGTAATTGAGTTGTTTCTTCATATATATATATATCTATATCTATCTAGTGTCCCCAAAAGCCCTTTTAAGGGCTGGTAATTGAGGATTTTTTTATTTATATATATACATATATATATATATATATATAGTGTCCCCAAAAGCCCTTTTAAGGGCTGGTAAGGTAATAGATTTTTTTCTTTATATATATATCTATATATATCTATTGTACACTGCAGTTGCCTGCCCGCTGTGTGTGAGAGGCCACAGACCTACCACAGACTGTACTGTGTGCACACCACACTAATTTCGGGTGGCACAGGCACAGTACCTGGCATTTTAAAAAATATTTTTTTTTCCTCTGTCATAATTGCAGTGAGTGCTGTGTCAGGTCCACAGAGTGCACTGTACCCACTGCAGTGCACTGCCCACCACTGATATATATACGTTGGCACAGCATCTTGTTGCAATAAATTGAAAAAAAAAATATTTTTTACTATTGCAGTTGCCTGGGCTGCCAGTGACTGTCAGGTCCACAGAGTGTACTGTGCCCACTGCAGTGCCACTGTGTGCCCACCCACCACTGATATATAAGGTGGCACAGCAGCTTGCAAAGTAAAAAAAATATATATATTTTTTTAAATTGCAGTTGCCTGGGTGCCAGTGACTGCTGTCAGGTCCACAGAGAGTGTACTGTGCCACTGCCCACCCACCACTGATATATAAGGTGGCACAGCAGCTTACAAAGTAAAAAAATATATATATTTTTTTAAATTGCAGTTGCCTGGGTGCCAGTGACTGCTGTCAGGTCCACAGAGAGTGTACTGTGCCACTGCACACCCACCACTGATATATAAGGTGGCACAGCAGCTTGCAAAGTAAAAAAATATATATATATTTTTTAAATTGCAGTTGTCTGGGTGCCAGTGACTGCTGTCAGGTCCACAGAGAGTGTACTGTGCCACTGCCCACCCACCACTGATATATAAGGTGGCACAGCAGCTTGCAAAGTAAAAAAATATATATATATTTTTTAAATTGCAGTTGCCTGGGTGCCAGTGACTGCTGTCAGGTCCACAGAGAGTGTACTGTGCCACTGCCCACCCACCACTGATATATAAGGTGGCACAGCAGCTTGCACTCATAGTACAACAGTAACAACACATTAAAAAAAAAATGACAGGCAGAGGCAGGCCACCCCGCAAGGGCCGTCGTGGTCGTGGTGCTGTGATTTCCTTAGGCCCTAGAATAATGCCCAGTGTTCAGAGGCCACCACAGACCCTGAACTCAAAAAATTCTGAGGCCATAGTTGACTGGCTTACACAGGACACCCAATCGTCTACAGCTTCCGCTCGGAACCTTAATGCACCATCCTCCTCCAGCTCAGCTTCGGGCACCTCTCAATTTACCACTCGCCAGCCCGCCGGCACCACCACCAACACTAGCACCACAGCCGCTTCACTTGATCCGTCAGAGGAGTTATTTTCACATCAGTTTGAAGAAATAAGTGATGCGCAACTATTAGTGCCAGAGGATGTAGATAACGGGGATATGTCTCAGTCAGGCAGCATTATACACATGGACGTACATTGTGATGATGATGATGTTGTACCTGCTGCTGCTGCCTTTGCTGAGTTGTCAAGTGAAGCGGCTGATGATGACGATGTGTCTGTGGATGTCACCTGGGTGCCTGCTCGAAGAGCAGAAGAAGAGGGGGAAAGTTCAGATGGGGAGACAGAGAGGAGGAGGAGACGAGTTGGAAGCAGGGGGAGGAGGTCATCGCAAGGAGCTAGTGGCGCAGTCAGACAGCATGTAGATTCGGCACCCGGGGTCAGCCAGACAGCACGCCAATCAACGCAAGCTGTTGCCACCACCAGAATGCCATCCTTGCAAAGCTCAGCAGTGTGGCATTTTTTTTGTGTGTCTGCCTCTGATATCAGCGATGCCATTTGTAACCTGTGCCAAAAGAAACTGAGTCGTGGGAAGTCCAACACCCACCTAGGTACAACTGCTTTGCGAAGGCACATGATCTCACATCACAAACGCCTATGGGATCAACACATGAGTAAAAGCAGCACACAAACTGAAAGCCACCATCCTCCTCCTGGTCCAGCATCTTCAGCCACGTCAACCACTGCTGTCCTCCATGCCCCCTATCAACAACCCGCCCCTCCGCCTTTCACCTTCAGCAGTTCCTGCTCGTCACCTGCCCACAGTCAGGTGTCTGTGAAGGAAATGTTTGAGCGTAAAAAGCCAATCTCGCAGAGTCACCCCCTTGCCCGGCGTCTGACAGCTGGCTTGTCGGAACTCTTAGCCCGCCAGCTTTTACCATACAAGCTGGTGGAGTCTGAGGCCTTCAAAAAATTTGTCGCTATTGGGACACCGCAGTGGAAGGTACCCGGCCGAAATTATTTTTCACAAAAGGCAATCCCCAACCTGTACTCTATTGTGGAAAAGGAAATCATGTCACGTCTGGCACACAGTGTTGGGGCAAGGGTCCATCTGACCACTGATAGCTGGTCTGCAAAGCACGGTCAGGGCAGGTATATAACGTACACTGCGCATTGGGTAAACCTGCTGGCGGCTGCCAAGCATGGAATGCGTGGCTCTGCTGCAGAGGAGTTGGTGACACCGCCACGACTTGCAGGCAGGCCTGCTGCCACCTCCTCTACTCCTCCTACTCCATCCTCTTTGCTAACCTCCTCGGCTGAGTCCTCTTCTGCTGTTGCGTCTTGCTCCACACCAACTGCACCCCCCCAGCTCCCCAGGGGCTATTCCACATGCCGGTTTCGACAGTGTCACGCTGTCTTGGGGTTGACTTGCCTGAAAGCAGAGAGTCACACCGGACCAGCACTACTGTCCGCCTTGAATGCACAGGTGGATCAGTGGCTGACCCCGCACCAACTGGAGATCGGCAAAGTGGTGTGTGACAACGGGAGCAATTTGTTGGCGGCATTGAATTTGGGCAAGTTGACACATTGTGCAACGTTTTGTGCAGAAGTACCCAGGCTTACAGGACGTCCTCAAGCAGGCCAGGAAGGTGTGTGGCCATTTCAGGCGTTCCTACACGGCCATGGCGCACTTTGCAGATATTCAGCGGCGAAACAACATTCCAGTGAGGCGCTTGATTTGCGACAGCCCGACACGTTGGAATTCAACACTGCTAATGTTCGACCGCCTGCTCCAACAAGAAAAAGCGGTCAACGAGTATTTGTATGACCGGGGTGCTAGGACAGCCTCTGCGGAGCTGGGTATTTTTTTGCCACGCTACTGGACGCTCATGCGCAATGCCTGTAGGCTCATGCGTCCTTTTGAGGAGGTGACAAACCTAGTGAGTCGCACTGAAGGCACCATCAGCGACATCATCCCATATGTTTTTTTCCTGGAGCGTGCCCTGCGAAGAGTGCTGGATCAGGCCGTAGATGAGCGTGAAGAGGAAGAGGAAGAGTTGTGGTCACCATCACCACCACCAGAAACAGCCTTACCATCGATTGCTGGACCTGCGGCAACACTGGAAGAGGAGTGTGAGGAAGAGGAGTCAGAGGAGGAATGTGGCTTTGAGGAGGAGGAACACCAACCACAGCAGGCATCCCAGGGTGCTCGTTGTCACCTATCTGGTACCCGTGGTGTTGTACGTGGCTGGGGGGAAGAACACACCTTCAATGACATCAGTGAGGACGAGGAATTGGACATGAGTAGCTCGGCATCCAACCTTGTGCAAATGGAGTCTTTCATGCTGTCATGCCTGTTGAGAGACCCTCGTATAAAAAGGCTGAAGGAGAACGACCTGTACTGGGTGGCCACGCTACTAGACCCCCGGTATAAGCAGAAAGTCTGTGATATGTTACCCAATTACCGGCAGTCGCAAAGGATGCAGCAGCTACAAAATAAGTTAAAAACTATGCTTTACACAGCGTATAAGGGTGATGTCACAGCACAACGGGAATCCAACAGGGGAAGAGGTGAAAGTAATCCTCCTCCTACCACCACAACCACGCCGGCAAGGACAGGACGCTTTACAGACGTCTTGTTGATGGAGGACATGCGGAGCTTTTTTAGTCCTATGCATCGCCACAGCCCTTCGGGGTCCACCCTCAGAGAACGACTCGACCGACAGGTAGCAGACTACCTTGCCTTAACTGCAGATATCGACACTCTGAGGAGCGATGAACCCCTTGACTACTGGGTGTGCAGGCTTGACCTGTGGCCTGAGCTATCCCAGTTTGCCATTGAACTTCTGGCCTGCCCCGCTTCAAGTGTGCTGTCAGAAAGGACCTTCAGCGCAGCAGGAGGTATTGTCACTGAGAAGAGAAGTCGCCTAGGTCAAAAAAGTCTTGATTACCTCACGTTTATTAAGATGAATGAGGCATGGATCCCGAAGGGACTGACAGTGGGGGATGCATTTGACTAAAAAAGGCCTGGTGATGACTGAGATGCCTTGGCCTAAAAATGGTCCACACGCTGCTGTATATAATCATTCTCTGCATGCCGGATGACTTACGTGACGTCTCCGCCACCAACTACGGTTCAAGCCGCAAAGTTTTAGTGCACTTTCTGCCTTAAAACCTCAATTTTTCAGGCCGCTGCTACAGCAGCGGCTGCAACAATACCTACTTTTTCATGCATGTGTACATGCCTAATTTTTCTGGCCTCTGGTGCTACACTGTGGCTGCAAAAAAACAAAAAACAAAAAAAAAGGCACATACATGTGTCAATTCCCCTTCGTGATCGTTACCTTGTCGTGGTGAAGGGGCTTGCGTATCACAATGAAGCGATCACCTCTAGGATTGTGTTGGCACACCCCAGATGATAAGGTCGTTGCTTCATTGTGTACAGACCAAAAGCGATCCGCAGGATAATTTTTCATAAAAAAAAACATTCATTTTCTTTCATTCTTTCTGCGGAGCTGGGTATTTTTTGGCCGCGTTACTGAATGCTCATGAACAATGGCTGTAGGCTCATGCGTCCTTTTGCGGAGATGACAACCCTGGTGGTCAGTCGAACCCAAGGCAACATCATCGACCTCATCCCATATGCGTTTTTTCTGGAGCGTGCCCTGCGAAGAGTACTGGATCAGGCTGTAGATGAGCATGAAGAGGAAGAGTTGTGGTCCTCATCACCACCAGAAGCAGCCTTGTCGTTGTCAATTGCTGGACCTGTGGCAACGCAGAGAGAGGAGTCTGAAGAAGAGAAGTCAGAGGAGGAAGGTGGCTTTGAGGAGGTGGAATACCAGCCACAGCAGGCGTCCCAGGGGGCTTGTTCTCACCTTTCGGGGACCCTTGGTGTTGTATGTGGCTGGGTGGAGGAAGAGACCTTCAATGATGTCAGTGAGGACAAGGAACGGGACATGGCTAGCTTGGTATCCAACCTTGTGCAAATTGGGAGTTTGCGGTTGTGCAAATGGACTGACTGACTGTTAAACGGGGAGTTTGGTCTGTCAGAGTTTGGTCTGTCACTGTGAAGCGGGCGACGGGCGTAACCCTTACACTACTTGACCGATAAAACATCATACCTGATCGTATTCACACACTGGATGTTTTAGTGCTGGTTTACACTGCCGCTACCACTAAAGTAGCGTCGCTTCCAGTGCGACTTTGGCGCGACTTAGCGCGACTTTGGCGCGACCTCATCGCGAGGTGACTTTTTATTTGGCCAATCACAATATCATGTTTTGTGACCGTCACCTAATTTCCTTTTCCTGTTTTTTGTTTTACATATTTCCCCATGTGTGCAGTGTTGTCTGTGTCATAGCTCAACTGATAGGCATGTTTGCCTTGGCATATCATATTTCAGCTTGCCAGAAAGAAAAAAAGACAGCTGGAAAGACACTGCATTAGTTTTCTACTAAAAATCATAAGAAAAATGCTGTTTTTTTGGGTTGTGGACATACTACAGAGCTGAAACTTGACAGGTACACTTTTTAGACCCCCCAGACACTAAATACAAAAAATGACATGCCTGCCTAAAAAAATGCCCGATAAATGCCTGCAAGAGAAAAAGACAGCCGCAGAGAAGCCGTATTACTGAAAATATAAGAAAAATGCTGTTTTTTAGGGGTTCTGGACATGCTACAGAGCTGAAACTTGACAGGTACACTTTTTAGACCCCCCAGACACTAAATACAAAAAATGACATGCCTGCCTAAAAAAATGCCCGATAAATGCCTGCAAGAGAAAAAGACAGCCGCAGAGAAGCCATATTACTGAAAATATAAGAAAAATGCTGTTTTTTAGGGGTTCTGGACATGCTACAGAGCTGAAACTTGACAGGTACACTTTTTAGACCCCCCAGACACTAAATACAAAAAATGACATGCCTGCCTAAAAAAATGCCCGATAAATGCCTGCAAGAGAAAAAGACAGCCGCAGAGAAGCCGTATTACTGAAAATATAAGAAAAATGCTGTTTTTTAGGGGTTCTGGACATGCTACAGAGCTGAAACTTGACAGGTACACTTTTTAGACCCCCCAGACACTAAATACAAAAAATGACATGCCTGCCTAAAAAAATGCCCGCTAAATGCCTGCAAGAGAAAAAGCCAGCCGCAGAGAAGCCGTATTACTGAAAATATAAGAAAAATGCTGTTTTTTAGGGGTTCTGGACATGCTACAGAGCTGAAAATTGACAGGTACACTTTTTAGACCCCCCAGACACTAAATACAAAAAATGACATGCCTGCCTAAAAAAATGCCCGCTAAATGCCTGCAAGAGAAAAAGCCAGCCGCAGAGAAGCCATATTCCTGAAAATATAAGAAAAATGCTGTTTTTTAGGGGTTCTGGACATGCTACAGAGCTGAAAATTGACAGGTACACTTTTTAGACCCCCCAGACACTAAATACAAAAAATGACATGCCTGCCTAAAAAAATGCCCGATAAATGCCTGCAAGAGAAAAAGCCAGCCGCAGAGAAGCCATATTCCTGAAAATATAAGAAAAATGCTGTTTTTTAGGGGTTCTGGACATGCTACAGAGCTGAAACTTCACAGGTACACTTTTTAGACCCCCCAGATGCTAAATCCAAAGAAATTTTTTATTTTTATTTTTTTTAATTTTTCCAATAATTGGCTCTCTATCAAAAAATTATAATTTTTAAGAACTTTTTTTTGCGTGATCCCTCTCCGGCATGCCACAGTCCAGGTGTTAGTCCCCTTGAAACAACTTTTCCATCACTATTGTGGCCAGAAAGAGTCCCTGTGTGTTTTAAAATTCGCCTGCCTATTGAAGTCTATGGCGGTTCGCCCGGTTCGCCGGTTCGCGAACATTTGCCGATGTTCGCGTTCGCCGTTCGCGAACGGCGAATTTTAGGTTCGCGACATCACTAGTCTTTACTAATTATCCCCATATAGTAGGGTAATAATGTCCGACAGGATTGGGGATGCCACTCAGTGCACTTCTTGCTGCATGTATGCGTTCCTTGATGAACCAATCAAGGGCGAATACTGTTGTGCAAGATGTGTGCGACTTGTTTCTCTGGAAGCCCAGATCCTGGATCTGGAGAACAAAGTGGCAACACTGCGTAGCATCAACAACCTGGAAAGGAGCTTGGACATTACCCATCAGGCGCTGGCAGGGGCTGGCATAGAGGAGGGAGGAGTAGAGGGGACACAGGCATCAGAGGGATCCCTGGAAGAAGCTGTGTGGGTACGCAGCGTAACGCGTAGGATAGCCAACCGGAAGTGACGTATCGGCAAGGAATTGTTTGTTATGCTCTGAGAAAGACGATATACCATGTCCACAGATATCCCCTGGCACATCGCTGCATATATTAAAAGGAAGGAAAATCAATTTCCTATCATGGCACCCAGAAGCCAGTAAGGAGGAAGGACGAGTACTCTGAGGCACACAATACAAGGCTTTTTTAAAAGAGTATTGAGGTGAGCACTTAGGACACCTAGTGGACACCACACAGAAGAGCACCTGCATGCGGTGTTGGATTAAGAAGACTTGTTTGATCACCATATATTTATATATTTATTCAAGGACATTTTAGCACTTTATATTTAAATCATTCACTTAACAGCACAAAATAATTTTATTAGATGGTCACGTATTAGGAAGTTTTTACAATTTGGCACTTTATTATATTTTATTAAGAAATTATATATGCATTGTTGATTTATGAAAAAGTATATTTATTCAGCAATTTTAACCACCTAAGTGTTTATGGATTGAAGGATTTATATTTGATAGAAGTTTACTTCATTTTTTACTTTATTTATTATGTTCTGATGAACATTTTGTAAATATTACACTGAGAAGCACTAAGACACCTTTTCACATTTATATTTATATGTTTTAATTAATTTTGCATGAGGCACCTTTAAAGCGCGGTACTCCCCCCAAATATAACTTACAGGACAACTACATGTCTCAGTTGGTGGATTCTCCAACTAGAGAAAATGCAGTGCTGGATCTATTGATCGCTAATGACCCAGACCTAATCTCGGAGGTAGGAGTCCAGGACAACCTGGGCTCTAGCGATCACAGGATGATCACATTTAGTGTAAATAACAAAATAACAAGGCAAGAGGGGAACATAAGAACCCTAAACTTCAGAAGGGCAAACTTTCCCAAATTGTGCTCAATGATGGAAAGGGTAAACTGGGACCAAACACTGACCACAGAGGAAAAATGGGAATGCTTGAGGAACATATTAAACAAATGCATCTCGCAGTGCATTCCTATGGGAAATAAATTTAGAAGAGACAAAGCCAAACCTGGCTGGCTAAACCGTAATGTTAAAAAACGTATTAGGGGTAAAAAAAATGGCCTTCAAGAAATATAAATCAGAGGGCACATTTTCGGCTTTCAAGCAATACAAGGAGGCAAATAAGGAAAGTAAATACGAAATCAAAATGGCTAAAATGGTTACAGAGGACACTGAAAAAGCCACCGTGCTGAACGCTTTTTTCTCCTCAGTCTTTACACAGGAAAAGGAGGGGTACACTGACCATGACTGGATGGTTAGTAGTAATACACAGGACTTGCCGCTATGGCTAACAGAGGGTGAAATCAGGGAAAGGCTGGATAAAATTAACCCAAATAAATCGCCAGGCCCGGATGGTGTACATCCAAGAGTACTCAAAGAACTTAGTAAAACTATATCTAGACCGCTGTTCCTGGTCTTTGCTGACAGTATTATGACAGGAAATGTACCAGTGGATTGGAGGAAAGCTAACGTGATACCGCTATTCAAAAAAGGGCAGAGACATGTCCCAGGAAATTAGAGGCCTGTCAGTCTGACATCAATAGTATGTAAACTTCTGGAGGGGATGATAAGGTACTATATCGTAGAGTTTGCTAAAGACAACAACATCATCAGCAGTAATCAGCACGGGTTTACAAATGGGCGTTCTTGTCAAACTAATCTCTTAACATTCTACGAGGAGGTGAGCTAGATAGGGGGAGACCAGTGGATGTGGTGTACCTGGATTTCGCTAAGGCGTTTGATACAGTTCCCCACAAGGGCTTAATTTATAAAATAAGGTCTGCAGGCATCGACTGCAAGGTTTGCTCTTGGATACGGAACTGGCTAAAAGGGCGTGTCTAAAGGGTGGTAATAAATAGCGCATACTCAGACTGGTCTGAGGTGGTAAGTGGGGTCCCCCAAGGCTCAGTCCTGGGACCAACCCTGTTCCATTTATTCATAAACAGCATTGAGGACGAGATCAGTAGTTCTATATCAGTTTTTGCAGATGACACAAAATTGGGCAGGGCAATAACTGCACGGCATGAAGCAGATATCCTACAGAATGACCTGGACAAAATAAGTGGGCAATGACATGCCAAATGAGGTTTAATGTGGAGAAGTGTAAGGTTTTGTACTTGGGGACTAAAAACATAAAAGCGCAATACGCTTTAGGGGAAACTTTGGGGGAATCAAAAATGGAGAAAGATCTGGGAGTCTTGGTAGAGGATAGACTAAGCAATAGCATGCAATGTCAAGCGGCAGCTCCCAAAGCCATCAGAATATTAGCATGCATAAAGAAAGGGATGTATTCCAGAGATAAAACTATAATCCTACCACTTTACAAAACTCTGGTCCGACCGCATCTGGAGTATTCTGTCCAGTTCTGGTCACCAGTCCGCAGGAGGGATGTGTTGGAGCTGGAGAGAGTCCAGAGAAGGGCAACTAAACTAATTAGGGGATTGGAGGACCTTAATTATGAAGAGCGTCTGCAATCGCTTGATTTATTCTCCCTGTAGAAGAGACGCCTGAGAGGGGACATGATAGCAATTTATAAATACCTCAATAGGGATCTCAGCATAGAAAAAAAGCTATTCAGTCGAAAGGATTGCATGAGGACTCAAGGGCATACAATGTGATCAGAGGAGAATCGTTTTAACCTCAGGCAACGCAGGGGGTTCTTTACTGTTAGGACTACAGGATTGTGGAATTCTCTACCACAGAAGGCAGTAAAGTAGACTTAGGAAAGATGGTCTAGATTCCACGACTATATTGAGATTTAGCAAATAGCACAAATCCTATGAAAGGAAATGTTTTTAGAATATGGGATAGCCTGTGTAGGCACAATCACTGGGAGCACAATTCACCGTTGATTTCATTAATATACACAAACTACTTTACACCTGGCAAAGAAGACTATACTGATTCAATCATAAGAAGTGTGGAGCTTAAAGAAAATGGTTTTGTGAGATGTCTCCCTGGTGCTACTGCTAGACGAGATAGAAGACGTATTATTAATATTGTTAAGCAAGCAAAGCAGGAAGGGGACGTGGGTGTTCTTGTCCATCTAGGGACAAATGACCTGGCTTGCAATGAAGTGTCAGAGGTGAAAAAATCTTTTATCACACTTGGAAATGACGTACAGGATTTTGCATCCACCATTTCATTTTCTGAAGTTCTGCCTGTGCATAATGTTCAGAATGATAGGCAGAGGCGCATAAAGGAGTTCAACATATGGCTTAGTAAATGGTGTCAAGAGCAAGGATTTGGCTTTGTTTCTCATGATAGCTCTACTTGGAATAGAAAGGAACTGTACAAAAAAGATGGTTTGCATCTTTCTCTCAAAGGAACAAATGTACTTAGTGAACAACTCCAAGAATTTGCTAAAGAGTATTTAAACTAGGAAGGGGGGGCAAAAGAGTGGAATTACAAGAGTCCAATTGCCCCCCGAAACAATGCCAGAACAGGTCAGAAGCACAGAGGTTAAGAAATGATAAGCTCAGAGTCCTGTCTACAAATGCTCGCAGTTTAGGTAAAAAAATCAATGAACTTGGGTCAATTATGGCATCTGAGAATGTAGATTTAGTGGCTGTTACGGAGACATGGTTTAATGAAAGAAATGACTGGGACATAACCATACCAGGGTACTCTTTATACAGAAGAGACAGAGAAGGCAAGAAAGGAGGAGGAGTGGCCCTGTATGTGAAAGATAGCATTAAATCTAACCTAATACAAGTTGGTGAGGCCAACATAGAGTCAGTTTGGGTTACGTTGCAGTTTGCTAATCATGCAGTAACTCGTGTAGGTGTGATATATAGACCACCTGGTCAAGTTAAAGAACTAGATGATCTACTAGTTGAAGAAATAGCTAAAATGACAATGAAAGGAGAAGTTATCATTATGGGAGATTTCAATCTTCCAGATATAAACTGGAAAACCAAAATAGCAAGTTCTACCAGGAGTACAGATATTCTAAATTCCCTACTGGGGTTGTCTCTGCAACAAGTGGTTGAGGAGCCAACCCGGAGGGAGGCCATTTTGGATCTGGTATTCACAAATGGGGATTCGGTATATGATGTCATTGTAGGCGAAACCTTGGGATCCAGTGATCACCAGTCAGTGTGGTTTAATATAAGAACTGTGAAAGAGTCGCACCACACAAAAACAAAAGTTTTAGATTTTAGAAAAACAGACTTTTCAAAAATGAAATTAGTCATAAATGAGTCCTTATCAGACTGGAACGGATTACATGGAGTCCAGGAGAAATGGGACTACTTAAAAGGTGCATTATTGAAGGCAACAGAAAAGTGCATTAGACTTGTCAGTAAAAGCAAAAAAAGGAAGAGACCACTGTGGTACTCAGCAGAAGTGGCCCAAATCATTAAAAATAAAAAGCTAGCATTTTTTAATTATAAAAAAACCCAGAGCAATGAAGATAAGGAAATCTACAAGATTAGGCAGAAAGAGGCCAAGCAAGTTATAAGAACTTCTAAAGCGCAGGCAGAAGAAAAACTAGCTCAGTCTATGAAAAAGGGGGATAAGACATTCTTCAGATATATAAATGAAAAAAGGAAATTAAAACAAGGAATAACTAAATTAAAAACAAAGGACGGAAGGTATGTAGAAGAGAATAAAGGGCTAGCCGACTGCCTTAATGAATACTTCTGTTCAGTTTTTACAGAAGAAAAAGAAGGAGAAGGACCTACACTTGAAAGGATGACTAATGAATCGTTTGATGCATGTGTCTTTACAGAGGAAGACGTTCTAAGATTGCTGTCTAAAGTGAAGACAAATAAGTCACAGGGTCCTGATGAGATACACCCAAAATTATTAAAAGAGCTTAGTGGTGAGCTGGCAAAACCATTAACAGATTTATTTAACCAATCATTAGCAACAGGAGTCGTCCCGGAAGATTGGAAATTGGCAAATGTCGTGCCCATTCACAAGAAAGGTAGTAGGGAGGAATCGAGCAACTATAGACCAGTGAGTCTGACATCAATAGTAGGCAAATTAATGGAAACCCTATTAAAGGATAGGATTGTGGAACATCTTAAATCCCATGGATTGCAAGATGAAAAACAACATGGGTTTACTTCAGGGAGATCATGTCAAACAAATCTTATAGACTTTTTTGACTGGGTGACTAAAATAATAGACGGTGGAGGTGCAGTAGACATTGCATATCTAGATTTTAGTAAGGCTTTTGACACTGTCCCACATAGAAGACTTATCAATAAACTGCAGTCATTGAGCATGGACTCCCATATTGTTGAGTGGATTAGGCAGTGGCTGAGTGACAGACAACAGAGGGTTGTAGTCAATGGAGAACATTCAGAACAAGGTCATGTTACCAGTGGGGTACCTCAGGGATCTGTACTGGGACCAATTTTGTTTAATATCTTCATAAGTGATATTGCAAAAGGCCTCGATGGTAAGGTTTGTCTTTTTGCTGATGACACAAAGATATGTAACAGGGTTGATGTTCCTGGAGGGAAAAGCCAAATGGAAAAGGATTTAGGAAAACTAGAAAAATGGTCAGAACTCTGGCAACTGAAATTTAATGTGGATAAGTGCAAGATAATGCACCTGGGACGTAAAAACCCAAGGGTAGAATATAGAATATTTGACACAGTCCTGACCTCAGTATCTGAGGAAAGGGATTTAGGAGTAATTATTTCAGAAGACTTAAAGGTGGGAGGACAATGTAATAGAGCAGCACGAAATGCCAGCAGAATGCTTGGATGTATAGGGAGAGGTATAAGCAGTAGAAAGAGAGAAGTGCTTATGCCGCTGTACAGAACACTGGTGAGACCTCACTTGGAGTATTGTGCGCAGTACTGGAGGCCATATCTCCAGAAGGATATAGATACTCTAGAGAGAGTTCAGAGAAGAGCTACTAAACTAGTACATGGATTTCAGGAAAAAACTTACCAGGAAAGGTTAAAGGACCTTAACATGTATAGCTTGGAAGAAAGAAGAGACAGAGGGGATATGATAGAAACTTTTAAATACATAAAGGGAATCAACTCGGTAAAGGAGGAGAGCATATTTAAAAGAAGAAAAACTACCACAAGAGGACACAGTTTTAAATTAGAGGGGCAAAGGTTTAAAAGTAATATGAGGAAGTATTACTTTACTGAGAGAGTAGTGGATGCATGGAATAACCTTCCTGCAGAAGTGGTAGCTGCAAATACAGTGAAGGAGTTTAAGCATGCATGGGATAGGCATAAGGCTATCCTTCATATAAGATAGGGCCAGGGACTATTCATAGGATTCAGATATATTGGGCAGACTAGATGGGCCAAATGGTTCTTATCTGCCGACACATTCTATGTTTCTATGTTTCTATGTTTCTAAGACTATCTATATTTTTTTAGATGGGCAAAAAAGGAGATAATACAGTTACAAGACGTGATGATAGGGTTTGTTCACTTCTTGAGTTAAAGCACAAATGGGGGAGCATGCCATTGGATAAATGGAGACACGCTGTCAGGGTGCCAGGAAACCAGACAGACCACATGAAGATACGAGTAAAAAAAAGCAGTTTATTAATGCAACAATATTAAACGCACAGCAAGAGAGAGGAGCGAAAACAGGAACGGCCGGGGTGAAATTCGTAAGCGGGTAGTCATCCAAGCTGGTATCGAGTCCAGGAGCAGGTGGTCACCCAAGCCGGGGTCAAGTCCAGGAGTGAGTAGTCTGCCGATGCGGAATCGAGAGCCAGGAAGGTCATCAGCCAAGCCAGGTCATGCACGGAGGAACACATAGACCAGAGGACTGCTAGCAGTGATCCACCTTGGAGCACAAACGCAAGTGCAAGGTCTGAAAGCCATCAGGTGATATACAGTATCTCACAAAAA
Organism: Pelophylax lessonae; assembly: GCF_965119305.1. Classification (NCBI taxonomy): domain Eukaryota; kingdom Metazoa; phylum Chordata; class Amphibia; order Anura; family Ranidae; genus Pelophylax; species Pelophylax lessonae. The sequence goes on from NC_138776.1 coordinate 235,691,791, forward strand.
CTAGTACACCCCTCACATTTTTGTAAATATTTTATTATATCTTTCCATGTGACAACACTGAAGAAATGACACTTTGCTACAATGTAAAGTAGTGCGTGTACAGCTTGTATAACAGTGTAAATTTGCTGTCCCCTTAAAATAACTCAACACACAGCCATTCATGTCTAAACCGCTGGCAACAAAAGGTAGTACAACCCTAAGTGAAAATGTCCAAATTGGGCACAATTAGCCATTTTCCCTCCCTGGTGTTATGTGACTTGTTAGTGTTACAAGGTCTCAGGTGTAAATGGGGAGCAGGTGTGTTAAAGTTGGTGTTATCGCTCTCACTCTCCCATACTGGTCACTGGAAGTTCAACATGGTACCTCATGGCAAAGAACTCTCTGAGGTTCTGAAAAAAAGAATTGTTGCTCTATATAAAGATGGCCTAGGCTATAAGAAGATTGCCAAGGCCCTGAAACTGACCTGCAGCATGGTGACCCAGACCATACAGTGGTTTAACAGGACAGGTTCCACTCAGAACAGGCTTCGCCATGGTTGACAAAAGAAGTTACTGTAGGTGCATGTGCTCAGCATCATATCCCAAAATTGTCTTTGGGAAATAGTCGTATAAGTGCTGCTAGCTTTGCTGCAGAGTTTGAAGGGGTGGGGGGTCAGCCTGTCAGTGCTCAGACCATACGCCGCACACTGCATCAAATTGGTCTGCATGGCTGTCGTCCCAGAAGGAAACCTCTTTTAAAGATGATGCACAAGAAAGCCCGCAAACAGTTTGCTGAAGAAAAGCAGACTAAGGACATGGATTAGTGCAACCATGTCCTGTGGTCTGATGAGACCAAGATAAACGTATTTGGTTGAGATGGTGTCAAGCGTGTGGTGGCAACCAGGTGAGGAGTACAAAGACAAGTGTGTCTTGCCTACAGTCAAGCATGGTGGTGGGAGTGTCATAGTCTGGGGCGGCATGAGTGCTGCCGGCACTGGGGAGCTACAGTTCATTGAGGGAACCATGAATGCCAACATGTGCTGTGACATACTGAATCAGAGCATGATCCCCTCCCTTCGGAGACTGGGCCGCAGGACAGTATTACAACATAACAACGCCAAACACACCTCCAAGACTACCACTGCTTTGCTAAAGAAGCTGAGGGTAAAGGTGATGGACTGGCCAAGCATGTCTCCAGACCTAAACCCTATTGAGCATCTGTAGGGCATCCTCAAATAGAGGGTGGAGGAGCGCAAGGTCTCTAACATCCACCAGATCCATGATGTCATCATGGAGGAGTGGAAGAGGACTCCAGTGGCAACCTGTGAAACTCTGGAGAACTCAAGAGGGTTAAGGCAGTGCTGGAAAATAATGGTGGCCACACAAAATATTGACACTTTGAGCCCAATTTTAAATGTTTTTCTTAGGGGTGTACTCACTTTTGTTGTCAGTGGTTTAGACATTAATGGCTATGTTTTGAGTTATAGTGATGGACGAACATCGGCCGGGGCGGTTCGCAAAATTTTCTCAAATGTCTGCGAACCGCAAGTTCGCGGCGGGCCCCATTCACTTTAATAGGAGCGGAACTTTAAAAACCTTTAGGTCATATTTGAAGCCACAAAAGACTTACTAGCTGTGCACAAATAGTCCCGCCACATGCAAAATGTCATAACTGAAGCATTGCAATTGGAAAAGTTTCCCTAAAATTTTATTTTTTTTTTTACAGCAAAAAACTTTTTTTTTTTTCCCTAAATCAGCCAGAACTGACAGCAGCCGGTAAATACATGTCAAATACATATAGGGTCCATTCCACAATTTGGCGGAACCTTTACAGACCCATTGATTTCCAATTCCAGTCTGAAAAATTAGGCATTCATAGAATAAAGAAGTAAGTGTCGGCCATTCCAGGCCCCAAAAAATTAGCCCACATGGGTTTACCTGACAGCTAAGAACGTAGTATTCTGTGGCTGAAGGTTCATTAGGCATTCACAGGATACAGAAGTAAGTTTCGGCCATAAAAGGCCCCAAAAATTATCCCACATGGATTTACCTGACAGCTAAGAATGTAGTATTCTGTGGCTGAAGGTTCATTAGGCATTCACAGGATACAGAAGTAAGTGTTGGCCATAAAAGGCCCCAAAAATTAGCCCACATGGGTTTACCTGACAGCTAAGAACGTAGTATTCTGTGGCTGAAGGTTCATTAGGCATTCACAGGATACAGAAGTAAGTTTCGGCCATAAAAGGCCCCAAAAATTATCCCACGTGGGTTTACCTGACAGCTAAGAACGTAGTATTCTGTGGCTAAAGGTTCATTAGGCATTCACAGGATACAGAAGTAAGTGTCGGCCAGTAAAGACCCTAAAAATTAGCCCACATGGGTTTACCTGACAGCAAAGAATGTTGTATTCTGTGGCTGGAGCTACATTAGGCATTCACAGGATAAAGAAGTAAGTGTTGGTCAGTATAGGCCCCAAAAATTAGCCCACATGGGTTTACCTGACAGCAAAGAACGTTGTATTCTGTGGCTGAAGGTACATTAGGCATTCATAGGATAAAGAAGTAAGTGTCGGCCAGTATAGGTCCCCAAAATTAGCCCACATGGGTTTACCTGACAGCTAAGAACGTAGTATTTTGTGACTGAAGGTTCATTAGGCATTTACGGGATACAGACGTAAGTGTCGGCCAGTATAGGCCCCAAAAATTAGCTTACATGGGTTTACCTGACAGCAAAGAACGTTGTATTCTGTGGCTGGAGGTACATTAGGCATTCACAGGATAAAGAAGTAAGTGTCGGCCATAAAAGGCCCCAAAAATGAGCCCACGTGGGTTTACCTGACAGCAAAGAATGTTGTATTCTGTGGCTGGAGTTACATTAGGCATTCACAGGATAAAGAAGTAAGTGTCGGCCAGTATAGGTCCCAAAAATTAGCCCACATGGGTTTACCTGACAGCAAAGAACGTTGTATTCTGTGGCTGGAGGTACATTAGGCATTCACAGAATAAAGAAGTAAGTGTCAGCCATAAAAGGCCCCAAAAATTAGCCCACATGGGTTTACCTGACAGCTAAGTACGTAGTATTTGGTGGCTGGAGGTACATTAGGCATTCACAGGATACAGAAGTAAGTTTCGGCCAGTATAGGCCCCAAAAATTAGCCCACATGGGTTTACCTGACAGCTAAGAACGTAGTATTCTGTGACTGAAGGTTCATTAGGCATTTACGGGATACAGACGTAAGTGTCGGCCAGTATAGGCCCCAAAAATTAGCCCACATGGGTTTACCTGACAGCAAAGAATGTTGTATTCTGTGGCTGGAGGTACATTAGGCATTCACAGGATAAAGAAGTAAGTGTCAGCCATAAAAGGCCCCAAAAATTAGCCCACCTGGGTTTACCTGACAGCAAAGAACGTTGTATTCTGTGGCTGGAGGTACATTAGGCATTCACAGGATAAAGAAGTGTCGGCCATAAAAGGCCTCAAAAATTAGCCCACATGGGTTTACCTGTCAGCAAAGAACGTAGTATTCTGTGGCTGAAGGTACATTAGGCATTCACAGGATAAATAAGTAAGTGTCGGCCATAAAAGGCTCCTAAAATTAGCCCACATGGGTTTATCTGACAGCTAAGAACGTAGTATTTGGTGGCTGGAGGTACATTAGGCATTCACAGGATACAGAAGTAAGTGTTGGCCAATATAGGCCCCAAAAAGTAGCCCACATGGGTTTACCTGACAGCTTAGAACGTTGTATTCTGTGGCTGAAGGTACATTAGGCATTCACAGGATACAGAAGTGTCGGCCAGTATAGGCCCCAAAAATTAGCCCACATGGGTTTACCTGACAGCTAAGACATAGTATTTGGTGGCTGGAGGTACATTAGGCATTCACAGGATACATAAGTAAGTGTCGGCCAGTATAGGCCCCAAAAATGAGCCCACATGGGTTTACCTGACAGCTAAGAACATAGTATTCTGTGGCTGAAGGTTCATCAGGCATTGACAGAAAAAATAATTGTCGGCCATGAAAGGCACCAAAAATTTAGGCATTCAATGGACATGAAATGCCTTTTATGTCGGTGTATTTAGCGAAGACAAGGACCTGGAATTGTAGTGGGTGGATGGCGGTCTGGCAGATATTTGTGGCCTGTCATGAGGAATTTCAATGAAACATGGTCTACTGGTCACATGTGTTGAATTCCTCAGAGATCCATGCCTCATTCATTTTTATAAATGTGAGGTAGTCTATATTGTCATGAGCTAGGACACTGGACGGGGGGCAAACCATCAGTTCCATTGCAAATTGTGCAAGCTCTGGCCAGAGGTCAAGCCTGCCCACCCAGTAGTCCAGGGGTTCATCACTCCTGAGAGCTTCCACATCGGCCGTTAACCCAATGTAGTCGGACACCTGTTGGTCTAGGCATTCCCTGATGCTGGATCCAGAGTACAGCTGTCGATGGTTCGGCTGAAAGAAGGATCTCATATCTGAATTGACCAAGACATCTTCAAACCGCCCTCTTCTTGCAGGTGCTGTTGAATTGCTACCCGCAACTGTCTCCCTGTGACTGGAAATTCCTCTGCCAGCGCACGCAAAAGCAGAATGCAGCATTTCTTGCAGCAAAGCCTGGAAGTGAAGCATTTTGAACGCCCTCTGTGATGCTGGTAACATTTCCGCCATTTTTTGTTTGTACCAGGGGTCTAAGTATGTTGCCACCCAGTACTGGTCCTTGCCATTTATGCTTTTTATATGGGGGTCCCCGTTAAAACACTGGAGCATGAAGGCCCCCATTCGCACTAAACTGGAAGCGGTGTAGTGGCCTGGCTCCAGCTCATCATCCAGGATAATGTCATCCTCCTTCTCCTCCCCCCATCCACGGATAACACCAGGGATCCTAGAAAAGTTTAAAGCATGCTCTTCATGCTCTTTCTCATCCACCCCGGCACCATCCTCCTCTGATTCCTCTTCAGACTCCTGTTGTTGACTTGTCTCAGATGGAGTAGCACCCACTGGGAATTCATCCAATATTGCGACTTCCTCATCTTCCTGCTCCTGCTCCTTGACGGCTTGATCAATGACACGACGCAATGCACGCTCCAGAAAGAAGGCGTAAGCTAATATGTCACTGATGGCGCCCTGGCTGTGACTGACCAGTTTGGTGATCTCATCGAATGGCCGCAGAAGTCTGTCTCATGAGCAGCCACTGGCGAGGTGAAAAAAACCCAAGCTCCCCAGAACCTCTCCTGCCACAGAGTTCATACAGGTAGTCGTTAACTGAACATTTCTGCTGGAGCAGCCTATCAAGCATATGCAACGTAGAGTTCCATTGCGTCGCGCAGTCACAAATAAGGTTGTGTCGCCGCTGAATGTCAACAAGGCGAGCCATGGCTGTTTAAGATCTTCTGAAATGGCCCGAGATTTTCCTGGCCTGCCGCAAGACGTCCTGGACCCCAGGGTATTTGGCAATGAATCGCTGCACGACCAAGTTCAGGACATGTGCCATGCATGGCACGTGTGTTATTTTGCCCTGTTTCAGCACGTTCAGCAGATTGGCACCATTGTCGCACACCACTTTACCAACTGTCAAATTCAGCGGTGTCAGCCACTGATCTGCCTGTGAACGCAAAGCTGAAAGGAGTGCAGGACCAGTGTGGCTCTTGGCTTCCAGGCACAAGAGACGCAGCACAGCATGGCAACGTCTCACCTGGCATGTGGAATAGATTCTGGGGATCTTGGGTGCCGCAGCGGAAAAGGAGTAGTCAGCCGAGGAGGAGAGGGAGGATGGAGGAGGAGGAAAATAAGAGGCAGGCCTGCATGCAATCCATGGCGGTACAACCAAATCTACACGGGTGCCACGGGTTACATGCTTGACGGCCGTCAGAAGGTTCACCCAGTGGGCAGTAAAAGTGATATACCTTCCCTGCCCGTGTTTGCTAGACCATGTGTCTGTGGTCAGATGTATCTTGGCACCAACACTGTGTGCCAGAGATATATTCACTTGCTGCTGAACATGGCCATACAGCTCTGGAATGCACTTTTGTGAGACATATTTCCTGCCTGGGACCTTCCATTGTGGTGTTCCAATGGCCACAAATTTACGAAAGGCCTCCAAGTCCACCAGTTGATATGGCAGCAGTTAGCGGGCTATCAGTTCCGACAAGCCAGCAGTCAACGTTGGGCAAGAGGGTTATCCGGCGTCATCATTTTTTTACGCTCCAACATTTGGGCCACAGAAGCCTGCCTTTTTCCAGAACAACGTGACAAAGGCATCATGGAAGGTGGAGAGGAGGACAATTGTGAGGAGAGAGGAGAAGGAGAAGAGGCTGGACGGTGAGAGCCTGGAGTGTGGCTTTGTGGGTTCTGATGGTGTGGTTCCCACTGGGCTCGGTGATGGGAGTTCAGCTGCCTTCTTAAGGCGTCGTCTCTAGGTGAGTGTTGGGCTTAACGCGACTTATGCGTTGACTGCAAAGGCTGCAGATGGCAACACTGTTGTCAGCAACGGACACATTAAAAAAAGCCCACACTGCGGAGCCATATACCGGCATCCTTGAAGTGCCAGATGTGACTGTACATGGTTGATGGCTCGCTCCTGATACATTTGCAGTCTGCTTTGTACCTCTTGTGCAATGCAGGTTCCGCCTGCCTCTCCTCCCTATCTGCTGGTCCATCTCTCCCTCTGAACTCCCGTTCTCTTCCTCTCTTGTGGCCACCCACGTGACGTCCATAGACACATCATCATCCTCGTCACCTTCCCCACCACTAACATTTGAGATCTCGGAGTAGGCAGCAACAGCGGGGACCAACCTCCTTGGGCTGATCTGGGTACTGTCGTCAGACTGCTGAGTGGCGGCTGTTGCTACCTCCCCTTCCTGATCCGATGCCAACAATGGCTGCGCATCGCAAATGTCATGTGATGGATCGGAAAATAATTAAAGTGACTCAAGCGGAGGGTATATGGTGGTGGTGTTTGTGGTGGTGTCTTTGGGGGTGCACACAGCAGAGAGTGAAGAGGATGCAGATAGAGAGGATGAGGAGGGTGCAGAAGAGGAAGGCTGAGTGAGCCACTCAACCAAGTCTGGTGCGTCCTTTGACGTAATCGAACGCACCTTCTGAAACTTCACACTTTGGCTCCGGCCTACTGCTCCTGCCCTACCCCTACCACTCCTGTGGAAGAGCCTGCCTCTTCCTCTGCCTGTCATTTTTTAAATTACCCTGTGACAAAAGTGTGACCCTTGCTTGCTCGCTTCCGCTCTCCCGACACTCCTCTGTTTCTAGTGAGTCAGCTTGCAGATCGCAACGTCTGATGGTTCGGTCAACCAAAGATCTGGGATCTGAACTACAGCTATGTGCCGTCCGGAATCCATTAGAATAAACACCAAGCAGGCTGTATGCAAGTTCAAACAGGAAGACAATTTATTGGAAGAACACAGCACACTTTTATACAGAATTTGGAACATCCTGCCCCCAACAACCGCCCTCCCATTGGTCAATTGCAAAGTACCTGCAGTTTGTAACGCTCCTGCGTTTTACGTATGATGTGGATTTTCAGCTGCAGAAATATTCCACTTCAGTAGTCATGTAGAGAAACGCTGAGACACCATTCCCAACTCTCAATGACTCATCATGTGTGGATGATCTCAATTCAGCAAGTAAATACACACACTCAATAAGATGTTTCCTAGAGTGACTTATGTATATAGTAACACAGTGATGATAGGCTGAAGAGACAGGTTGGGTAGAGATGGTAGATGACAGACACTTGAAAGGAAATGTTCTTGAAAGTAAGATAATAGCAGATGGGATGCAGATAGGTTTAGCAATCATGTATGGTAGTAGATGACAGAGTAGCAGGTGGACATACAAGAGAGATCAACCCAGTGCAAGAACAGGTGGTAGTAGGCTCAAGAGCTAGCAATCTTAGATAATGCAGATGTAGTAATAGTCCTTAGTATGCAGAGCTAGATAGTGTAAGCTTTAGTATAAAGGTTATAGAGGTTTCCCCTGTGGGGTACTTATCACTAATAGCAATGTAGCAGAGGAGAGGTTCGGCAAGAGCGGATGATCCGGTAGCGGGATACAGGGATCAGCGCAGCGTGGTTCCGACAGCGAGGTATGCTTGCAAGCATGTGAGCTTCAAGACAGGTTAGCATCAAGGCACAAAGCAGTTTGAACGAACACATGTGAGTGAGAGCCGGCGATCTAAATAGCCTTCCATTCCGGCACTCAGTGATGACATGCGGTGTATGCGCAACTTACCAAAAGAGAATGGTGGGGCGCATACACTTATGAAAGAGTAATTAGGGTACCCAAAGGTACCAGAACATTACACAGTTCCCCTTCAGGTCCTCTCCAGCCATGCAAATGAGGACTTGAAAATGAGTCAGCAGGGATTGGTCCAGCTTGGATAGCTTGACCAGAAGGACTGTTATGTGCAATGAGACAGAAGCCCCAGGGGGCAATCAATGTACACAATAGCCAGACACAGAACAATGGTTCCCTAACGAGCCCCCAATACACATTACTCTGAGTGTCAATACATCCCCTAGCAGACAACAGGTGAGTTCATTAGCACACCCGACAATAGGTAAATGGAAAGCCACCTCAGACAAAAGCAACATTGCCAGACAGTCCGTCTCCTCATTGAACTTCCTGGAATGACCATATTAGGAGTTGTACTTCCTGGCCAGAGACCTCATGGCAAATGGGAACAAATTACCTTGCTGACAAATATGAAGCAATTCAAACCATCACCCATCTGTCCTTAAATTCCAGTGACGGTGAACACCATCACAAAAAGTCTCTAGAGAATCGCAGTATATCTGGAAAAAGGTATATAACACCCCGCTTCAATCTGTGGTATTGGGGGGCAACAGGTTTATCACACCAGTTCTACAAATAATTGGCCAGTAACTGTTGTTACTGTGTGTAGCACAGTTAACACAGCAAAAGAGGCCACATTTTTGCAGGACTAAAATACACTCTTAGAAAAGTATACTGTTAAATAACACCCCACTTCAATATGTGGTATTGGGGGGGGCCACTGGTTTATATCACACCAGTTATTCAAAAAATTGGCCAGTGAGTTTGGCACTGTGTGTAGCAGAGTTAACACAGCAAAAGAGGCAATATTGTTGCAGGACACAAATACACTTATGAAAGTATACTCAGATAACACCCCACTTCAATATGTGGTATTGGGGGGCCACTGGTTTATCACACCAGTTGTTCAAAAAATTGGCCAGTGAGTTTGGCACTGTGTGTAGCAGAGTTAACACAGCAAAAGATGCAATATTGTTGCAGGACACAAATACACTTATGAAAGTATACTCAGATAACACCCCACTTCAATATGTGGTATTGGGGGGCCACTGGTTTATCACACCAGTTGTTCAAAAAATTGGCCAGGGAGTTTGGCACTGTGTGTATCCGAGTTAACACAGCAAAAGAGGCAATATTGTTGCAGGACACAAATACACTTATGAAAGTATACTCAGATAACACCCCACTTGAGTATGTGGTATTGGGGGGCCACTGGTCTATCACACCAGTTGTACGAAAAATTGGCCAGTGAGTTTGGCACTGTGTGTAGCAGAGTAAATGCAGCAAAAGAGGCAATATTGTTGCAGGACACAAATACACTTATAAAAGTATCCTCAGATAACACCCCACTTCAATCTGTGGTATTGGGGGGCCACAGTTTTATCACACCAGTTCTACATATACTTGGCCAGTAACTGTTGTCACTGTGTGTAGCACAGTTAACGCAGCATAAGAGGCCAAATTTTTGCAGGACTACAATACACTCTTAGAAAATTATACTGTTAAATAACACCCTACTTCAATATGTGGTATTGGGGGGCCACTGGTCTATCACACCAGTTATAATACATTAAAAGTGCTTTTGTCACTGTTTGTAGTATTGCTGCAGCAACGCTCACCACACCAGTCACAATGCAGCACAGTGCACAATACAAATCCACTATAATATGCTTTCTATATTACAAAGTATATTATACGTGGATTACACCCCCTATATAGTGCACTGCACACCTATACCAAATAGCAGCCCTTAAAATGTCTTTTGTGAACTTCCGGTTCCGCGCCAGATGTGAGGGAGAAGGAAGCGGCGGCTCCGGGCTACAGCGCTTACAAATTCAGTCACATATCTTTGAAGAATTCCGTTTATGCTCGGGACTTCGGGAATTTATTTTGCTAAAAGTGAAATTCTACCCCTCCGCCATATCACACATAACCCTTGGACCTTTACACCAGTTTTCAATATTGCTAGAGACTTTATCATATACCTAGGGATCAGGATTGGTCGGACTCCATCGTCAATCTATCACCTTAACTTCCCTCCCACTATTTCTAAAATTACATCAACATTGGAGACTTGGGCGGCCGCCCTCTCCCTCTTTAGCAGATGTCATCTGTATAAGATGGGGGGCTTCCCCAAGCTTCTCTATCCCCTCCAAACTATACCATTGCTGCTTAAACATAAAGACATCCAACGACTAAATAAAGCGGTTTCAGTCTTTATCTGGAAGGGTAGAAGACCGCGCATAGCTTTACGGAAAATATACCTGCCATGGAGGGAGGACGGGGCTGCTCTTCCAAATGCCCGCCTATACAATCTCGCATGTATACTCAGAGTGGGGTTGGATTGGGTTGGCAAAACTTCCAGGTATTCGAACTACAACTTAGAATCCCAGGTTGTAGTCCCTTATGACCTAGCGGCCCTGTTGCACTGCCCTCACAAAGCTTTCCCAACGCACCTTAAGAACAACGTTCTGCTTCGAGACACCAATATTACTTGGAAAGAAATCCTTGGGAAAATGCATGCCTCCCCTGCAATGACTTCACACCTACCCATCAGGGGCCATCACCAATTCCCACAGGCACAGCAACACTTTATGTTTAATACCTGGTAGGATTCAGGTCTCCACAATTTTGTACAACTTTTTGATCGGGAATCAGGTATACCCTTACCTGCAACTGAGGTTTTGACCCGCTTTCAACTGCCTAAAGGGCATACCCTTGGCATACTTCAAGCTGTCAGTTTTTCTGCTAAGACTTATCCTCATAGGACTACACGCTTCAAACTGACTTTAATTTCCACGCTCCTAGATCAGAACCCTTCACAAAATTTCGGACATCTACAGCAAGCTACTAACCTTCCCCTCATTATGTAACTCCTCTTTCCCTTCAACTACTTGGGATAAAGACTTCCCGAATCCTGCTGCACGCAACTTGATACTATCCGGCTATCTGGCCACCCATAAATACATAACCAATGAGTTCTGGAGAGAACAACAGTTCAAACTTATGCACCGTAGTTATGTTCCATACACACGCAATGGCTCACATTTCTCCTCAACATGCTGCCAACTCTGTGCAATACCCAAACCATCTCTAGCTCACAGACTTTGGTTCTGCCCTCCAATTCCCACCTTCTGGGATACGGTGGAATCTTATGTTGCTTCAGTAAAGAAAGGGCTTGACACCTCATGGTAACCCATACCTTCTCCTCTTTGGAAATTTCGATGTGCTGCTGGAAACATGCCTTAGAGAGCAGCGCCCGATAATCACAGCACATAAACCCTGGCTGACAACCTGCTATATGATAGCCAGGAGAGCCATACTAGCCAAATGTATTCAATCTGCTTCCCCTTCCTTGAAAGAAGTGAAATTGGGTCTACAACAACTATACGACAGAGAATCCTTAGATATCAAAACTGCTAAATCACCCAACTCGGTCAAATTTGACCGTAAATGGTCTGCATATTTATCTAACTGTACTTATACGGACCACTCTTCGGACTTCCTAATGCTGTACCACCTTGCCTCCTGGCCACTGAGCAGCCATTTGGGTCCTGCACTCAAGATAATTTGACTTCTTTCCTACAAATATCCCCAACAACTCCACAATAGACACTTGGTGGTCATGTACGAGAGCTGTGTGTCTTCAAGGTCATCCTTCCCCACCAGACCGTTTACCGACCTAACCACTTTGATACTTTGACCTCTCACTTTTTTTCCCCAAGGAATACTGTTCCTTTGTAGGTCCCAATGTACTTCTACCCACAGGCACGGGTGTCGTCGGAACGAGAGTCTACATTTACTTGATTCTACTTAACCTCCTATTTGCATTGTTTTTCTGAATTACTAAATTCCACTGCAGTTGATTGGGACATGTTGGGGTTCCTACCTCCTCCTTTATCCCCTATGCCTCCCATCCCTACCCCCCCATACAATGCTGGACTAACTCTTCAGTGAGTACCTTGTTATCAGTGTTATGATGTTGCCTGGCTGCTTAGGTCCCGACAGTATTATGTCAATCCTTGTTCATTGGTTCATTTGTTGAAAAATCAATAAAAATGTTGTTTAAAAAAATAAAATGACTTTTGTGGACCTTAACAGAGCGATTTGTGTCACTGACGATGTGCACACTGCATACCTGTCCCTCTACTGCCAAAAGTCTGCACATCTATACCAAATAGCAGCCCTTAAAATGACTTTTGTGGACCTTAACAGAGCGATTTGTGTCACTGACGATCTGTCCCTGGTGCACACAGCATACCTGTCCCTAAACTGAAAAGAGACTGCAGACCTATACCAAATAGCAGCCCTTAAAAGGACTTTTGTGGATCTTAACAGAGAGATTTGTGTCACTGGCCATCTGTCCCTGATGCACTCGCCAACCTCTCCCTATGCTGACAAAAAGCAGAATGTGAAATGGCCGCCAGCTCTGGTCTATTTATAGGGTAGGGGGCATGTCCATGTGCTGAAATGTTTCAATTGGCTGTCCCATTCCATCTGACGGCTGTGTCATGGGTCAAAGTTCTCCCCAATGTAAACTAATATGGCCACCGCAAACAACGCTATGTGTTTGCAAAATTGGCGGGCTGCGAACAAGCAAAATTTGCCGCGCACCGACCGCCGGGCGAACCGCAAGGCCATCCTTACTGGTCAGCATCAGCAGAGGAAAGCATGAAGTGCTCTAGAATATCCTGGTAGAGAGCTGTGCTGACTTTAGACTTGATAAAACACAGCGGACCAACACCAGCAGATGACATGGCTCCACAAATCATCACTGACTGTTGAAAATTTTGCATTTAATTTGGAAATCAAGGTCCCAGAGTCTGGAGGAAGAGTGGAGAGGCACAGAATCCAAGTTGCATTAGGTCCAGTGTGAAGTTTCCACAGTCAGTGATGATTTGGGGAGCCATGTCATCTGCTGGTGTTGGTCCACTGTGTTTTATCAAGTCCAAAGTCAGCGCAGCCCTCCACCAGGAAATTCTAGAGCACTTCATACTTCCCTCTGCTTACATTTTCCAGCAGGACTTGGCACCTGCCCACACTGCCAAAAGTACCAATACCTGGTTTAATCATCATGTTATCCCTGTGCTTGATTGGCCAAAAAATTTGCCTGACTTAAACCTCATAGAGAATCTGTGCGGTAATGTCAAGAGGAAGATGAGAGACACCAGACCCAACAATGCAGATAAGCTGAAAGCCGCTATCAAATAAACTTAGACTTCCAAAACACCTCAGCAGTGTCACAGGCTGATCGTCTCCATGCCACGCCGCATTGATGCAGTAATTTATGCAGGAGCCCCGACCAAGTATTGAGTACATACTATACTGTACATAGACATACTTTTCAGAAAGTCAACAGTCAGCGCAGCCCTCTACCAAGAAATTCTAGAGCACTTCATGCTTCCCTCTGCTGACCAGCTTTATGGAGATGCTGATTTCATTTTCCAGCAGGACTTGGCACCTGCCCACACTGCCAAAAATACCAATACCTGCTTTAATGATCATGGTATCGCTGTGCTTAAATGGCCACCAAACATGCCAGGCCTAAACCCCATAGAGAATCTTTTCAGTAAGCCAAAATTTCTGTATTAACCACTTAAGCCCCGGAAGATTTGGCTGCTCAGACCAGGCCCTATTTTGCGATTCGGCACTACGTGACTTTAACGGACAATTGCGTGGTCGTGCGGCGCTGTACCCAAACAAAATTGACATCCTTTTTTTCCCACTTTCTTTTGGTGGTATTTGATCACCTGTGCGATTTTTATTTATTTTTTGCGCTATAAACAAAAAAAGAACGACAATTTTGAAAAAATAATATTTTTCACATTTTTTTAAATGAAATTCTCAAAAAAAAAATGTAAAAATCAAAATTTTTTAACATTTTAGGCCAATTTGTTTTCTGCTACATATGTTTGGTAAAAAAAATCACAATAAGCGTATTTTGATTGGTTTGCGCAAAAGTTATTGCGTTTACTAACTACGGAAAATGTCATTTTTATTGTTTTTTTTTTTTTACTAGTAATGGCGGCGATCTGCGATTTTTTTTGCGGGACTGCAACATTGCGGTGGACAGATCGGACCCCTGACTTTTTTGACACTTTTGGGAGTACCAGTGACATTACTACAGTAATCAGTGCTATAAATATGCACTGTTACTGTCAAAATGACACTGGCAGGGAAGGGGTTAACTTTATTAGTGATCAAGGGGTTAAGTGTGTCCCTAGGGGCATGATTCTAACTGTGGGGGGCGTGGCTTGTGATGTAACCACAGAGACATACAATCCTACATAGCAGGATCGTATAGTCTCTGCACTTACATCAGTGAGAATGACAGACGGCTTTCTTTACATCAGCCGTCTGTCTTTCTCCCTCTCCTGCGGGAGTTCGCGAATGACCGGCGGACATTGGAGCCGCCGGTCACTTGCACGGGGATGCCTGTGAACGAGCGGGGGCGGGGGCGCGTGCTAGCCCCCTACAGGCGGCTGAGCGAGTGACGTACCCCTACGTCACTTTGCCCAGCAGCGGCTGCCTGCCGCAATATATCTGCGGTGGGCGGTCGTTATGTGGTTAACTACTTTCAGACTGCGGCAGACAGTTTTATTGGGGCAGGCAGCCCCTCCTGCGCAAACCGACGTAGCTCTACGTCGGTCTCGTGCCTGCAGCTAGGGGGTGAGCGTGTGCCGGCAGTGGCGCGCTCCCACCTCCACTCGGCAGCGGGGACTTCGATACATGGGGCAGGCGGCTCCGATTGCCACCTGCTACCCACAATTGTAAACACAGCTGACCGTTCTTCTCTCTGGAATGATCACAGAGCTCCTGTGATCCTTTTATACAGGTGTCAGAATATTTATACTGCTCTGAATATAACAGTGTCTATTTATGTAAATAAGCAAAGATCTGTGAGGTAGGAGAATCTCAACTTATTTCCACAAATCAATATGTAGCGAATTCTTTTTAATTGATTAATTTCTTTTTAAAAGCATATACCAATCTTTGAGTACAGTCTACAGTATGGAATATATATAAAAATATTTATTCACAAGACATGTATTCACAATAAATGATCAAAATGGAAATGACACAAAAAGATAACTTTACATAAAATACAAACTTCAAACAATTATTGCAATGTGATGTGTAGCTCAATAATGAAAGTGAAAATGAAACAAGATTACCTTTTCTTCAGGTATAGCATAAACCATAGGTAAGTACTCTATATAAACAGACCACAATTGTCTGCGAATCGTACTGCCGACAGTCACTCCACTGCAGATGGAGCGAGAATAAGCCATGCAAAATTGAAGACTAAAATCGCAATTAATGCGCTAAATCTGATATTAATAAAAATGTATAAAAACAAAAATCAGCTTTTTAGAGAAAAATCTACTATGGTTTATACGGCTGCGATTGTAATTCTTATTACCCTTAAATATGCAATATAAAACATATAAGGAAGGAAATAAACAATTGAATAAACTCAAATAAACACAGCAAGATTATATTTACCACACTTAAGATGGCTGCTAGCTTCAAATGGTCATTACCAGAGTCCTTAAGATGGATGCCTTCTTAAAATGGTGGTTTCCCTCCAAGTTTCAGACAAATGATGGAGCAAGATGGAGTATGTCTAGATGAGTATATCGAGGGATGTAGTAGTGTGTATGTTGCAAGTGTAAGGTGTGTTGTCAGTAGTGTAATGTGTCCTATTACATCTGGGTTCTCCTTTTTATATGGTATGAACAAAGGACTATTAAAATTACCATAAGTTAAACCCAGAGGGAGGAACATTATCCCCATTGGTTGGGATATTCTACCAATTAACTGGTGAGGTCATAGTCACACCTCTTTAATCATGCCCAATATCAGATAATAAAATTAAAGGATGATTTCTCTATATTTAAGAGTAATCATCAAAGCAACATATAAACTTGTCCATACTCTCAGTACATACATAAATGTCCATCTAATCTCCATCATGTACACTGGCAAGTAATGCCATTTCAATAATTATATTTTTAATACAATATATATTTATATTGGAAAATACTAAATTACCCCAAGACTGCATTTAGTAGCTTGTCCAAAGGAGGCAGTATTGTACTGTTCATTAGATTTGGTATATAATTAATTAGAACATATTCTTATCTGATGACCTTATTGACCTCTTGCTAGTGAAAGTCCATTAATTATTTGAATTCTGCCATTACCGTTAGACATAGTGTCTGGGATTGGAAGATCTAAAGTGGTCATAAAAACTTGACTACAAACTTCTCTAAAATGAGGTAATTAGTTACAAGATACATATGTCCTTACACTTAATAGAAAAGTATTCTAAGTAAGATTTGTTATTTAGCAAGAATATAAACCCAACATATGGTAGACAGATAATTTCTAAATATGTATATGTCTTACATAATATAATGACATAATATCTTCTCACACAGAATAATGTATTTTTAAAGATATACAGTAAACCCCCCTCCATTGCCGGGGTTACGTTCCGGACCCAGCCGCGAAAAGTGAAAATCCGCGAAATAGAAAAACCCTATTAAAATGCATTGTAGGCATGTTTTTTTTACTGTCACTGTACGTGTAAAAGCATTTTAAGGTCGTTAAACACACTTTTAAAACAATAGAAACTCATTTAAACACATAAAAGATACTGAGAGACATAGCAAGAGCTATGGAAAACACAAAAATATTTCATTTTTAATGATTTATATAGTAAAATAACATTACAAAAAAAACTGCAATATACCAGGATCGCAAAAACTGAACCGCGATGGAGCGGGGGTTTACTGTATAGTTCAAATGAACCTAATGAATACACTATTGTCCATTGTTGCAATACTTACAGACAGACTAACGTCTGGCACTACCATTATGTCTTATCTGATAAGATGTCAATGTATCACTTATTTATGACAAAAGGAATACAAAGATCTCTGTTGAATTTCTTGTAAGAGACATTTTGTAAAAGAACATATATGAACTTTCATTCACCTCCAAACAAAATGGAAGCTGCACTGTTCAAAATCTATATGCGTAAGATGGAATATACATAGCTTTTTAAATCCATTTTTTTTCTATTATTTAATCCCCAATAATCCTGACACAGGATTACAGGTCCCTATGATCATTTCAAAAGCCCAACCCCCATACAGTTAGAAACACGCCCCTAGGCTCACATTTAACCCCTTGATCACCCACTGTGTTAACCCCTTCCCTGCCAGCGTCATTAGTACAGTAACAGTGCATATTTTTAGCACTGATTACTGTAGTAATGTCACTGCTCTCCCCAAAAGTGTCAAAAATGTCAGTTAGGGGTCCGATCTGTCCGCCGCAATGTCGCAGTCCCGCTAAAAATCGCAGATCGCCGCCATTAATAGTAAAAAAAATGACATAAATCTTCCCGTAGTTAGTAGACACGGCAACTTTTGTGCAAATCAATCAAAATGCGCTTATTGCGATTTTCTTTTTTCTTATCAAAAATAAGTTGCACACAACAAATTGGCCTAAAATGTTAAAAAAAAAATAGATTTTTTAATTTTTTTTGGAATGTTATATAGCAGAATGTGAAAAATATTGTTTGTGTTTTTCAGAATTGTTGCTCTATTTTTGTTTATATAAAATCACACAGGTGATCAAATACCACCAAAAGAAAGCTCTATTTATGGGGAAAAAAAGGACGTCAATTTCGTTTGGGTACAGCATTGCATGACCACGCAATTGTCATTTAAAGTAACGCAGCACCAAATCGCAAATAAATGGCCTGGTCATTAAGGGGGCAAATCCTTTCTGGTCCAGAAGTGGTTATATATCCTTTTTTTTTTTTTGGTCTTCTGAAATATTGTAATTTTCTGAGATATTGAATTTTGGGGTGTCACTAGCTGTAAGTCATAATAATTAAAAGAAAGAAATGCTTGAAATCTATCACTCTGTATGTAACACATCAATATAAAAGAGTTTCATAAAAGTTTATAAAATGACATTCACTTTTTGAATGGAATTACTGAAAGAATTGAACTTATTGATGATATTGTAATTTTATGAGATGCACCTGTATGTGACTGGAGTCATGGCCTGGTACAGGTGCAGTACTCAGATCTGACTCATAGTAACAAACAGACATTGCATTCACAGATAGTTCCCCATACTGGAAGAGATGTGTTTTCATCACATTAACACTCCCACAGCCACAACACAAGACATGGCAAGTCATCAATGTTAGTGAATGGATAACCTGTAATGGTAACATTATAGCAGAATAGAAATATTATGACCTTCTGAAGACCAGGATAACATAACAGGAAGTTCTCTTTACCTAACCCTCCCTATACAGGTCCCTCCTCCTCTCTCTGTGTGCTGATCTCATTACAGACAGACACAGAGCAGAGTGGAGTGTGGGAGAGATACGCAGCAAGTAAGTGCATCGTCCACTTCTCCTTTCTTCTTACACAGGACTCCTCTCCTCTGCTCTGTATATCTTTCTACAAAAAGGAAATTGTTACTAAATCAGGAGATATAAACTTTATGGTGTTGGGCTTTGTAGAAGAATCTTAAATGAGAAGAGTTTCTGTTGGCTCCTAGCATTCGATCCTATCAGATGTGTAATAGAGGAGGATGGGAGTTGTGATCCTAGCATTCAGTCCTATCAGATGGGTAATAGAGGAGGATGGGAGTTGTGATCCTAGCATTCAATCCTATCAGATGTGTAATAGAGGAGGATGGGAGTTGTGATCCTAGCATTCAATCCTATCAGATGTGTAATAGAGGAGGATGGGAGTTGTGATCCTAGCATTCAGTCCTATCAGATGGGTAATAGAGGAGGATGGGAGTTGTGATCCTAGCATTCAATCCTATCAGATGTGTAATAGAGGAGGATGGGAGTTGTGATCCTAGCATTCAATCCTATCAAATGTGTAATAGAGGAGGATGGGAGTTGTGTTCCTAGCATTCAATCCTATCAGACGTGTAATAGAGGAGGATGGGAGTTGTGATCCTAGCATTCAATCCTAGCATTCAATCCTTTCAGACTTGTAATAGAGGAGGATGGGAGTTGTGATCCTAGCATTCACTCCTATCAGATTTGTAATAGAGGAGGATGGGAGTTGTGATCCTGGCATTCACTCACTCCTATCAGATTTGTAATAGAGGAGGATGGGAGTTGTGATCCTAGCATTTAATCCTATCAGATGTGTAATAGAGGAGGATGGGAGTTGTGTTCCTAGCATTCAATCCTATCAGACGTGTAATAGAGGAGGATGGGAGTTGTGATCCTAGCATTCAATCCTAGCATTCAATCCTTTCAGACTTGTAATAGAGGAGGATGGGAGTTGTGATCCTAGCATTCAATCCTATCGGACTTGTAATAGAGGAGGATGGGAGTTGTGATCCTAGCATTCACTCACTCCTATCAGATGTGTAATAGAGGAGGATGGGAGTTGTGTTCCTAGCATTCGATCCTATCAGACGTGTAACAGAGGAGGATGGGAGTTGTGATCCTAGCATTCAATCCTATCAGACGTGTAATAGAGGAGGATGGGAGTTGTGATCCTAGCATTCAGTCCTATCAGATGTGTAATAGAGGAGGATGGGAGTTGTGATCCTAGCATTCACTCCTATCAGATTTGTAATAGAGGCGGATGGGAGTTGTGATCCTATCATTCAATTCTATCAGATGTGTAATAGAGGAGGATGGGAGTTGTGATCTGTATGTCTGATGCTGAGAAGTGAGGAGCACTGAGGTTTGAAATGTTGAGGTCTGTCTCCCGGATATAAGAAAATGTGGCGCACTCTTCACCCCACCTCCTCCCTTATTTATGTTTTGTTTTTGTTTTTTACTTATTTTTATTTTTTGCTTTTTTGTTTTTTTTTGTTTACAAACTTTTTAGTTGACATAAAATGGTGGTAAAAAAGAACATTGTATATCAACAACCATGGTATTACAGATAGATGATTATCAGGGTACAAAAGATAGGATATATAGTCTAATAACAGAATATATTTTGCTTTTTAAGGCTCATCGCACACTATAGTGTTTTTCATAAGCTGAAAAAAAAAATGCTGATAATAGCATTTTTTGTGCCCGCTTCTAGTAGCACTTTAGAAGCATTTAGGATTAGCATTTTTGCAGTACATGGGGGGGGGGGGGGGGGGAGTACAAAAAAAGCTGTGTTTGAAGCAGTTAGGAGCATTCATGGAGCATTCATCCTTTTTTTTTCTGTTGCATAAATGCCCCAAGAAACCTCTACAAAAAACAATTTTTTTATTTATTTTTTTCTGCTTTAGAAGCATTTGGATTTCGATTTTTAATAGCATTTTTGCAGTACATTGGGGGGGGTCCAAAAAAGCTGTGTTAGGAGCATTCAGCTTTTTTTTTCTGTTGCAAAAACGTCCTAAGAAACTCTACAAAAACAATTTTTTTTTTTTTCTGCTTTAAAAGCATTAAGGATTAGCATTTTATTAGCATTTTTTCATTACATGGGGAGAAAAAAAAAAAAAAAAAAAAAGCTGTGTTTAAAGCAGTTAGGAGCATTCAGCTTCTTTTTTTCTTTTTTTTTTTTCCTGCTGCTGCAAAAATGCTCCAAGAAACTCTACAAAAACATTTTTTTTTCCTGCTCCTGAAAGCTGAAGCTCAAAAATGTGATTAGCCTAAAGTAGTACAACCAAGGAATTCCCCTAAGGGTTTGGGACTTTTTAGGCACTATACAAGTATAAAAATAATTTTGTAAAAAAATATATTTTATCACATATTGATAAATACATGTAATGACATATTTGTACAAGAAAACAGATTGTTCATCAAGCAAAAATCACATTACATCAATACAAGAAAAGTGCATCTATGGTATAGCGTCACAGTACCCAAGGGAAAAGTGCATCTATGGTAAAGAACAAAAAACTAAATGGAAAGAAGCATAGAGTCTGCTAATAGGATGTGGCACTCCCTACGCTATATAGATGCCCAGGATACCACTACCTGGGAGCGTACTTAATCCTTTTTTTCATCTATGTTATAGCGTCACAGTACCCAACAGATTGTGCAGCAAGCAAAAATCACATTACATCAATACAAGAGCAGTGCATCTATGGTATGTATAGTGTCACAGTACCCAAGGGTATGTGGGCACCCACAGTACCCTTGGCCACTGTGCCTCTATACCATAGATGCACTTTTCCCTTGGCCACTGTGCCGCTATACCATAGATGCACTTTTCCCTTGGCCACTGTGCCGCTATACCATAGATGCACTTTTCCCTTGGCCACTGTGCCACTATACCATAGATGCACTTTTCCCTTGGCCACTGTGCCGCTATACCATAGATGCACTTTTCCCTTGGCCACTGTGCCGCTATACCATAGATGCACTTTTCCCTTGGCTACTGTGCCGCTATACCATAGATGCACTTTTCCCTTGGCCACTGTGCCGCTATACCATAGATGCACTTTTCCCTTGGCTACTGTGCCGCTATACCATAGATGCACTTTTCCCTTGGCCACTGTGCCGTTATACCATAGATGCACTTTTCCCTTGGCTACTGTGCCGCTATACCATAGATGCACTTTTCCCTTGGCCACTGTGCCGCTATACCATAGATGCACTTTTCCCTTGGCTACTGTGCCGCTATACCATAGATGCACTTTTCCCTTGGCCACTGTGCCGCTATGCCATAGATGCACTTTTCCCTTGGCCACTGTGCCGCTATGCCATAGATGCACTTTTCCCTTGGCCACTGTGCCGCTATGCCATAGATGCACTTTTCCCTTGGCCACTGTGCCGCTATACCATAGATGCACTTTTCCCTTGGCTACTGTGCCGCTATACCATAGATGCACTTTTCCCTTGGCTACTGTGCCGCTATACCATAGATGCACTTTTCTTGTATTGATATAATGTGATTTTTGTTTGCTGCACAATCTGTTTTTTTGTACAAATATGTTACGTGTTTTTATCAATATGTTATTTATTATTATTATTATTATTATTATTATTATTATTAATATATATTTTTTACAAAATTATTTTTATACTCGAATAGTGCCTAAAAAGTCCCCAAACCCTTAAGGGAATTCCTTAGTTGTACTTTCACTAAAGGGAAGTGGCACAAATGTAAGCTGAGAATCTCTTTTCATATTCGCCTAAAGTAGTGTGCATAGACACATTGGATAACACTATTTAGCTTGTAGGAGCAGAAAATAAAAATGCTCAGAGCTTCTAGGAGCTTAAAAAACTGCTAGTGTGCATAGAGCCTAAGTTTCTTTTGGATAGAGGGGGGGGGTTCACAAGAGGCAGATTCCGTTCAAATCGGCTCACAGATCACTGATCAGAGGGGAGGGGATGATAGGTCCATGTCCTGCTCAGTATCCACAGAGCAGACACAAACAGAGCCCGCTCTGCTCTATGGGTGACTGGAAGTAAACAGATCCTGCTACACGTTTACACCCAACTAACCTCCGATCCGCTCCACCTAAACTTAAAAGAAGGGTAGGTGGGTGTAAACAGAAAAAAGTCAGTTTACCCCGCCTGTCCATGGGAATAAACTGACCTTTCGTTCAGGTTCAGATAGACAGGGCCCACTCTCCTTTATGGGACGCCAGAAGTAAATGGGACTCTGATGTCCCTTTACAGCTGACTACCTAACATAAAACTGCAAATATGAGAAGAAATAATGAAAAACGCATAATAAAAAAATAAATGCAAATACAAATAAAAATAACTGGATGTAAGGATAATAATAATAATAATAATAATAATAAAAAAATAAAAAAATATGTGTGTGTGTATATATATATATATATATATATATATATATATATATATATATATATATATATATATATATATATATATTACACAAAAAAAAAAAAAAAAAACGCACAGACTGATTACACTATTGTGTGTACCTCCAACTCCTCATTCAAGCCCCAGGGGCCAGGGACCCAAATTTAAATATCCAAAAGGTCTCCCTCTTATATAAGAGGGAGAATCTCTCATTGTCAGTCAAGGTGCCTTTAGGGATGGATTCTATAGCCATTACCTCAAACGCCTTAAGATCTTTTTTGTGGACTTATAGGAAGTGGCGGTGGACGCTATGTTTATCGCACCCTTTGTGGATTAACCTCCGGTGTTCACCTATCCGGGTTTGCATGGTTCTTATAGTCCGTCCAACATATAATAAATTACATGGGCACTTCAAAACGTACACCACATAATCAGTGGAGCACATGATGAACAGCTTAATCTGGTATTCCCTGCCTGGCCCATCACAGATCGTGGTCCGTCCATGTTTAATGAACTGGCATGTTAGACAGCCCCTCTTCCTGCATTGGAATACCCCTGTTCGATTGTCAAAGAAAGTTCTAATGTCCGATAGGGGGCCAGTCGTTGTACTCTTGAGTTTGCTTGGTGCCAGAATGTTTCTTTACCATTCTGGCCCTGCGAAAGGTGATCTGAGGTGTAAGTGGTAAAATGGGAGCCAATCTCTGATCTAATTTGAGAATGTTAAAGTTTTTCTTTATAATTTTACCCATTTTAAAGAGAATTGGTCATTGAAGGTTGTGATAAACGTAATGTCATTGGTGTTCTTATTTAACGCTACAGATCCCTTGGGACTGCCCCCCTACTTAGAAAGCACTCCATAGGAGCACACTGAACCCCTTGATCACCCCTGGTGTTAACCCCATCCTTGCCAGTGTCATTTATACAGTAACAGTGCAAAAATGCACTGGTCACTGTATTGGTGTCACTGGTCCCCAAAAGTAGCACTTGGTGTCAGATTTTTCTGCCGCAATGTCGCAGTCCCGCTAAATATCGCTGATCGCCGCCATTACTAGTAAAAACAATAAAAAAAAAAAATAAAGTCCATAAATGTATCCCATAGTTTGTAGACGCTATAACTTTTGCGCAAACAAAACAATCTACACTTATTAGGGTTTTTTTTTTTTTTTTTTTACCTAAAATATGTAACAGAATAAATATTGGCCTAAATTGAGGGGGGAAAAAATGTCATTTTTGACATTTTTTTTTTTATTGGGTAGGTTTTTTATAGTAAAGGAAAAAAAAAAAATATATATATAATATATATAATTTATTAGTGTGTGTTTTATTATAATTTTTTTTTTTTTTTTTTGAGAATGTGAGTTTTGATGACATGATGATCTAACACTTTGCTTGTAAAGTCATTTGTGTTTAACATCAATTTTCATAACAGAATTGCAAAACAATTTAAATTTTTTTTTTGTACTTTTATAAATACCTGTCCTTTGGAATAACCTGATGCTAAAAACCCCTTGGGGATTTTTTTTTTTTTCCGTTAAGGTAAAAACATTTTACCTTTAGAACAATTTTAAAATGAACTTTGGTCAATCAGGGTGCGTCCACAATAAAAATTAATAAATTAACATTTACCTTTGCATACTTTTCATCCCCAGTTCAGTGCCTGATAGAGGCGACAGCTGCCAGGCTTGAGTCTCTTAGACCTCAGGCACACAGAGCTGGAAAAAAAGTTGACTGTTACAGGTGTTGAGCTGCTTTTTTTATTTTTTTATTTTTTTTTTTTGTGTAAGCCTGTGTTCATGCACAAATAGTCATTTACAGACTGAAAAAAAAAAGAAAAAAACACGCGTTTGAGAGTAGCTGAAAAGCAGAAAGCATACGTCTAGCGTTTGAGTGTTAATGCACCCCAATATTCAAAATTATTATTGGCCAATGGAATGCATTAACACTCAACCACTAGACGCACCTAAATGTGTGTGCAGTATGCGGCTTTTGCTGCATGTTTTAGGCAGCTTTTTCCTGCCAGGAGTTTTGGCATTTAAGGGGGCTTAAATATCTTGTGTGCATGAGGCCTAATGTGATGGCAGGGAGAATGAAGTTAGCCCGGTGTAACAATCAGTTTTCAGAAAATAATTTGGTTGCTGTGCCATGAGAAGGTCATCCAGTGCCCGGGGTGGGAAAAAAAAAAAAAACATCCAGTGCCTGTAAGTTCTGTTTGCATCTCATTTTATGTATAAAAAAATGCTTCAATATCTTAAAGCAATTGTAAAGGAACAATTTTTATAAAAAAAAAAAAAACACACGGTCCTATGTTCCTCGGAATTATTCTATAGGACAGCTGTGTCATTTTATAGTCATCATGCTTCTGAGAAACGTAAGGACTTGTGAGCTATCACCTTGTTTGCAAATGAATAGTTAAAGAACTTGAAGGGAAAAACCTTCTTAAAGCGGAGTTCCACCCAAAAGTGGAACTTCCGCTTTAGGGAGTCCTGACCCCCTGACATGCCACATTTGGCATGTCATTTTTTGGGGGGGGGAGCGGGTACCGAGTTTTGAGAGGTACCCGCTCCCACTTCCGCTCGGAGCGCCGCGGCGCCCTGAACGGAAGTTCTCCTCTCCCCCTCCCTCCCTGCAATCTTCTGGGACACGTCAGAGGTCCCAGAAGATTGCCGGCCAATCACGGCGCGCAGCGCGACTCGCGCATGCGCAGTGGGTACCCGGCTGTGAAGCCACAAACTGTGACAGCCGGGTGCCCACAGCAGTGATGCCGGCGCCGAGGGAGAGGATCAAGGCTTCGGGCGGCCGCATCGCTGGACCGTTGGACAGGTGAGTAAATGGCTGGAACTCCGCTTTAACAAACACTATAAAGATTTTGTCTTACTGTAAAGAGTCCTTAGAGTTAAGTGGGGTACACACTAGTCGTACGATTTTCGGCTAGTGTGTACACAACTTTCAGCAGCCGATGCCGAAATTTTCAACGAAAAAAAACAGAGGGACAAACACCAAAATTTTTATCGTCCGTCCCCAGCACAGCCAATTTCTCATTTCACCCTTCCAGGACGGCCTACATATGAGAGATTGTGGCTCCACCCTACAGGAAACACAACTAATTTGCAGCTGTTAAAAATGTCCCACCCATACCTTGATCTTCAGTTCAGTTGTGTTTCCAACCTACTTCGGAACGTTTGTTTTTTTTTCTTGACCTGAAGGCAAATGACTGTCTGATAGGTAACCCTGTAAGGCAGGTACGGACGGCCTCTGGGTGGTTCCTCCCTATCTGTGTCCTTTGACAAGGAGCTTACAGGTCCCCAAACATGCCAGGTAGTCGGTTACCTTAATGAGAAGGTCCCTCCATACCTGAAGTCCGTCCTGCTGTCTCTGCAGGAAGAGTCTCCTCCATTGCTCCCCTGTTGCTGGAAGCGGTAAGGATTTGTATTTCCCGCCAAGCGAGTGCGCCTCAAGCCTCGCTTTGAAGACCGGAAGTTCCGGTCAAGAGGAGGAGCGAGTGGAACCGTAAAGAAGCTCAAGATGGAGGGGACGCCGGACCCTCGAGTAATCATGGCAGACTCTCCGGCTTCTAAGGGGCTGAAACACCCCAAAGAGACAAGAACAACCGCACATCCCATAGAGGAAAAAGCGGCGGTGCAGGTGGCTGCAGGGAGTTCAGAGAAACCGGGTAAGTGATTATAGCGGTGATGGGGCCGACTGCTGTCTATAGCTTTAGGACAGACATGCCTTTTTTCCCTGATTAGCTGCCGCAGTGTTAAACAAATGTCTATTGTACACTGTTACGAACCTCAGCGTAAAAAGGAATGAAACCGCCGTTTAGTGGATGTACCACCTTTGCAGTATGTACAAATTACCCCTGTAGCACACCAGCATACGAATAATCATCCAAAGAGGGCCCCAAACAATCGAACGTCTATATAATAAATCCCCCTCCAAAAACGAGACAAAGCTCAAAGTTGAGGGTAAAACAGGAACAACATTTATTGGAAGAACACAGCACACTTTTATACAGAATTTGGAACATCCTTCCCCCAACAACCGCTTTCCCATTGGTCAATTGCACATTACCTGCAGTTCCCCATAAGGTCCTCACCAGCCATGCAAATGAGTGCTTGAAAATGAGTCAGCAGTGATTGGTCAGACAGCTTGACCAGAAGGACTGCCATGTGCAAGGAGACAGAAGCCCCAGGGGGCAATCAATGTACACAATAGTCAAGACACCGAACAATGGTTCCCTAACGAGCCCTCAATACACATTACTCTGAGTGTCAATACATCCCTTAGTAGACAACAGGTGAGGTCATTAGCACACCTGACAATAGGTGAATGGAAAGCCACCTCAGACCAAAAGCAACATTGTTTAGACAGCCCGTCTCCACATTGAACTTCCTGTAATGACCATATTAGGAGTTGACTTCCTGTTCAGAGACCTCATGGCAAATGGGAACAAAAATCTTCATATTACAAGGGAGACATTATTCCTGAATATGACTGTCCCATTTGTAGTAGTCCAAACCATATTTTCAGTGTTCACCACCCTCCTGGTCACCCTGCATCCATAACAGATGCAGGGTGACTTAAACATAAGAAAGCCACACAAGGCTGGACATAGTGCCTCCCAACCTCTTTAAAGGAATTTGGGGTCCACAACCCCCATGCCCAAAGTGACTCCTGTCACATACACATATGTTTTTCTTTCTATTTTGTGCACAGGTCTTCCCTCAACCTAAGAGTTCACTGTCGGACCCCCCATCTAATCCAAGCACTGGCATGTCTAAGAAGTGCGGTAATTGTGGGGACAGGCTGTCTAGATCTTACACAAAGCCATTTTGCCATGCATGTATTAATAAGCTGGCAGGGCAGGAAGCATCTGTTTTAATGAAGGACTACAGCAGCTACCCCTCAGACCCCTACGCAGAGGAAAACTCCAGGGATAGTCTATCCTCCCAGGATAGTGTTTGGTCTAAAACCTGACCTTCATCTCTCCTGTCGGGGTCCCAACCCATCTGGACGATATGTTGATCTTTGCAAGATCAGCAAAGCAGGCCACAGCAGACACCCAAAGAGCTATTTCAGTTCTACAGACGTTGGGGTGGCTTATAGATGTGGAAAAATCTTCAATAGAGCCAGCACAGGTCCAAGTATATCTGGGGTACCAGATTCCAGAGTGAAAAAAACTTTTTCTCCCAAAAGAAAAGGTGGAAAAGGTGGTTTCGGCGGTGAAAAATGTCTGTTCTATACAGATAAGTCAGGCCTCATCCAATTACAGGGAGCTGAAGGCAGTGGAAGTAGCCATAAAAGCGTTCGAAAGGGACATCTTAAGAAAAGAAGTCCAGATTCATTCAGACAATGCTACAACAGTAGCTTACCTGAATCATCAGGGAGGGACCAGGTCAGACACCCTGTTAAGGATAGCCCTGGAGACTCTAGGCTGGGCAGAAAAGAGAGTCATCTCCCTGTCAGCGGTGCACATAAAAGGGAAGGACAACTGGGAAGCGGACTTCCTCAGTCGCCATTCCATCAAGCAGACAGTGTGGGAACTGAATCCCAGAATATTTCATCTTCTAGTTCAAAAGTTTTGTCAGACGGAGGTAGATATGTTTGCCACTTGGCAAAACAAAAAAGTAAGCCAGTTCTTCTCCCTGACTCAACAAAAGGACATGTTGGGCTTGGATGCTCTGGCACAGCCGTGGCACTTCAAACTAGCGTATACAGTACATTTCCTCCTCAAAAATCTGATTCCAAGAGTTCTACAGAAACTCAGTGGATGTCCGGAATTACGTCTCATCTTGATTGCTCCTTGGTGGCCAAAGAAGACGTGGTTCGCGACTCTAATATACCTGTCAGTTACAGCCCCTTGGAAACTCCCAGAGATTCCGGACCTGTTACTACAGGGACCATTTATTCACCCCAGACCACAATATTTTCAATTAACAGCCTGGGTAGTGAGCGCCAAATGCTAAAAGAAAAAGGGACCGGGTCATTGATGCCCTCCACCTAAGTAGGAAGACGGTGACAAGGAAAATGTATTCCAAAATTTGGAAAAAATTTTGTACTTGGCAGAGTCAGAAGAATAATTCCTCTGCCTCGATCCCGGTGATCCTGGATTTTTTTCCAGGATGGGGTAGATAAGGGGGTGGCAGTTAACACCCTTAGAGTACAAGTAGCAGCACTTTCTGTTTTTTTTTAGATAAAAGCCTGGCAAAGGAACCTTTTAATTAAAAGATTTTTGATAGCACGGGGAAGAGCTACCCCGACTAATAGAGCTAGTTTCCCAGCGTGGAATTTAACCCAGTTACTAGAGTCATTATTTAGTGAACCCTTTGAACCTTTGGATAAGGTTACCCTAAATATTTTGACCATTGTTAGTTTTTCTGTTGCCAATTACCACAGCCAGAAGAGTGGGAGATTTACAAAGTTTGTCCATAAAAGAGCCCTTTATGCTAATTCTCCAAGACAGAGTGATTCTTAGACCAGATCCCTTGTATCTACCCAAGGTAGTTTCTTCTTTTCACAGGAAGCAAGAGATGGTCCTGCCATCATTTTGTGAAAAGCCTAGGTGTGCAAAGGAATGAAAATTCCATTGCTTGGATTTAAGAAGGTGTCTTCTCACCTATTTAGAAAGGACCAAAGGATTTAGGCGATCTAGTCACCTGTTGGTTCTACATTCTGGACCAAGAAAGGGATTGCAAGCATCAAAACCTTTGATTTCTAGGTGGATCAGGCAAGCCATTAGTATGTCTTAGAAGGTGTCAGGTAGTTCCCACACCAGCAAACTTAAAGGCACATTCTACAAGGGGCATGGCAACATCCTGGGCCAAAAGAGCAGGAGCCTCCTGGGAGCATATCCGCCATTCAGCCACCTGGTCCAGTCAAGATACCTTCCTAAAGCACTATCGTGTGGATGTCCTGTCGCAGCAAGATCTTGCCTTTGGTAGAAAGGTCTTACAGGTAGTGGTCCTGCCCTAAGGTAGGCCAGTATGGATTCCTTTATTATCCTCTCATATGTAGGCCGTCCTGGAAGGGTGAAATGAGAAAACTTACCGTTAGTTTACCGGTAACGGTCTTTCTATGAACCCTTCCAGGACGGCCAGCCTACTTCCCGCCCGGAGGTGGTGGTGAGTTTAAAAAAAAAAAAAGTGTGTGTATGTAATTGTTAGTTATTGAATAACTGTGTCCCTTGAAAGTTCGGTTGGAAAGTTACTTTTCTATTACTGAAGCTCAAGGTATGGGTGGGACCTTTTTAACAGCTGCAAATTAGTTGTGTTTCCTGTAGGGTGGAGCCACAATCTCTCATATGTAGGCCGTCCTGGAAGGGTTCATAGACCGTTACCGGTAAACTAATGGTAAGTTTTTCGTTTAATGTGTATGCAGTATGTCCGCAAAAAAGTGGATAAAAAAGACCACACATGATCTGAAGTTGCTGACAACCCAGAAGTCTAGGAACCAACGTTCCAAAAAAAAAAATTGGACGAGAAATTTCTTTTTGCACTGTCAACTAAAAACGGTTATGACCGCTGAGCATGAGAGAGAAAAATCGGAGGATATTTTGTCCGATTTTCGTCAAGTGTGTACAAGCATTTAGGCTAAAGCCCCGTACACACGATCAGAATATCATTCAAAAAAGCACCAATTTGAAGCTGTCGTATGATAATCTGATTATTGGTGCACAGCTTTCGTCCGAAAAATTTCCGAAGGGACAACACAAATTTTTCTTGTATGATACCAGATCGTACAAGTTTCGTCCAAAAATACAATACAAATACATTACTTCCTAATTTTTATTCTGTCGTAGGAGAATTTTCATACTTTTGTAACCTATTCCTTTTCGATAGAAACTAGCATAAAAAAAAAAAAGCGTGAATAAAGACAATTATTCGTCCGATAATTTCATCGTCTGTACTAGGCTTTAGTGCTTATTGAGGGTGCAGTTGAAGCCACAGTGTGAAAAAAAAAAAGGGGGGGTTCAAACAGTCACAGGGAACTTCTCCCCATACAGCTTACACGGGGGGCAGCGAGGTGGTAACTGCAGCACTGGGAACATTTTACACGTTCCACCCTAAAATCTGGTGGAACATGTAACATGTCTCCAAAGGTGAACTTATTAAGTGACTTTCGTTTGAATGTGACTATGCCCTAATTTATATAAAATATGTGCATAAAACTAATAAAAGTACACCTATGAGGCACAAAGATGGTAATATACTGTGCCAACCTCAATAAAAACTCATATACCAGCAGCAGCTAACACAAATCCTGAATAACCGATCCAAAAAATAGTAAAAATAGGTGTAGTAAAAATAGGTGTAGCGCTAAGTAGGTAACATATATAGTCCTTGTATAGTCCACAGAGAAGGGTGAGTACAGAGACCAGTGATCAGCAAATCTTGACAGTAGTGTTTCAGGGGGCGTGACGACGTCTAGTGATGACGAAACTCGTAGGAGAGCCTGTGACGCTCCACCCCACTGGAGGACGCAGCGGCCATTTTGCTGGTTATCTAGCTAGCTGCTTTATCACATGGAGAGCCTGTTTACTTGATTTGCTTGCAAGTTGCCTGACGTTTTTAATAAATCGTTTGTGATACAAACTGCACCATGAGGAGTCTCTCCCTCTTCTATCTGATCTGAGGTCTGGTACTGCTAATATCTGGTTTTCGACCGAGGACCATGAGGGAGAGCGTTTGCGAGATTTCCTGGCGACAATTATTTGTGCATCTGATTGGCCTTTTGTAATGAGGGTCAGTCTTCTCCGATAAGAGGCTCTGACATTTGGGTGCTGTTGCTGGTGGTAGTCCTTAAATGAAACACTACCTTCAAGATTTGCTGATCACTGGTCTCTGTACTCACCCTTCTCTGTGGACTATACAAGGACTATATATGTTACCTACTTAGCGCTACACCTTTTTACACCTCTAGAGGCACCATATCTATTGACCTAAAAAAAAAAAAAAAAAAAACAATTTTCCTTTCAAGCCCCTTTCAGGGGGAGGAACCGCATGTATTAGGACTTTAATTGTGCCAAAATAGGGGTCAAAACACAATACCAATAAGATCCAAGCTCTTTTATTACAAAGATTTTAAACAGCAATAAAATTTGTAATGAACATCATTGCAAGCCATATCAGCAGCTATTACATAAACTGTGTAGTGAAGGCGTGCTAGATCAATGCGTTTTCACTCATTGTGCTTCTTCAGGATCCATGCCCATATACAAGAATATATGGCTGTATAAATACAATCCTAAACATAAGAAATACCTATAAATTACATACTTGAATATATATTTAATAGCGCAAAAAAACCCCCCCACAGAAGTCATCAAATACCACCAAAAGAAATCTATATTTGTGGGGAATACATACATTTTCTTTTGGGTATAGCATCGCACGACCGCAATTGTTGGTTAAAGCAACGCAGTGTCTTATCTCAAAAATGGCCTGGTCATTAGGGGGTAAAATCTTCCGCTGAACTGGTTAATAACTTTTTTTTTTTTTCCTCCCCTTCTACATTTTGCTGCCATTTAGTATGGTGGTAGGGGCCCTGTTAAGCGGGCCTTTTTACTGCAGAGTCTACTTTAACAATGGGCATGCATAGTCCGATTCGGTGGGGGGGGTGTTTTTTTTTTTTTTTTTTTTCATATGTGCATAGGAAGAATAACTCTCTTGTACATGGAAGCAATTTGCTGATGTTTATACGGAGGATCTTGCTGGCAGACAAATCCTGTGTTAGCTTACACATATACAACAATAAAAAAAAATTATGATGATAGACTTAATTTGCATGCAGAATCACGCGATTCTAGCAAAAAACATGGCTAGTTCTGTGCCAAAATGTGGCACATGAGCTTTTTTGGTGCATTTTTGGAGCAGAGGGAGGGTCATTCAAAAAAATGCACCACAAAATCACGCAAAAAAAAAGCAACATGGCAGCGTTGCTCAGGTGTAAACCAGGCCTAATGCCTCGTACACACGCACCGATTATCGGCCGTCTTTTGTCCAGTGTTGTGTTGGTTGAAATGTGCTCTAGACTGCACACGAATTTTCTCGGCCAACAAAAACCAACTTCAGAAGTGATGTCATGTGATGGTTTACTTTCCGTGTGTTTTTTCTTCTCTGAGCATGCCCAGTCTTGCTCATCAGATCTTTGTCTGCCGAAATCTGTACTGACTGATGGAAAATCGGCTGTTCTGTTGACGGCCAACAAAAATTTTATAGCCTGCACACCAGATTTTGTTCGGCTGAAAAGTAGGAGTCGGTTGTCGAAAGCATCATACTAACAAGCCGAAAATCGGCCGATCGGACGTTGGCCGAAAATTCACGGCCAACTATCGATGCGTGTGTACGAGGCATTAGTGCAGACATGCATCTACACTAAAGTGCGTAAAATGCATTTTCTCAGTCTTTTACAGATTTGAACGCAGTACATGATCACGCATCTGGATGTCCCTTTTAAAAAAAAAAAAAAAAGATATGCTCTATTATGCGTTTGTCTTTGTGCGTAAGCACACACTACCATTTTTTTTTTCCTTCTCATCTAGCTGCCTCTCTTCCAAAATCAGAACACATAGCTAATTTTAGAAATCTGAATTATTATACTCAATATTTTTATACTGTCCAAGATTTATTTAACTGGTCTTTTTTATTTTTCATTGGCACAGGATGGTGGCAGTCAGTACTGTGAAGATGGACAATGGCAAAGTCTCCTGTGAGACCCCTGAGGGAACAGTCATAAATATCAACATTAACCAGCGGTCCTGCATGGACGGCCTGCTGGATGCCATCAAGAATGTCAGACTGGGGAAGAAAGATGGACAAGGGAAGAAAGATGGACAAGGGAAGGAAGATGGACAAGGCAATCAGCCAGCCAGAGAGTCCGCTTCCGTTTTACATCTAGGGATTGGGGTATGAGTACTTCATTGGGTCTTTATTTTCTTTGTTTTGTATGGTAGATTTTAGATTTCAATAGATTTTTATTTGTTTTAAGTGCAAGGTAAAAATACATAAGAAAACAATAGAATAGCATCTGTCAGGATACACAACAACATAGTGCAAGAAAGTTAGCAAGGGACGCAGCCCCCAAGGGAACACATAACAATAACGCATCCCGCTAAGCAACATATAGCCAACCATGTCCCGTACCGAGGCGACCCGAGTCCGGCCCAGGCCCGCTGCCCTTCCCCGGCGCCCCAAAAAGGAAACGCACTGCGCTGAGGGGGGGGCGATCACCAAAGCCCCAACCCACCGCCACCCAACCGGCCCCGGGACATCAAAGCGACCTCAGGGGTATGTCAAATGCATAATATTACAATGGGTAACAATGAGGCCGCAATAAGCGGTGCTAACGAGTTTTAGAAAGGTCCACGGGGGACCATTTCTGTCAGGTGACAGAGCATCAAAGAAAAAGAGGGGTAGAAAAAGAAAGTAAAAAGAAACGGAAAGGGGAAGGGGAGGGAAGGGAGATGATGGGGTCAAGGGTCAATAGGGGTGATCGGTGTCCAGGTCCGCCGCAGGGGGGCAGATTGTATGGTAGATTTTAATGGTAATAAAGCACATTGAAAAAGGGACCTAAGCTAGTCTAAAATGTGTTGAAGGTAACAGCAGCTCTGAAGAATAAGCACCTAGTGGGCCTGATCTTTAAATTGATCTCCTTGGAGCACTGGTGGACCTTAAACCCCAGACTGTACATGAGGCATGAACCTGCAAACAACAAAACTTCATTGGGCCGCAAAAGGTGGCGCTACAAAGTATTAACTTAAGAGGGCTGAATAATTTTGCACACCCAATTTTTCAGTTTTTTATTTGTTAACAAAGTTTGAAATATCCAATACATTTTGTTCCACTTCTTGATTGTGTCCCACTTGTTGTTGATTCTTCACAAAAAATTACAGTTTTATATCTTTATGTTTGAAGCCTGAAATGTGGCAAAAGGTTGCAAAGTTCAAGAGGGCCGAATACTTTCGCAAGGCACTGTACATAAAAAGCAATTGCACCACATCCGAGGTGGTCTAAGCAAAAGGCTTCCTTTTGAAAGAAAACCTGCCAAGACAGCCAATGAGCCCTCTTATGATAAACGGGCACCCCCACTTCTGTAAGTGGGGGGGGGGATGATATACAGTGCATCTGGAAAGTATTCACAGCGCTTCACTTTTTCCACCTTTTTGTTATGTTACAGCTTTATTCCAAAATGGATTGAATTTATTATTTTCCTCAAAATTCTACAAATCATATCCCATAATGAATCCCAAACTGAAAGAAGTTTGTTTGAAATCTTTTGCAAATTTATAAAAACATGAAAAAAATCACATGTGCATAAGTATTCACAACCTTTGCCATGACACTCAAAACTGAGCTCAGGTGTATCCTGTTTCCACTGATCGTCATTGAGATGTTTCTACAACTTGATTGTAGTCCCACCTGGGGTAAATTCAGTTGATTGGACATGATTTGGAAAGACACACTCTTGTCTATAAAAGGTCCCACAGTTAACCATTGGCCACTGAGGACAGAGAAAAGGCGGAAGTGTTAAATAATTTCTTCTCTTCAGTCTTCACAAAAGAATCGGGGAGGCTACACGAACCTAGCTTGTAAGGCCGAACTAAACAACACACCTCAGGAAATACCACCATGGCTAACAGAAGATAGACTTAGAACTAAACTAGAGAAACTTAACATAAATAAATCACCGGGACCGGATGGCTTGCACCCGAGGGTTCTTAAAGAGCTCAGCCAGGTGATTGCCAGACCATTATTCTTGATCTTTAAGGATAGTTTACAGACGGGTATGGTGCCAGCTGATTGGAAAAAAGCCAACGTGGTACCAATATTTAAAAAGGGGCCGAAATGTATCCCGGGTAACTATAGGCCGCTCAGCCTAACATCTGTAGTCTGCAAGATTTTCGAGGGGATG
The DNA here is from genome assembly GCF_965119305.1 of Pelophylax lessonae. Taxonomy (NCBI): domain Eukaryota; kingdom Metazoa; phylum Chordata; class Amphibia; order Anura; family Ranidae; genus Pelophylax; species Pelophylax lessonae. The sequence goes on from NC_138776.1 coordinate 235,727,773, forward strand.
TTAAGGGACCACATACAAGACTTTAGTAATGAAAACTGTATTATTAGTAGTAATCAGCATGGATTCATGAAAAATCGTTCTTGCCAAACCAATCTATTAACCTTCTACGATGAAGTGAGCTGCCAAATAGATAAAAGGAAAGCCTGTGGATGTGCTGTATCTGGACTTTGCAAAGGCCTTTGACACCGTTCCCCACAAACGCTTACTGTACAAACTAAGGAAGGTAGGTATGGACCATAAGGTAAGTACCTGGATAGAGAACTGGCTCCAGGGGAGAGTCCAGAGGGTGATGATTAATGGGGAGTACTCGGATTGGGCGGGTGTGGAAAGTGGGGTTCCCCAGGGTTCTGCTCTGGGACCAATCCTGTTTAATTTATTCATAAATGATCTAGAGGAGGGGATATCTAGTACAATCTCAGTATTTGCGGATGATACTAAACTAAGCTTGCCAATATCTTCTATGCAGGATGTGGAAACCTTACAAGCGGACCTGAAAAAAATAACGGGGTGGGCAACTACATGGCAGATGAGGTTTAATGTTGAAAAATGTAAAGTAGTGCACTTGGGGACCAGAAACCAGAAAGCAAGCTACTCACTAGGGGGGAAACCTCTGGGTGAGTCTAGGATGGAAAAAGACTTGGGGGTACTGGTAGACAACAGGCTTGGCAGTGGCATGCAATGCCAAGCCGCTGCAAGCAAAGCCAACAGAATACTGGGATGTATAAAAAAGGGGATTCACTCCAGAAATAAAGAGATTATTCTCCCGCTCTACAAGACTCTGGTCCGGCCACCTCTGGAGTATGCTGTCCAGTTCTGGGCATCGGTCCTCAGGAAGGATGTGCTGGAATTGGAAAGAGTCCAGAGAAGGGCAACAAAAATAATTAGGGGAATGGAGAACATCAGCTATGAGGAAAGACTACAAGCACTGAACCTATTCTCTCTGGAGAAGAGACGCTTGAGAGGGGATATGATATCAATGTACAAATACTGTACTGGCGACCCTAGCATAAGGAACAAACTATTCAGAGAAAGGGAATACAATAAGACACGTGGCCACTCACTAAAACTAGAGGAAAGACGGTTTAACCTTAAAATGCGTAAGTGGTTCTTCACTGTAAGAGCGGTAAGGATGTGGAATTCTCTTCCACAAGCAGTCGTATCAGCAGGGAGCATTGATAGTTTCAAAAAACTATTAGATGGGCACCTTAGAGACCACAACATACAGGGGTATACAATGTACGGTTAAAAGCAAACACACACACACATCATAGGTTGAACTGGATGGACTGATGTCTTTTTTCAACCTCACTAACTATGTAACTATGTAACCATGCATGTCAGAGCACAAACCAAGCCATGGAGTCCAAGGAATCCATCATACGTAAATGGAAGAAGTTTGGAACCACCAGGACTCTTCCTAGAGCGGGCCGCTCGGCCAAACTGAGTGATCAGGGGAGAAGGGCCTTTGTCAGGTAGATGGGCGGGGGGGGGGGTCTGTGATAGGTCGGTCTTGTTCGGACTGGTCCCCCATTTAAGTACCTCTGGTTTAGCTTATTACATGAAAGTAAGTTTACTGAAATTAATGCAAACATGAATACACCCCACAACAAAAACTACTCCATGTAGTATTTTTGTATGACCTCCATGATTTAAAAGGACAGCACCAAGTCTTCTAGGCATGGAATGAATAAGTTGGCTACATACTGTATTGCAACATCTCTTTTTCCTTTCTTCAAGAATGGCCACTCTTAGAGCCTGGATGCTGAATTGAGAGATGCTCAACTTGTCTCCTCAGTATTCCCAATAAGGTGTTCAATTAGGTTCAGATCAAGAGACTTAATTGTCCACTGAATCTCTCACCCTGATTTTCAGAAAAGCAACAGTGGCCTTAAATGTGTGTTTTGGATCATTGTCATGTTGGAATAGTGCACGATGACCAAGTGATGGTAGAATCTTCTCTTTCAATATGTAATATAGAGCAATACATTTGTAAATTCACAATACCATCAATGAAATGCAGCTCCCCGACACCAGCAGCACTCATGCAGCTCCACAGAAGGACACTGCCACCACCATGTTTCACTGTAGGCACCATGCATTTTTCTTTGTACTCCTCACCTTTGTGACACCATACAGTTTTGAAGCCAAAGGTTCCAAAAACATTTGGATTGGTCTCCTCACTCCAGCATACAGAGTCTCGGTAGTCGTCGTCTTTTTCAGGCATGGGCCCTGGAAAATTATAGGTAGGCTTTTTGTGCATGGGCTTTAGGAAAAGCTTCTTTTCTGTATGACACCCATGCATGCCATTCCTCTGTAGTTTACACCAACCATATAGTGTCCCGGGGAAACACCATATTGTGTCATGGGAAACAATCACCCCAGTTCGACTTTCTACTTCTTTAGCTAACTGCAGTGAACTTGCATGGCAATTGACTTCAACCCTTATCAGAAGACGCTCCTGTCGTGGTGTTAAACTTTTGTGGACGGCCTGGACATCTCTGTGAGATGGTTGCAGTTCCATCTTAAGTTTTTGTATCACTTTTGCAACAGTGTTCTGACTGATAAGAAAACCTTGGTGATGTTCTTGTAGCCTTCACCTTTCTTGTGTAAAGCAATGATTTTCTTTCTCAGGCCTTGTGACATTTCTCTTCCATGAGGTGCCATTGCTGACAGCATGAAATGGGAAGGTGTTTACTTTAAGTAACGCCCTTTTATAGTCAGCTGTCTGCTGGACACTGTTTTAATGAAATATTAGACCCCCCTGTAATTGAATTCTTGTTAGGATTTTTTTGTCTAAAATTTAGCTTTGCTCCTAAAGACTTTCATTGGGGTGTAAGCATTCTTGCTAGATGGTCTTGAATGAATCTGTTAGGAAAAATACTTTTTTCTCTTTCGTTCATTGACAGACACAGCTCCTGATTCTTCTTAACTATCGGGCTATACTGCCCCCTACAGGAGTAGGACACTAGGCAGGAAAAAGCTTGACTGTGCCTATGGGCAGTCCCGGGGGTATACACCCACTCTCAGCTATAGGCACTCAGTTTTTTTCCTACCTAGGCAGGAGTAAGGACCTAGTTCCTTGCTGGGATCTCTGGTCCTGGCAATTTTTTCATTTTTAAATACATTTTTTTTTCCTTTTTTTTTTTTTTATTTTTTTTTTTTTATTTTTTCCTGTGAGAACTACAGTCAAGTGCCGGACTGGGCAATGAACTGGATAATATAGATCCTTTGGGTCCCCCCAGTCTGGGCAGCAAGCGTTTGTAGACCGCAGCTTTGTGCTAGGTCGGCCCTGGCATAGTCCCACTGGCCGGGGGCTGGCCTGAGTCGCAGCATTTCCTTCTGGCCAACAGGACCCAGGATACGATGGACCGGTGCCCACCCTGTTCCTGATGTTGTAAGTAGCTGTTCCCCTCCCTTCCCCCCAGCCCTGTCAATCACCAAGGGGGCACAAGAAGTGTCCTGGCGGCTCCATAAGTAAATGATAAAAGAAAAGGAATTGGCAACACTCCAGGTTGAGTCAAAATCCATATTTATTGACTGGACATCCAAATATGACAATCGTGACAAGATAGACACGTTTCACACACTGACTGTGTGCTTAATCAATGATCTGGATTTTGACTCAACCTGGAGTGCTGCCAATTCCTTTTCTTTTATCAAGTTTTCACGGAGGCGAGCCGGGGCATGCACCTGTGTGAGTCATCAGGCAATTACACCACCTTGAGCAGTGATTCCTTGTCGGCTCCATAAGTAGCTGGCATTCTAAAGTGGGCTGACTGATTTGTTCCAGCCCTCCAAAACTTCTGCCACAACTCCTGTGCAGGCAAAAGGGATTCTGGTCATTCTAGTGGCTCCAGACTGGTCTCCCTGGTCTTGGTATGCCGATCTGGTACGGCTTGTCGCTGATACTTCTTGGGGACTTCCTCCTAAGGGAGGATCTGCTGTCCAAGGACCTATTTTCCTTCCTGCTTTAGTCGCTGGCTTTAACGGCTTGGCTGATGAACGCCAGATGCTGAAGGATGGAGGTTTGTTTGAATCGGGGATACTGTTAAAAGCTTGGAAATCTACCTCTAGGAAGATCTACCATTGCTCCTTCTCGGAACGGATCTTAACCTTCCTTCAATGGGGGGGTTGAACAAAAATTTGTCCTTGAGTACCATTTAAGGGCCAGGTATCGGGTTTTGGCGGTAGTTTTCCAACAACCTTTGGCCACACTCCCTGGTGCATTCCTTTTTTTTTTTTTTTTCTCCAGGGTGTCCCACATTTGGTTCGTTCAGTGCAGTCTCCGTTGCCGCCCTGGAATCTTAATGTGGTGCTTTCAGCTCTACTGAAGCTTCTCTTTAAAAATCTTTGAAAGATTTCCCTGCTTACATTGCCCCAGAAGGTGGCCTGGTGTATTACATGCTGTTCATACTCGCTCAGTGACTGAGATTTGTTTTCTGTATTCTGCAAAAAACCTGGTTGATCCTGCTGTTCTCTATCTCCCCCTTCAGGCCATGTCCCCAATTCAGCTGGGATTTTGCAGAGCAGTGTTGGCAGCTCTGCACATGCTCAGTTTTCAGTGAGTTTATATAATGAGCATGTCCTCCCAATCACATCTGAGCATCCCATGTGACTATAGAGATTTTACAGGTAAGTTTTTAAAGGGAAAAAAAAAAATTCCCATTATTTCACCTTCATGTGTTCAAGCCTCCACTGAAAAAATTCTTCAGAAAGAAAGACCTTTGTGAACAGCAGCTATGAAGTAACCTAATGCCTGATAATATTGATGTAATGTCTGCAACTATTGTTTTTAGAAAATCTAATTTTTATTTTGTCACTTGTTGCAGGTCTCTTTTATGACAATGGGTTTCATCAGTGTCATGCTGGCTATCATTTTGGCTGTGGTTCGTCCAGACCTTGTTATCCACTATGCTGGGACACACTTCTGGGTAGGATTTCCGGTAAGTGTAATGTGCACACAATCGAGATCAAGAAACCAATACTGGGAGGGAATCTTCCATATATTAACCTAAAGAATGTATGTGTTTAACAGAAATTGCTAAAGAGCTGTTGCAGACATGTGAACCTAGTCTGTAAACCTCTAACTTCCTACCTGTGGCCATTTTGGTTCTTGCTGTGCCCATTTAGACCCCAGTTATAAGAGTAGAAACAATAATTTGCAAAGAGGCTATATGCGTGATCTGTAGTACACTCGCACAACACATCCCCTGTCTGATGATTTTCTGTATCAGGGTTCCAATAACACGTGTAGCATGTCTGCATACTCTGTCTGCATAAACTAGGAAACCACTATCACGTACCTGGTGGAAGCCAAGCTGAGAAAGGTGTTTCTCTTGCATCTCTGATTTACTAACCCTAGAAGTGGAGACTGGTAATGTGGGGACAAAGGGTGATATGAGGGCCAAAGTTGCAGGCAGTGTCAGATGTGTAGGTCACATGACTGTAATCCACTGTGCAGGAACCATATGTGGGAGCAGAACAACATCAAAGCAGGAGAGCAGGGCATAGCTAGAAGATGATCCAAGGAGTGGTGAAAACCAGGCAGTAAGGTACCTAGTCAAGTGGCAGATAGTGTCAAGATACAAACCAAGATTAGTAACAGTTGAGCAGTGAAATGGCAAATCAGATGGCAGAAAGTAGTCCAATCACAGTCCGGGGTAATAACTGGAAGACCAGATCCAGGGACAGGTCAAGGGGCAAGCTGGGTCACACAAAAAGGCAAAAGAGCAGAGTGGGTCACATGATTAAGAAACACCAGTGCCGAGAGTGCAAGGCATGCGCTCATCCGCTCATACTGAAACATAATAGGCCTTCCTTATAAACTGCTGCGGCTATCCTCAAACTCTGCAGCTTTCAAATGTAACTCTAACCAAAATGTAACCTAATAATTATGCAGGACTTGTATTCTATAGACCATGGATCTACATTCAGATGATTACACTGGCAAAAAATAGCTGGGGCTGGCCCTAGTGCACATTCATACCGCTGCCCACTTTGTAAGACTCCAGTTTTTTGCTAGTGTCCTGCAGGAGATGGACCTTATTTCCTGTGGAGAAGTTTTTCTTTTTAAACCATTCAGTATTTTTCTATGATGCTTCTTTTAAGATCTCACTGCTTATTGTTTCCGGATTGATGATCCTCTGTGTGTGCCTTGGGGACTGTACCTGAGCCTCATTGTGTGGGGACAGCCTGAAATGTTTGCTTCGGGCACCGGATCTTGTGTTAGGCACTCATCTTGGCACATAGTGTGAAGTGTATAGTTTTCCATAGGGTGCTGTAGAGGTCCAGGGATGTGGTTCATATCTATGGTTCCCAGACCCTGAAGACCCCTTTGGGGGTATGCCCACTATGAAAAAGTCCTCACCATTCATTCAGACATCTGTGAATGAATAAACGACCCAGTCCCACCTGCTACAGTGCAAGACAGACATTTATCTCTCAGTGGAATACAATGCGTTGATCGCTACCCTCAGTCCATTGACACTTCCCCCAGTTCTCCAACTGAACACATACCTGGGTACAGAAAGGAAACTGGAGGAAGAGTTTGCTGAAGCCTGGCATTTCACCCGCTATCCACTATATAGCTTTGCATGCTCTTACAAAAATTTTGCATTTTATTATGTTCAAGGTGGACTCTAACCATTTAAAGGCCATATTTGCTTTTGCGGGTCTAGCCCTGCAGCCATTTTTTGCTGGTATGTCTTATTTGCAAGAATACTGCTAACTGGTCAAGACCAATGAACACAAGTAACCTGTCTGTGAGCACCCTGCTCTCTTGCAACAATTGCAGCTGTTCCCCTTAGCTTTATTGTGCATTAATGCGCTAAAGAATGTAATTTGCGAAGTCTGTAGACCAGTGGTGGTCAACTACAAAATTAGAGGGCCTCCTCAAGAGGGCCACACAATAGCAGCGCATTTGTGCACCGCAGCACACAAATTTTGGTCCTGCTGAATTTTTTGCAGTGTACGCAATGCACACTGAAGTTTGAATACAAGAACTGCAAGCATGTCGGTAAGTGCAGTAATAAGCCCCAGCATTGATGTCGGCACTATTAATCACCCAAATTGTGGGTCAGTGGCAAATAAATATAACCCCCTACACACATCTTTCACCGCCAGTGACCAGTAAACTCCTCCAGGTACTTTGGTTTCCTCCCACACTTCAGACATGCTGGTAGGTTAACTTGGCTTCTGTCTAAAATTGTGATAGTATGTGCTTGAGGGCAGAGACTGATATGAATTTACTCTATATATGTATCTGTCCCATTGGATGTAGTGCGCATGCGTCAACAAAAACTTTGCAATGCGCACGCACCAAAAGCCAAGACGCAGGGGCTACATAATGTATGGGAGGTGTTCATTTTACTTCTCTTCCATTGCAGGACCATGATAGTACAAACACTGAATCCATTTAGATCAGGTTTACTTCCTGCTTTTTAGCTTCCAAGGTCCGGACCCTCAGGAGGGTGACGTTCACACCACATTGGAAAAAACCAAGGTCCCTTTTCGGCCTTGGGCATCTGTATGCCAGATTTGCAAGGCTACCACATTGTCCTCTGTTCACATGTTCTGCCAGGTGGATGTTTAGACCTCAGCTGATGCAAGCTTCAGTGGCAAGGTGCTTTAAACTATTGAGTGTTTTTTGGGGTTTTAAAACTTGTTTCTCTTTCGTTTTCGATCGATAGACACAGCGCTTCATAAATCGTAACTAGTGGGTTATGTTGCCTCTTCCAGGAGTAGGACTAGGCAGAACAAAAAATGCCTAGCTACACCCATAGGCCATCCCCAGCTGGTATATAACTCTGCTCTGGGTAATCAGTTTCTTCTCTTGGGAGATACTGCCGGGCTGGGTGACGGGCTGGATAGTCTAGATTCAGTGGTCCATCAAGCCAGCGAGCGCCTGCAGACCGCAGCAGCTACACTCTAGGTCGGCCCCGCTATCCCCACTCTGTAAGAGTTATGGGATAGTGTGTCCTGCCCTGGTAGTCTGGAGGGGTCCCAGTGTAGGAGACCCCTGGTTTTTGCAGTGTGAGTATAGTGCAGAGGGGTCCCAGTGCAGAGTGCATAGCAGAGTCTCTCCTAAACATGTGTCCTACCTTTGGAGGGGTCCCCTTGCAGAGGGTGCAGCGTTGCAGAGGGTGCAGGAAAGATCCTGGCAGCATGCTTCAGTGTAGCTGATGGGGACCATTTTCCCTTAGTCTAGCTGGTCTCCGGTTGGCGGCCATGTCTGTGTAGCCGAATGTCACGAGGGCCATTTTCCTTTAGTCAAGCTGGTCTCTGGTTGGCGGCCATGTTTGTGTAGCGGATGATGTCACAGGAATGCTGGAGGACTGGGGCCTCGTGAAGATACCAAAGCTCCTCCTCTTCCTCAGTTTCCTCTTCCGGGACATGTGAACAGGGATAGCATCCATGATGATGCTGGGTTTGAATTCTCTGCGCTTCTCTGGTCGGTAGGGTGAGTTTTTAGGGGTCCCTGTTATCTCTCTCTACTGATAGGTACCCTGAGCCTTTTGGGGATCCTTTAGTGGTGCCAAAAAGATCGTTCTTTCTTTCCTTATGAAACCTCAGGGTCACATCTCCCCCCCTCCCCACTGACCCCCTCATGGAGGTTGCAGGTCCCTCAGCTTCCCATGGTTGCACTGACGGCGGTCCTGCAGTCCTTAGTGTCCCGGGTGGAAGTGGCGTTTGGGCAAAGGCCTAGGAGGAAGCGTCCTCTGCCTTCTCCTGCTCAGTCGTTCTCATCTGATTCTGAGCCTGATGCCGCCGTGGACGTGGCCCATCCAGGGGGGCTTAATATCGCACCCCCAGATCCATTCAATAGTGAGGATGATTCCTCCATGGTCGCAGCAGCAAATGAAAAGCCGCTGGTAGACTCTCTTATTACTTCAGTGCGTGAGACTTTAAAAATGGAGGATGCGGCTGATGTAGCCACAGTTGTGACTGTGTCGTTTGGTGCGCATAAGTCACCTCACACTCCAAAGGTGTTTTCTTATGTGCCTTATTTTGACAGGTTTTACTGTAAGGAATGTGAACAACCAAAATTACCCTTTGTGGTCCCCAAACGTTTTGCTGTACGTTACCCTTTTGAGGAGTCCTTTTTAGAAAAAAAAAAGTGGGCTAGTCCACCAGTGGTGAACCCTCCTGTTTCCACATTGAACAAAGAACGGGAACACCCCAAGCGGTTTGCTGTACGTTACCCTTTGAGGAGTCCCTTTTAAAGTGGACTAGTCCACCAGTGGTGGACCCTCCTGTTTCCAGGTTGAACAAAGCTACCATGATCCCAGTAGAGGAATCCCCTGTCCTTTTAAGAACCTGGCTGATAAAGCGGAGGCTGTGGCATGCAGCAGGTTTACTATGGCTGGTTCGGCATTGCGACCAGTCTTTGCCTCAGCCCTGGTGTCTAAATCCATAACTGAATGGGCCAAGCTTTTGCGCCAAGACCTGGGGGGTGAGCAGGTCCCCGCTGCTTATGTTGATTTAGCGGACCATTTGGTCCATGGGCTGCAGTTTTATTTGTGATGCAGCTTTGGATACAGCTCCTGTGCTGTCCAAACTTTGTTTAATCGGTGGCGGCGCGTGCTGTGGCTTAAGAATTGGTCCGCAGACCAAGCCTCTAAGAAAGCTCTCATTGATCTGCCCTTTCAAAATTATTTTGTACTTCTGGGATGGAGAATAAGGGAAATAGATCTATTAAATCTTCCCCGGGAGGTTCCAAGCAACCTTGGTCTGGTAAGCCTAGAGCTAGCTTCTCCGGACCCGCAGACAAGACCCCTTGAGCATGAAGGTCTGCCCTCACCCATTATTGAGGTGGGGAGACATTTTTTCTGGTTTTCGGCCCGTGCATTTCTTTGGTAAGCGCCAAGGAGATCCGCAAGGTTTCTTTTGGGGGTACCCAGAAAGGGGGACAAAGCTTGTCCTTTTCAGGTCCTGAGTCTCCTTTGTGCGGATTTAATTCCTGCAAAGATTCAGGTGATGTCTGAACTACCTGAGGTCCCCCCTATCCCTGTCCAGGGAATTGATTTACCCAAGTCTGATTTTAGGTAATCTAGGTCTGATCCTTCCTCTAGACAAATTTCAGGAATCACAGGCCATGAGTCTGGTAGTATCCACTTTCAAGACAGTTCTGTGTGCACAGTCCTACATGCAGCTTCTTTAGCAGGTTCGGCCCCACAGGAGGATACCGAAGTTTGTGGCGTGATCACAGGGTCCTCTGACAGATGCCGCAACCACGATAAGGTCAGCATCATCCTCGGCTTAGGCTTCTTTCACAGTTCCTGCGAGGAATCAAGAGTGAGGATCTTCCAGCCATCCTGCTTTTACAGTCCCTGGTTTTAATGGCATAGCTATTGAAAGCCTGGTACTGAGGGACAGAGGTTTGTCTGGATCAGTGATCCCTACTATGGTGAAGGCAAGGAAGCCCAGCAAGATATACCATCGTACATGGAAAGCATACATTTCTTGGTGTAAGTCGATTGTCGCTCATCCTCGAACCTTTTCTGTGGCTCAGATATTAACCTTTCTTAAAAGGGGAGTTGATCAGAAGTTGGCCGCAGTGCATTATGGGTGGGAGCTCAAATTTCCCATGAAGAAGCACATTTGTTCGTCGTTCGACGAACAGCCGATGTTCGAGTGGAACTTAGCTTAGACTCGAAGCTCATCCCTACTTGCTACTAAATTGATTACCTAGGGCAGAGAGGGGGGGGGGTTATATACCAGCTGGGAGCATGGGCGTAGCCAGGTTTTTTTTTTTTTTTTTTTTTTTCTGCCTAGTCCTACTCCTGGAGGAGGCAATATAACCCACTAGTCATGATTTATGGAGCGCTGTGTCTGTCAAATTCAGAGAAATTGATTTTACGGTAAGTACAAAAATCCCATTTATTTATTTTTCTTTTTTTTGTGGCACTATTGGCAGTTCTGTTTTGATATTTTGCTTCCCACCTCTATTTTACTGCTTGTGGATATCCCATAGTCTAGGATAAAGTCTTGTACTTTAAGTTTTTAAAACAATAAGAAATTTTGACCTGTCTGTCTTCCTCATCTCTGAGTCCAAGAAGTGGTTGGGGCCATGAGTGTGCATTAACGGCCACCTAACAAGTCCTTTTGCCAGTATTCACTCATCTGAAGGTAGCCGGTTTATAACCCCAACCCATGGTCTATGAAAAGCGGTTTTATAATAGTAATTATAATAGTGTGTTTTATATTCATTTTTTTTTAATAGCTTGTACCTGTAAAACATGAATCTAGAGGATAATTGTGGCAGTGTGCAGGAAGGCATGTAATACTATTTTTAGGACTCCGTCTGTGGCTGGTGTGTGGGTGCAGTAGTCTGATGATTCACCAAGGTGCTGCCAGTAACGGGTATTTTACTCTTTAAAGTAATACTAAAGTCTTCTTTTTTTTTCTTTTCTTTTTGGTAACAAAAAAAAAGTCCTACTTACCTGCTCTGTTTAGTGGCTTTGCACAGAGCAGGTCAGGTCCTCTTCTTGGGGTCCCTCACCAGCACTTCTGGTCCCTGCCGAGTGCCCCCACATCAAGCAGGATGGAGCCCTCTGTCTCTGTGTGTGTGTGTCTGTCTCTCTCTCTCGTGCAACATCTCTAGGTCGGGATGTGCTCAGGGTAATTATCAAGGGGGCTGAGAGGGGATGCTGCACACAGGAGGCTTTTTATCTTAATGCATAGAATTTATTAGGATTAAAAAAAAAAAAAAAAAACTTTCTGCCTTTACAACCACTTGAAGTCTCTGCAACATTTCTAAACCAAAAAGTCTATGTATTGCAGCTTACCAGTCCTTAGATGTGGTGGCAACTTTAGTTTTTTTTTTTTTGCTAAGAACATTTTCAGCAAGTACACTATTGTGTACAATATTGCCAAAATAGCTGTATCCTTGCCACTACCAATAAGCTGAAAAGAAAGCACAAACAATCCTAAATTCTTGTGTAAATTTCTGGTCTTATCAGCCTGCATGCAACAAAGTTGAACAAAGGGAGACCTGTTTGAAGTCCAGCAAGGAATCCAGTGGCAGGTGGTCCCAGGGGTCGTCCAATGTGCAGCTCGATGGTGGAGCTCCCAACCGACCAGCAGAGGGGGGCTGCAGGAGAATGGACCAGGAAGGATGGCCGTGGTGCTGGGACCAGCACGGAATGCAGGACCTGGATGTAACGTCAGGCACCCAGGACCAGTGTGGAACGCAAATGCCAGGAAGTGATGTCAAAGGAGCGGTACGTGTTTCGGAGCGTCGATTGGCTCTTTCATGCCGGAGGAGCCAGTCCTCCCATCCGAGCCTGCGTTCCACGCTGGTCCCAGCAGCGCAGCCATCCTTCCTAGTCCTTTCTCCTGCGGCCCCCCCCTCTGCTGGTCGGTTGGGATCTCCACCATCAAGCTGCACATTGGAACAGCCCTGGGACCACCTGCCACTGGATTCCTTGCCACATTCTGAGGAGCTTAGTTTTATTTTAATGCTAGTAAACTGTAAGTGCAGTTTTATCCTTTTGGCAATAAAAGTCTTGTTTTCTGCACTTAGTTTTGTGTAAGCCCCCCAACTAGAGCGCACGTTCGCTGGTGCGGGGGGGCCTCGGTCGGGCCCTCCAGGGCTGGATGATGCGGTAGGGCTTGCTGGGGGTCTCCGTGGGGGGGGTCTGATTGCCGCGTGGGGCCGCCATTTTGTTGTAGCCTTTGTCTGCAGTTATGGAGGCGGCCATCTTGGGGGGGGGTTTCGGCCATTTTACGGTGGATTTTTGCTGGGAAGGCCCATGGGTGTGCCTGGAGGCGTTTTTTTCGGGGGAGGAGCCCATCTCTTCAGCCCAGGAAGCATCTGGCTCAGGTTTCCTTTTCTGAGCCACCGCTGACACATGCAGACCTCCTGAAGATTGCTGACTTTCCAGGGATAGTGAGTTGCTGGGGGTTTATTCTCTCTCTCTCTCTCTGCGGGGGCCTGTCTTTTTTTTTTTTTGTTTTGCTGGCGGGTCCTATTAGCGCAACATGGACCCCTCAGACCTTTGCAGGATAAGGCGCGGGTGGACGCACTGGTTGTTTCGTTGTGCGAAACCCTAAAGTTGGAGGATGCGGCTGTTATCACTCCTGGGGTGCGGGTTGCCTTCGGCACCCATAAGCCCCCGAGGGTGGAAAAGTAATTTCCCTTCCCCACTTGTTTTGCTGGCTTACTCGCCAAAGAATGGGCGCGGCGAACACGTTCTCCCGGGGTGTCTAGGCGGTTTACCAGGCGCTACGCTTTTGAGGAGTCTCTGGTGAAGAAGTGGTCGGTGCCACCTAAGGTGGATCCCCCGGTATCCAGACTTAACAAGGCTACCGTGATTCCAGAGGAAGATTTCCCATCCTTTAAGGACCCAGAGGATAGGAAGGCGGAGGCTGTGGCCCGCAACATGTACGCTATGGCGGGGGTGAGTCCTCAATCAGGACTCGGCTCAGGGAGTCTGGTCCCTGGAGGAATCTCGATTGCCGGTCAATGTCCTGGAGCTGAGAGCGATCCGGCTTTGCCTGATGCACTGGACCGACCGTCTGAAGGGTTGTCCTTTAAGCATTCAATCGGACAATGCCACGGCCGTGGCTTACGTCAATCACTAAGGGGGCACCAAGAGTGTCCTTGCGGCCCTGGAAGTGGCGGACATTCTACGTTGGGCGGAGCGCCATGTTCCAGCTCTCTCCGCGGTCCACATTCCGGGGGTGGATAATTGGCAGGCAGATTACCTCAGCCGCCAGGCGTTGGATGCCAGAGAGTGATCCCTGCATCCGAAGGTGTTTCATCAGTTGTGCCTTCGCTGGGGCACTCCGGATGTGGATCTGTTGGCATCTTGAATCTACAGGAAGGTACAGAGGGTTGTGGCCCGCTCCGGGACCCTCTGGCAGATGCCCCAGATGCACTGGTGGCCCCGCCTTTCCTCCTCTCAAGTTGCTGCCAAGACTTCTTCGCAGGATAGAGGCGGAAGGGTTTCCGGTCATTCTTGTGGCTCCGGACTGGCCTCGTCTAGCCTGGTACGCCGACCTGGTCAGGCTTGTCGCAGACGCCCCGTGGAGACTTCCTCTCAGGGTGGATCTGCTCTCAAGGGCCTATCTTCCATCCTGCTTTACAGTCGCTGGCTTTCATGGCTTGGCTGTTGAAAGCCAGATGCTGAAGGACAGGGGTTTATCTGCCTCAGTGATTCCCACTTTGCTGAAAGTGAGAAAGGCGACTTCCAGGAAGATTTATCATCGTACGTGGAAGTCGTCAGTGTGGTGTGAGTCCCTTGGGATCCACCCTCGCTTCTATTCGGTGGCTCGGATCTTGGCCTTCCTTCAACGGGGAGTTGATTAAAAGTTGGCCTTGAGTACTATCAAGGGTCAGGTCTCGGCCTTGGCTATTTTCTTCCAGAGGCCATTGGCCCCACATACCCTGGTGTGTAGTTTCATCCAGGGGGTGCGACACTTGGTGCCTCTGGTGCGACCTCCGCTACCGCCATGGGATCTTAATTTTGGTGCTTTCGGTTCTCCAGAGGCCTCCCTTTGAGAATATTCGGGAGGTCCCCCTGCTTACCTTGTCTCTAAAGGTGGCCTTCTTGGTGGCGATCACTTCTGCGCGCAGGGTGTCAGAACTGGCGGTGTCGGAACTGGCGGCGCTGTCCTGTCCTCCCTATCTGGTGGTTCACAGGGACAAGGTGGTACTTCGGCCAGATCCATCCTTCCTGCCAAAGGTGGTTTCCAGTTTTCACTTATATAAGGACATAGTGTTACCTTCCTTATGTCCGAAGCCAAAACATACTAAGGAATTTGCCCTGCATACCCTGGATGATTTTCGGGCGATCAAGGTGTATTTGGCATCTACGGAATCTTTTCGCAAGTCTGACTTGCTCTTTGTGCTCACGGATGGCCCAAAGAAGGGGCTGCCTGCGTCTGCTGCGACTATTTCCAGATGGATCAGACAGAGGTGCAGGCTTATTCCGTTAGGGGTCAGGTTCCCCCCCTTCCCTGTCAGGGCGCACTCTACTCGCCATCAGGCGCCTGTTTCAGGTGTGCAAGGCGGCGACTTGGTCGTCTGTTCACACCGTTAACAAATTTTATAAGGGGGATGTGATGGCATCTGCGGATGCCTCTTTTGGCCGCAAGGTTTTGCAGGCTGCGGTTTAGGGGGCTTCTTGGCCTTCCTTGAGGGTGTTTTTTTCTGTTTGTTTTCAGGTGGACCTCATTTGGTTGTTCTGAGGTGTCCTGTGTTGCCTGGTTGGCTATGTTGGCCTTGGGGGACTGTTTTTTCTGTGTTCTGGTTCACACCCCTCATTTTGGATTTGCTTTGGGACATCCCTACTGATATACATCAGAGGACTGCGTCCGTCAATGAACGATAGAGAAAATTGGATTTTTGACTTACCGTAAAATCCTTTTCTCTTAGGTTCATTGACAGACGCAGTACCCGCCCCTCTATTTTTTGAGTGGGTTGGTGTGTTTTTTCTCTGACACTGCTTTGATACAAAACTGACTTCCTATGCAGGAAGAGAGGGTATACCCCCAGGGACTGCCCATAGGCGTAGCCAGAATTTTTTTTCTGCCTAGTGTCGTACTCCTGTAGGGGGCGGTATTACCCTACTGATATACATCAGAGGACTGCGTCTGTCAATGAACCTAAGAGAAAAGGATTTTACGGTAAGTCAAAAATCCAATTTTTGCACTGCATTTGGAAAAACCCTAAAGCACTCTAGGTGTTTGGCTTGTGCTTGGCACTCACAGGGGGAGACCTATTCTGGGTGCTCACTGTTTTTCTGGTCTGTATTCTTAAATACTTGTTGGTGGTTGTAGATCTATTAGTCTATTACAATTTTTAAAATGCCATAATCTTTAAATGTTTGTCTCGTAACAGTTCCTTGTTGCTGGAGTACTGAACGTTTTGGCTTACAAATATCCCAAACCATTATTGGTAAGTGCAGTCATTAGGTTTTCCCTGATTACCATGTTGATCAGTGCTGAAAGTGTATAAAACATCATATGTCCATATGAGGATCATGCTCCACAATGTAAACAATGTTCAGACACAAGGAGGTCTGTGCAATTTAAGCAGTTCAGCACTAGAGCAATTTTTTTAAAATTTTGGCGCACGTAAAAATCCTTCATTTTTGGCAATAAAATGACTTCAACCCCCCAGAACATTATACAATTTCTGAAAGCAGAGGCCCTGTAGACTAAAAGATGATAGTTGCAAATTTTTCATGTAACATGATATTCGCGCAACTGTTAAACGCATATTTTCAGGGGGAAAAAAATTAAATGAATTTTAATGCAAACATACATAATGATACCCATTTTTTGGTAAAATATATAAAAGATGAGGTTGCATAGTTACATAGTTACATAGTTAGTGAGGCTGAAAAAAGACACAAGTCCATCCAGTTCAACCTATGATGTGTGTGTGTGTTTGCTTTTAACCGTACATTGTATACCCCTGTATGTTGTGGTCTTTAAGGTGTCCATCCAATAGTTTTTTGAAACTATCAATGCTCCCCGCTGATACGACTGCTTGCGGAAGAGAATTCCACATCCTTACCGCTCTTACAGTGAAGAACCCCTTACGCACTTTAAGGTTAAACCGCCTTTCCTCAAGTTTTAGTGAGTGGCCACGTGTCTTATTGTATCTCCTTTCTCTGAATAGTTTGTTCCTTATGCTAGGGTCGCCAGTACAGTATTTGTACATTGAGATCATATCCCCCCTCAATTGTCTCTTCTCCAGAGAGAATAAGTTCAGTGCTTGTAGTCTTTCCTCATAGCTGATGTCCTCCATTCCCCTAATTATTTTTGTTGCCCTTCTCTGGACTTTCTCCTGTTCCAGCACATCCTTCCTGAGGACCGGTGCCCAGAACTGGACAGCATACTCCAGATGTGGCCGGACCAGAGTTTTGTAGAGTGGAAGAATAATCTCTTTATTTCTGGAGTGAATCCCCTTTTTTATACATCCCAGTATTCTGTTGGCTTTGCTTGCAGCGGCCTTTCATTGCATGCCACTTCCAAGCCTGTTGTCTACCAGTACCCCCAGGTCCCTTTCCATCCTAGACTCACCCAGAGGTTTCCCCCCTAGTGAGTAGCTTGCTTTCTGGTTTCTGGCCCCCAAGTGCATTACTTTACATTTTTCTACATTAAATCTCATCTGCCATGTAGTTGCCCACCCCGTTATTTTGTTCAGGTCTGCTTGCAAGATTTCCACATCCTGCATAGAAGATATTGGCATGCCTAATTTGGTATCATCTGCAAATACTGAGATTGTACTCGATATCCCCTCCTCTAGATCATTTATGAATAAATTAAACAGGATTGGTCCCAGGACAGAACCCTGGGGGACCCCACTTTCCTCACCCGCCCAATCAGAGTACTCCCCATTAATCACCACCCTCTGGACTCTCCCCTGGAGCCAGTTCTCTATCCAGGTACTCACCTTATGATCCATACCTACCTTCCTTAGTTTGTACAGTAAGCGTTTGTGGGGAACGGTGTCAAAGGCCTTTGCAAAGTCCAGATACACCACATCCACAGGCTTACCTTTATCTAAGTGGCAGCTCACTTCATCGTAGAAGGTTAATAGATTGGTTTGGCATGAACGATTTTTCATGAATCCATGCTGATTACTACTTATAATACCGTTTTCATTACTAAAGTCTTGTATGTGGTCCCTTATCATCCCCTCCAAAATTTTGCAGACTACTGATGTTAGGCTGACCGGCCTATAGTTACCCGGGATATATCTCGGCCCCTTTTTAAATATTGGTACCACGTTGGCTTTTTTCCAATCAGCTGGCACCATACCTGTCTGTAAACTATCCTTAAAGATCAAGAATAATGGTCTGGCAATCACCTGGCTGAGCTCATTAAGAACCCTTGGGTGCAAGCCATCCGGTCCCGGGGATTTATTTATGTTAAGTTTCTCTAGTTTAGCTCTAAGTCTATCCTCTGTTAGCCATGGCGGCACTTCCTGAGGTGTATTATTTAGTTCGGCCTTACAAGCGGGGTTCGTGTAGCCCCCCGATTCCTTTGTGAAGACTGAAGAAAAGAAATTATTTAACACTTCCGCCTTTTCTCTGTCCTCTGTGGCCATTTTTCCTTTATCATCTTTTATGGGGCCAATGTGTTCTGGCCTCGCTTTCTTACTGTTTATATACTTAAAGAACTTCTTGGGGTTCTTTTTACTCTCCTCCGCTATATGTCTCTCGTGTTCTATTTTAGCCGCCCTGATTTCATCTTTACATTTCTTATTACACTCTTTGTAGTGCTTAAATGCTGCCAATGACCCCTCAGTCTTGTATTTTTTGAAGGCCTTTTCTTTAGCTCTAATATACATTTTTATGTTGGAGTTTAGCCACCCAGGGTTTAGTTTTGCTCTTTTAAATTTATTTCCCTGTGGAATGCACTGGCCCACCCCCTTGTTAAGTATGCTCTTGAAGCACTCCCATTTTTCCTCCGTGTTCTTTGTTCCCAGGGTTCTATCCCAATTGATATTTTCTAGCAGCGAGCGCAGTTTAGGGAAATTGGCTCTTTTGAAATTCAGTGTCCTTATATTACCCTTGTGTTTCCTATTACTGTAATTAATACTGAAACCAATTGACCTATGGTCACTGTTCCCTAAGTTGTCCCGTATTTCTATATCCGTGAGCAGGTCTGTATTGTTGGTAATCAGTAGGTCAAGTACCGCATTGTTTCTTGTCGGTGCATTCACCATCTGACCCATGAAATTGTCCTGCAAAACATTTAGGAACTGTCGAGCCTTGGCTGAATGCGCGGTTCCTTCTGCCCAGTCTATATCAGGATAATTAAAGTCCCCCATTATAATGACATTTCCCACCCTTGCTGCCAATCCTATCTGTAACATGAGGTCCGCCTCACCCTCCTCCCTCTGGTTGGGGGGCCTATAGCATACGCCCAATATTACCTTCCCCACCGTGCCTTCCCTTTGAAGCTCTACCCATAGGGATTCTGCTTCGTCCATAGTTCCATTATTAATATCATCCCTCATATTTACCTGTATACTGTTCTTAATATACAAACATACCCCTCCCCCTTTTTTACCCTCTCTATCTCTGCGATAAAGGGAATACCCCTGAATGGTCGCCATCCAGTCATGAGACCTGTCAAACCAAGTCTCAGTTATCCCCACAAAATCTAAGTCCTCCTTAAACATCAGCAGCTCCAGCTCTCCCATCTTGTTGGCCAGGCTTCTGGCATTGGTATATAAGCCTCGTAATTTTGATGTTTTTAGGCTGCTCTCTTGATTTTTCCCCATACCCACCCTGGGTATAGGAGCTCCGAACACCCTACCGCTAATGCCCCCATTTCTGCCCTCTGAAACTTGCTTTCCACTGGCTAATTCTACATCTGTACCCTCCCCCCCATTCCCTAGTTTAAAAGCCCCTCTAACTTTTTGGCCATCCTCGCACCCAGTACGGCTGCACCCACCCCATTTAGGTGCAATCCGTCC
This sequence comes from Pelophylax lessonae, assembly GCF_965119305.1. Lineage (NCBI taxonomy): Eukaryota > Metazoa > Chordata > Amphibia > Anura > Ranidae > Pelophylax > Pelophylax lessonae. Next base: position 235,747,214 of record NC_138776.1, read on the forward strand.
CTACCAAAGAGCCGGTGACCGACTGAGAAGTCGGCCCAGTTCCCCAGGAACCCGAAACCCTCCTTACTACACCAGCTCCTCAGCCACTCGTTAACTTCCCTAATCTCCCGCTGCCTCTCTGGTGTGGCTCGAGGTACAGGTAGTATTTCGGAAAATACTACCTTGGAGGTCCTAGTCCTCAACTTGGCGCCTAAGTCCCTGAAATCGTTTAGGACTCTCCGTCTTCCTCTGCCTATGTCATTGGTACCCACGTGTACCATGACAGCTGGGTCTTCCCCAGCCCCACCCAATAATCTGTTCACCCGATCCGCGATGTGCCGAACCCGAGCGCCCGGCAAACAACAGACTGTTCGGCGCGCACGGTCTTTGTCACAGATTACACTGTCTGTCCTTCTAATAATTGAGTCCCCTACCACCAGAACCTGTCTTTCCTTTCCCTTTCTCCCGGCCTCACTGGAGGAGTTCGTCCCCTGGCAGCTAGGGGCGTCGCTCTGCTCCAGCAATGCTGGTCCCTGACTGGTTTCCCCAACATCACACAACGGGGCGTATCTATTGGGGTGCTCCAGCCCAGGATCAGCCTCCTTGCCTTGTCCCCTTCTACCCCTCCTAACTGTCACCCCTCTGCTCTGCTCTGATGCCTGCACCTCCAATACTCTGCCCACCTCTGTGCAGGCCCCTGTCTGCACCTGATTGGTACAATCCTGGCTCTCCTCCGGTATGGACATTCGTCTCAGTGTTGCCAGCTGCTTCCCTAGATTCAGGACCTGAGCTTCCAGGGAAGCAACGTGCTCACATTTTGCGCATTTGTATTCGCCCTCGATCGCATGACCGAGGAACGCATACATATCACAAGATGTACACCGAGTCGCATCTCCACACCCGCCGGGCATTGTACCTACTATCTAATCTAATGGGGATTCAGCGATTTAAGTCTATCCTATGTGGCTATTTCCTGGCTTCCTAACGCTACCTTCTCACCCTCTGGTATTCCGCTCCACTCACTTGACACCGGTCAGTCACCCAACACTCACAATCTCACAGCCCGGTCAGACGCACAACACTAAGTCGCACAGCCCGGTCAGACGCACAACACTAAGTCGCACAGCCCGGTCAGACGCACAACATTCAGTCGCACAGCCCGGTCAGACGCACAACACCGAGTCGCACAGCCCGGTCAGACGCACAACACTCAGTCGCACAGCCCGGTCAGAAGCACAACACCGAGTCGCACAGCCCGGTCAGACGCACAACACCGAGTCGCACAGCCCGGTCAGACGCACAACACCGAGTCGCACAGCCCGGTCAGACGCACAACACCGAGTCGCACAGCCCGGTCAGACGCACAACACCGAGTCGCACAGCCCGGTCAGACGCACAACACCGAGTCGCACAGCCCGGTCAGACGCACAACACCGAGTCGCACAGCCCGGTCAGACGCACAACACCGAGTCGCACAGCCCGGTCAGACGCACAACACCGAGTCGCACAGCCCGGTCAGACGCACAACACTGAGTCGCACAACACTGAGTCGCACAGCCCGGTCAGACGCACAACACTGAGTCGCACAGCCCGGTCAGACGCACAACACTGAGTCGCACAGCCCGGTCAGACGCACAACACTGAGTCGCACAGCCCGGTCAGACGCCCAACACTGAGTCGCACAGCCCGGTCAGACGCCCAACACTCAGGTAGTGATAGGTACTCCCAGACACTCAGGTACTCCCAGATACTCAGGCACTCCCAGATACTCAGGTACTCCCAAATACTCAGGTGCTCCCAGATACTCAGGTGCTCCCAGATACTCAGGTGCTCCCAGATACTCAGGTGCTCCCAGGTACTCAGGTACTCACAGGTACTCAGGTACTCACAGATACTCAGGTACTCACAGATACTCAGGTACTCACAGGTACTCCCAGATACTCAGGTACTCCCAGATACTCAGGTACTCCCAGATACTCAGGTACTCCCAGATACTCAGGTACTCCCAGATACTCAGGTACTCCCAGATACTCAGGTACTCACAGGTACTCCCAGATACTCAGGTACTCCCAGATACTCAGGTACTCCCAGATACTCAGGTACTCCCAGATACTCAGGTACTCACAGGTACTCCCAGATACTCAGGTACTCCCAGATACTCAGGTACTCCCAGATACTCAGGTACTCCCAGATACTCAGGTACTCCCAGATACTCAGGTACTCCCAGATACTCACAGATACTCAGGTACTCACAGGTACTCCCAGATACTCAGGTACTCCCAGATACTCACAGGTACTCACAGATACTCACAGGTACTCACAGGTACTCCCAGATACTCAGGTACTCACAGATACTCAGGTACTACACTACACCCTCAGTCAGTGTACAATCTCAGTCACCAGTCTTACTTACCTAGTGTATGTCCCTTTAAGTCTGTCTCTAGCAGTTCCTGGCTGTTTTGTTTTTTTATTTTTTTTCTTTCCCTCAGACGGTCAGTCTCCGCTCTGCACCCGCCTCCCTCTGTCACTTCCCGGTCAGCCTTTGCTCGCTAGTCTCCTCTGCTCCCTCTCTGTCTGGGGGGGGGGGGGGGGTCCGCACCACTCGCCGCCCGCCGCAAAAAGGGGGGGGGTTTACTGTTCCGCTCGCCACCCGCAACAAGAGAGGGGGGGTTACCGACCCGCTCGCCGCTCGCTTCTGTTGGGTCGGGGTCCGAGCGCCGCTCCCCGCCGCTGCTCTCCTGGGGGGGTTACTCACACGCGGTCGGTCACGCACACACTCCACACACACTCCTCTCTCCTGCACGCCCTGACAGCCTCTGATCCCGCGCTCTGCTCTCTGCTCCACAGCACCACCTGCTGGCAGAAGGCACCACCACGGATCGCCATTGCATTTGGTAAATAGATGCTCAACATGCCAAATCTTAAAATTGCATGCACCTGCAGTATTGCAAAGAACTACGATGCCCAAAAATCGCCATAGGTGATGCTTTAAAAGTTTTACAGCTCATCGGTTTAGAGTTAATCAGGAGATCTTGTGCTAGAATTATTGCACTCACTGTAATGTTCACAGAGAGATGTCACGTGTGTGGTGTGACCGTGGTCTACATATGCGTGCACATCCTGGGCGTTCTTTTGCATTCGCACATGTATGCGAGGCAATGGAGTTATGTAATTTTTTTTTTTTTTAAATGGTGTATCTGAAACCGAAAGTGACAAAATCATTGTCTCTTCCATTCAATGTTTGCATGTGAGATCGAGGCATGATTTTCCTCTCACTTCGCTCTCCCCCCTGAAGCCAGAACCCCAGGTGGGGGGGGGGGGGGCTGACAGGGGTAGGGGGCGCTGTGCTTGTGGCTCTGTAAAAGTGATCACTTTCAAGGTGAGAGGCCCACTTCCGCCCAACTGCGTTAAAGGGCCAACTTTTTTTTACTAGCAAAAGTATATATATTTTTTTTTTTTTGCTTTTGCGTGTAAATAAGAGCTGATGTCTTTTTGACCCCAGATCTCTTATTAAAGAGGACCTGTCATTCTTATTTCTATTACAAGGGAGGGTACATTCCTTGTAATAGGAAAAAAAGTGGTGAAGGGACAGTGTAAAAAAAAAAAAAAAAAAAAAAAAAAGTAAAATAAATAAGAAAAAACTAAATTTTAAGCATACTTCCCCTTCGAGATTATGTGCAGGAGCGAACGCATACCTTATTTTTTTGTTGGTTGAGCTAGACAGACTTGTCTTTTTTCAACCAGACTATGCATACGCAAGTCGCGCCCACATATGTAAACGGTGTTCCAACCACACGAGGTATCGTCGCGATCGGTAAAGCGAGAGCAATAATTCTAGCACAATACCTCCTCCGTAAGGCCTGATTCACACCTATGCATTTTACTTAAATACACTACAGTCCATTTAACACAGTATCCTATGGAACACATTCTGTAGTGCAAATCTGTAAAATGCAAAAAACACTAAAAATGCATAGGTGTGAATCAGGCCCAACTCTAAACAGGTAACCTGTAAAAAATTTTAAAGCGTTGCCCATGGAGATTTTGAAGTACCGTAGTTTTCCATTCCATGAGCGTGCACAATTTATAATCAATAAGTCCACTAGGTTTGGTATAAAATTCAAAATAAGGACCCTTTTATTGGTCAAAAAGTTCCAAAAGAGGTATAAAGGTATAAACCACTGGAGAATGGCTTATGTTGTGAGTACATTACCCCAGAAGCCCGCAAGGCTGACCCCAGAATGAAAGCCACATGCCTGGATAATTGTATGGAGCCAGATGGAGACCAATCCTGCAGCTGGTGTGTGGCACGTCAATGGCGGGTGTTGAAGAGGAGGGGGGAGATGGTTGCCGGGCACCGCAAACCTGGGGTGGGGACCGACCGCTGCTTGATCACCTGCTGCTAATGATTGGGAGCCATAGACCCAACAGACCAGATGGTAAGGGAAGCCACGGTAACCTGTCAGATCCACAGTACAGGCAGAAGACAGGAGGAAGGGAGGGATGGGCCTCTGGTGATGATGAAGAACGTCAGGCACGACAGCCTGGGAATGACGTCACTGGCGCAGATCCCGCCGGGGACTGATGTAAACACACCACAGACTATCTCCGTTAATAATACAACCCTGGGCCCAGGAGAGAGATGGAGAGGAAAGCCAACACCTTTTGGATTTAGGCCAGCAATTGCAGTCCTGGGTTTGGCCTTACTGGTTGCGGGCTTGAGTCATGACTTGATAAGGCTCTATGTAGCAATGCGTTGTCATGGCAACCACCCTCTAGTCCCATATACCCACATTGATCCCTTATCACACAAGCCCAGCAACCAGTAAGGCCAAACCCAGGACTGCAATTGCTGGCCTAAATCCAAAATGGTGTTGGCTTTCCTCTCCATCTCTTTCCTGGGCCCAGGATTGTATTAACGGAGATCGTCTGTGTTGTGTTTACACCATACCCCGCTGGGACCTGCACCAATGACGTCATCCCCAGGCTGCCGTGCCTGACGTCCCTCGATACCACTGGAGGCCTCTCCCTCCCTCCTGTCCTCTGCCTGTGGATGTAACAGGTTACCGCGGCTTCCCTTACCATCTGGTTCATTGGGTCTACGGCTCCAAATCGTCAGGTGGTCAAGCAGCGGTTTGTCCTCGCCCTAGGTTTGCGGTGCCCGGCAACCCTATCCCCCCCTCTTCCAACACATGCCATTGACATGCCACACACCAGCTGCAGGATTGGTCTCCATCTAGCTCCATACAATTATCCAGGCATGTGGCTTTCATTCTGGGGTCAGCCTGGCGGGCTTCCGGGGTAATGTACTCACAACATAAGCCATTCGCCAGTGGTTTATACTTTTTTTTTTTACCTCTTTTGGAACTTTTTGACCAATAAGTCTTTATTTTAAATTTTACACCAAACCTAGTGGACTTATTGATTATTACCCCAAGCGCCTTTTCAGAGTAACGAGTAGTAACTATGTCTATTTCAGCATCCTTGTTCCCCAGGATAACTCTCCCTTGCAGCTACGGGTTATTGGTTAATAACCTGTCGCGGACTTTCCTTGGCGCCTAGTCGCATAAAGATGAATAATACCCTTGCTATAGGTGTAGGCCATTTACGTACCTTATAAAGCCTGCCTGGAATACTCCCAGGAGGTTGCCAAGTGAGGCCTAGTCATCACTGCTCACCATCACAGGAGTGAGATCTTTCTCTTCTTCAAACCGCATCACATACTCTCTCTCCCCTGATGCCGTAGCTCTGAGCTCAGCATTTGAGAGCTCACTCCTGTGACGGTGGAGGTGAGCAGTGATGACTAGGTCTCACTTAGCAACGTCCTGGGAGTATTCCAGTCAGGCTTCATAGGGTATGTAAATGGCCTACACCTATAGCAGGGGGTTTATTACGCTTTAGCCAGAGCTGCAGTTTGTTTTTACCTACAGATGGACCTCATCTGTATAGGTAGTTTTTGTGGTGTAATCTTTGTTATATATATATATATATATATATATATATAATTTTTTTTTTTTTTTTTTTAAATAGGTTATACTTACCTGCTCTGTGAAAGGGTTTTGCATAGAGCAGCCCTGATCCTCCTCTTCTGGGGTCTCCCGCCAACGCTCTTGTCTCCTCCTCCCCACTTCCGAGTTCCCCCATAGCAAGCAGATTTCTAAGTGGGCACTTCTGTGGGCTCAATCCCAGGCTGGGCTCTGTGTGTCCAAGGACACACACAGCCAATGCCTCGGACCCCCACCCCATCCAACTCTGTCTTCTCGGTCTATGATTGACAGCAGCAGAAGCCAAGCCCCTTGCTGCCTCCATGTTCAGTGAGAAAAGAGCTGCTGATCTCTGGCACAACGCTGGATCAAAATCAGGCTCCGCTAAGTATTTAGAGGGGTGCTGGGTGGGGAGCTGAACACAAGATTTTTTTTTTTTTTTTTTTTACCTTAATGCAGAGAATGTGTTGAGGTAAAAAAAAACTTCTGCTTTTACAACCAATTTAATTGGGCTAGTTCGGTGTGTTGACATGCTTTGGTCCTATATGGGAAGCTAGGAAGCTCTAACCTGCAGAATTAAAAGCTCATGTTTGGGAATCGGCAGGTTATCGGTAAACGGAAGATTTTACACAGAAAGGTTGTAGTGTGTGTTAAGTACTGTAAATGCAGGGATGAAAATAAAATTCTTATTTTATGCAAGTATTTTCATACAATCTGACAGTACGTTGGGGATGATAGTGCAATGTTGAGCGTGTGGATCCGGACATCTGATGGGGCCTACGTAAGCAGGAAACCTGTTACCTTTATCTAGTATGGGCAACCTACAGCTTCACATTTAGGAATATTTTATATTCCTTAGCTGTCTTAATAATGAAGTCTAAATTACTTGCTGGATCTCAAGAAACAAGGAGACTGCAACTCCCCTGAAAAATATAAATTGACTGCTAAAAGGTTGCTATAGAAGCTTTGGGAAATTCCTAAAACCCTAAAAAAGCACCTTGGACAGCTTGGCTTGCTATAGGCACAGCTAACCTAGTATGATGTAGATGGATAGTGTGTGTATATGATAAAACATATTTTCTTCTTTGTCTTTCACATAGATGGTCATTTCCTTCATTTCTCTTTTGGCTTGCTTGGCAGTTTCTATCACTGGCCTAGTCTTTGCTGCCAATGACATTGATAGATTCTCCTGGAGGAACAACATGGCTTATCTGTGTGATAACCTTCGCCAAAAACCAAACCGCTATTACTACGGAACTTCGCCTCCATACTTCAGAGACTACAACAATGACTATAACCAAGACTGGAATTTGCGGAACTGCAAGGATGGATTTCAAGCATACAAGGTGTGACTCTTGTCTGCATCTTCATGGACTGTACATGGGATGAAAGATGTTTAACCTCCCAGTAACTCTCATAAATACTGATGATTTTGCAGCTGGTGAATTATTACTGTTACAAAGCGTATGTCATAGTAGTTGGAGTTGAGAGCACAAGGACTCTGTACAGCAGCCTCAATAGTGCCTGCCTAGGATTTCTCTAAACACAAAGGGATTGATTTACTTAAATTGGAGAGTGTAAAATCTGGTGCAGCTATGCATGGTAGCCAATCTACTTCTAACTTCAGGCTGTTTAACCACTTTACGACTGCTCACTGTGCTGCTACTGCGGCACAGTGGCAGCCCTGGGTCCAGCAACGTCGCTGGAATCCTAGCTATCTCGGCGGTGTGTGCGCGCGCCGCCGGAGGCTCGCTCCCGCTGTGTTTAGACACAGCAGGAGTCGGGACGGAGGAGGAGAGGCGGCGATCGCCATCTCTCTTCCCTGATCGTCAGGGAAAGTGTGAGAAGATCCGCCTGCTTGTGTAAACAAAGCAGGCGGATCTTCTCTGTGACAGAGCGGGAGAGATCACAGGATTGAGCATAGCTGAACCTGCGATCTGTCTGTCACAGGACCCCCTCCCCCCACACACGTCAGGAAGCATGAGGCACACATTTAACCCCTTGATCACCAACAGTGTTAACCTCTTCCCTGCCAGTGTCATTATTACAGTAACAGTGCATATTTTTAGCACTGATTACTGTATTCATGTCACTGGTCCCACCATAAGTGTCAAATGTCATTTAGGGGTCCGATCTGTCCGCCGCAATGTCACAGTCCCGCAAAAAAAATCGCAGATCGCCGCCATTACTAGTAAAAAATAAAAATGACAAATCTTTCCCGTAGTTAGTAAACTAACTAGATAACTTTTGCGCAAACCAATGAAAATACGCTTATTGCGATATTTTTGGTTAAAAAAAAAAAAGTTGCAGAAAACAAATTGGCCCAAAATCTTAAAACGTTTTGATTATTACATTTTTTTTTTGGGAATGTTGTATATCAGAATGTGAAAAATATATATTTTTTTTCAACATTGTCGCTCTTTTTTCAAAAATTAAAAATCGCAGAGGTGATCAAATACCACCAAAAGAAAGCTCTATTTAATTTGGGTACAGCGTCGCACAACCGCGCAATTGTCCGTTTAAAATAACGCAGTGCCGAATCGCAAAATATGGCCTGGTCAGGAAGAGAATAAAATCTACCGGTCTTAAAGTGTATAAAAATACGCTCATTGAGAATTTTTTCTGTCAAAGACATGTAGCTAAATACATTTTGGCCTAAATATATGACAAAAATTGAATATATTGGATATTTTTTAACAGTCAAAGTAGAAAATGTCAATTTTTCGCAACATTTTCGCTTATTTTTAAATTAATATCGCAAAAAATAAAAAGCGCAGAGGTGATCAAATACCACCAAAAGAAAGTTCTGTTTGTGGGGGGGAAAAAAAGACGTAAATTTAATTTGGGTACAGCATTGCATGACCACGCAATTGTCAGTTAGTTTAGCAGTGCCAAGTTGAAAAAAGTGGCCTGGTCATTGAGCAGCCAAATCCTCCAGGCTTAAAGTGGTTAAGCTTTGACAAAAAGAAAACTGGAAGCTGATTGGTTTCTATGCAGAGCTGCACCAGATTTTGCACTCTAGTTTTAGTAAATCAACCCCAAAGGCTCTACCCCTTCAGAGAAAAATTTCTTTCCTATTCTATTCACACTCCAACTTTGAAAGCTGCTCAAGCTAAAACCTTTTTAGGTTTAGATAATTATGGAAGGGTGAGAGCCTGTGTTAGGTTTATAGGCTCCCTGCGTCCCAGCAGAGGAGATCTCCCCTCTCTTCCTTTTGTAAATCAGGAACATGAACAGAAATTAAAAAAAAAACCTGACCAAGGTTGGGGCCCTTTCCCGCTCTACCCAAAATAAATTTAAAGTAATTCTAGCTAGTGTTTTAAACAGTTTTTCTCAGGCAATAAAACATTTGGAATACAGTTCCTGTAGTTGAGGAATGACTGAATGTTTTGTGAACAGTTGGTTTGACTTTCCTCTCCTTTGTACAGGACTTGCTGTTCGGCGTGATCATTATGTCCTTGCTGATAATGATCTGGGGCATCTGTGTTTCCGCTATAACTCTGATCTACAGGCTGAAGGTGTTTTTCAGCGCCTGCAAATGTGAGGTAAGTAGCGACGTAGTAACCTAGTCGGTAAGGGCTGAAAAAAGACACCAGTCCATACGGTTCAACATGCGTGAGTGTGTGTAAATGTGTTCAGTAAAAACGTATATCTCTGTATGTTGTGATCGTTAAGATGCCCATCTAATAGTTTTTTTGAAACGTTCAATGCTCCCTGCTGATACCACTGCTTGTGGAAGAGAATTCCACATCTTTACTGCTCGAACAGTAAAGAACCCTTTACGGTGATTATGGTTAAACTGCTGCTCTTCCAATTTCAGTGAATGGCCATGTGTCTTTTTAAACTCCCTTTTACTGAAATGTTTTCCCCTATGCTATGGTCACCATTAAGATATTTGTGGATAGCTATCCTATCCCCTCGTAAGCGTCTCCTCTCCAGAGAGAATACATTCAATGACCTACTACTTAGTTACTACTAGAGGCAAGCAAATAATAAAATTTCAGGTCCAGAGTTGAGGTTGGATATTTACAGTCGGACAACACTACTTTTAAAGTAAAATTAAAAATAAAAACCTCCATAGAAGTAAACTGGTGAGTACTAGAGCTAGTATGTGGGTCTCCAGCCTCCCCAGGGATTCGTTATTGAAATATAGCTTGCCCAGCCCTTGCACCCACTTTCAATCTTGTGCTTACCTGTCCCTTATTCAGCTAGATATCACCAAAGAGCACAAACAGACACTTAATAATATCTTCTGACCCAGGCCCATGCGTGCATTGAGCACATGCCACTCAATTTTTTGGAAAGTTTGTATTCCATAGGAGTGCAACAGTGCACATGTGGGTCAACCCCTGAAAATTTGACAAGTGGCTGTGCAATCATGTTGAGAGGCTTGGCAAGCCACAATGAAAATGCAGCAAAGTTGGCAATTGCTGTAATACTAATTTAACCAATAGGGAAGCAGTATACCAAGCGGGCAGGCCCGCGTGGTGCTGGTGGTTTAAAGGACATCCCCATTCTGGTGGCCAAGGGGAATATTACCCATGACACTGGTCTATATGTGAAGCACCCGGGATTTATTTTGGGGCTGTCTGCCTCATATGGATAGCCTCTGATGTCAAGGCTCTATCACTACTGCTACAGGATATGAGGGATGTTCCCTAATATGAATATATTGAGCTGTACTCCAATTATTGACATTTTAGATGATGAATGGAACGCCATATTGGATTCATACCGGTGTAGATATTTCAGTTTGGAGCTCCTTCCATCTAGTGGCCTTGGGTGGTCTGCCCTTAAGCGCATATGGTCGTTCTGGTCACTGTTGCAGTGGGAAATATCGGTCTGCCTTGGTCTCTCTGGCCCTGAGGAAGCCTTGCTGCGAAACGTGTCGGCTTGCTGGGGACCCCTAGACCGTGCAATATAGAGACTGATAACATCTATTGATACAGTAGTATCGGCACTCCCTAATGGGAGTATATTTCTACAGATACGGTTTCTTTTATATGTATTGACCTTGATATGTCTATGTGATATATATTTTTTATATACTTGTTTTTGATTTAATAAAATATGTATTTTATGCAATAATTGTGTGAGACTTGTGATCCTCCTCCTTCCCATTGGCCTCCCAAAAGCCCCATCTTTTTCTTTTCCTTTTGATACAATTAACCAAGTAGACCTAATATGTATATATTTTTTTGTCTCACAGAAAGTTGAAGAGAATGATGATGCTCTGCTGTCACCAAACCCCACCCAAGACATTATCATTGCCTAAAGAGGAAGGTCTGATCTGCGTTTAACACAGGCTTATTTTGGCTTCCTAAAACCATAAAATGCAAAGAAAATATTATGAATCCTGTACTGAGAGAAATGGGCAAGCTGTCATTGCTGGCTTCCTTCCAGTAATGCTAGTTGCCTGGCTGTTAGAACTTTGAGTTGCTGACCTAGTTGCCTGGCTGTTAGAGCTTTGAGTTGCTGACCTAGTTGCCTGGCTGTTAGAGCTTTGAGTTGCTGACCCAGAACAATCAAGTAAGAAAGGTCAGAGTAAATTCAAGACCTAATCAGCATCTTTGTCCTGAGTTATGCCCCGTACACATGTGCAGATTATCTGAAGACTTTTGTCTGCAGACTTACCAAAACCATATAATATGAGGTCAAACCTAAACACTTTCAATTTGTATGCAATCCGGCAGGCCCTTGCACTACATAGAAAAGGTAAATCTGAAGACAAAAGTCTTCAGATAATCTGCACGTGTGTACGGGGCATTAGTGAAAACATAGAAGCCTCTAGATCAGCATGACAGCCAGGGAACAAGTACATCTCGGTATGCTTTCCTTTAAAGTGGTCTTAAAAAGAATATGTCTCCTTTCCCATTCAATTTTTGCTAGCCAGACCTTCCACCCCTGAGACTCCTCTTAGCACCCCCTTCCTTCTCCGTTCCTCCATTGGAAATCTTTGTTATTGAGAATGGAGCAGAGTTTGAACTTTCTTTTCCTCTAGGATGCAGAGTCTGTGTCTGAGTGGCCAAATGCTGGCCGGAACCCTTTTCACATAATAGAGAGCTGGTCCTGAATGGGAACTATGACAAATTCTTCTTAATTGATTGCTGCCCATGTTGGGCAACTTGGTATAAGAGTAATTTCCCTGTTTTTATCATTTGTGGTTTTAGGTTGGAAAGCATTCGAGGAGACCTTAGCCTTGTGTCCGCTCTGAAGGACTGTTTATACTCCGCTCATTATCCTTTTGCAGTTTCACAAAAGATCTTTATGATTTTACAGTATGTAATGTTCAAAAACTCAAATGTAATTTAGTTTTTTTTTTTTTTTTTTTACTAGGTAACCATGATTATCTTTTTGTAATATCACCTGTTGTATTTTCTGTGATGTAACCTTTCCATCTCACCACTGTTACAATAAAGAAATATATCTTTACTGCTGCAGCAGCCAGACTTTGTAATGCTGTGTTATTCCTTGTTATATAAATTAGTGAGCACATATTTTAACATTGCAGTCAACAACCTGCCTAATCTATTCTGAACTTTTTTTTGTTTTGCATAGAATAAGGGAAGGGTTTACCCCTGGTTATGTTCTTTTTGCTGTCTGTTGTCTCTCGCTGAAGAGACTTGTCATCCTTTCTTTCACACAGACCATTCCAAAATTTTGGGATTTCCTACGCTTTTTGTCCTGATATTTATTTTTGAACCGCTGACAATTTTACACAGCCTACCACCTATCAGTGCTGTCCCCAATTATCTGATCACCATTTTATCTATAACTCCCTATTGCTACCATGAATTCTGGGGTTAATGTAATCAGGATACAACAGACCTGGAAGGGAAATGGTAGGCATGACCTGGAGGGGAAATGGTAGGCATGACCTGGAGGGGAAATGGTAGGCATGACCTGGAGGGGAAATGGTAGGTATTGTAAGAATATTTAATAATATCTCGCTGTGCCTCCATTATGTCAGAATATTTATACTGCTCTGAATATAACAGTGTCTATTTATGTCAATAAGTAAAGATCTGTGAGGAAGGAGAATCTCCACTTATTTCCACAAATCAATATGTAGCGATTTCTTTTTAATTGATTTCTTTTTAAAGGCATATACCAATCTTAGTGAGTACAGTCTACAGTATGGAATATTTAAAAATATTTATTCACAAGACATATATTCACAATAAATGATCAAAAAGGAAATGACACAAAGAAACAACTTTACATAAAATACTAACTTCAAACAATCAATGCAATGTGATGTTTAGTTAAATAATGAAAGTGAAAGCAAGATTACCATTTCTCCAGGTATAGCATAAACCATAGGTAAGTATTCTATATAAACAGACCACAATTGTCTGCGAATCGCACATCCGAAAGTCATTCCACTGCAGATGGAGCGAGAATAAGCCATGCAAAACGGAAGACTAAAATCGCAATTAATGCGCTAAATCTGATATTAATAAAAATGTATAAAAACAAAAATCAGCTTTTTAGAGAAAAATCTACTATGGTTTATACGGCTGGGATTGTAATCCTATTACCCTTAAATATGCAATATAAAACATATAAGGAAGGAAATAAACATAGACTATTTACCACACTTAAGATGGCTGCTAGCTTCAAATGGTCGTTACCAGAGTCCTAAGATGGATGCCAGTGAGGGAGGAGTTTCGTTTGGCATCCCTCAAAGTTTCAGATAAATGATGGAGCAAGATAGTGTGTGTGATGTATGTGTAATGTATGTTGGGCAGTGTAATGTGTCCCGTCTCTCATCTGGGTTCTTCTTTTTATATGGTATGAACAAAGGCCTATAAAAATTACCATAAGTTAAACCCAGAGGGATGAAACCTTATCCCCATTGGTTGGGATATTCTATCCATTAACTGGTGAGGTCATAGTCACACCTCTCCTAATAATTAACCCAATACTTTGGATAATAAAGTTAAATGATGATTTCTCTATGTTCAAGAGTAATCATAAAACACAACATAAAAACTTGTCCATACTCTCAGTACATACATAAATGTCCATCTAATCTCCATCATTCATCTTGGCAATTATTGGATCTTGTAAGCCATTTATAAAGATAATTATTAATACAATATAATATTTATATTGGAAATATCTCATTATCCCAAGATTGCTTTTATTAGTGTGTCCAAAGGAGGCAGTATTGTACTGTTCATTAGATTTTGTGTTTAAAATAATTAGAACATATCCTTATCTGATGACCTTTGACCTGTCTGGCTAGTGAAGATCCATTAATTATTTGAATGCTGACATTACTGTCAGACATTTAGGCTAGGATTGGAAGATCTATAGCGGTCTGGCTTGTAGGATTTATGATACCTTAAACACTTAAACACAAACTTACATAAAGTGAGGTAATTAGTTACACTTACACATGTCCTTACACTTAATAGAAAAGTATTCTAAGTAAGATTTCTACTGTAAGAATATAAACCAAAATGTGATATACAGATAACTTCTAAATATGTATATGCCTTACATAATATTACATAATTATTGCTAATATCTTATCACACATGATAATGTATCTTTAAAAACTTATAGTTATTTTAAATGTCTGGTAGAGTATACTGGGGTATTGTCCATTGTTAAATACTTACAGACAGACTGGCATTACCATTATGTCTTATCTGAAGAGATGTCTATGCATACCTTATTTACGACTTAAAAGAAATACAAAGACCTCTGTTGAAATTCTACTCTCTCTTGTAACAGACATTTTGCAACAGAACATATATGAACTTTCCTTCACCTTCAAACAAGATGGAAGCTATGCTGTTCACAATCTATATGCATAAGATGGAATATACATGGCTTTTTAAATCCATTTTTTTCAATTTTTTTAATCACCCCAATACACCTGACAGTATTTAGCTTGCATTAAACTTATCAAAAATAAAAGCCAGCACTATAATTGTGCTGGACAGAGGCAATTTTTTTTTTACTGGATTTACATACATGGTTTCCTCTTTCATACAATTCTACTGAAATATAAACTTTGTTGGCCTTACTCGCCCTGCCCTGTGACTCTAAAGTCAATTTTCAGTAGAAACCGGCCATTATTCGGCCTGTGTGTACAGAAGCGGCCCGAACACGGACATGACCGAAAAAGGCATCTGATCAGCCAGGGTGGGGCACTTCCCCCTGTCTGAACACAATAGCTCAGCGGGGAGATCGCTGTACTAACATCAGATAATTAGTACAGCAGCTCCTCCCGAGCACTTCAGTTATTTTTTGTTCAGCCAGCTGGTTTGAACGGAAGAAAAACTGCTAGTGTGTACAAGGTTTAAAGCTAGTACTGAGCTACTCGCTGTACTAACTATCCAATGTTGTTAGAGCGATCTTCCTTGCTGAGCTATTGTGTTCTGGCAGGGGGAATGCCCCCCACAAACAATAACACCGGTCAGCTCTCGCAGCCATTGGCTGCCAGCGCAGATTGGTTGCCAATCAGCAGATAATTTTGGATCATTCTACTTTGACAGAAGCAAGACAGGCTGTCGTACACAAGGACGAGGCCGCCTCCTGTGTCTTATGGATTAACTGGTACCACATCCTTCATATTGTGACATGTATTGCTGGGAGTGACTGTGAGGAACTTGAAGTAGCTATAGCACCAGAAGTAACTTGGAGTAGAATACCAGGAGCGTTTTTTTTTTTTTGTTATCCTCAGAGTAGCAGGTAAAATGTCCAACAGAAGTAGTGATGTGATCCAGTGCACATCTTGCTCCTTGTATGTGTTCCTTTAAGAATAATTTTTGAGGGTAAATACTGCCGTGCGAGATGTGAGCTAGTTACATAGTTTGTGAGGTTGAAAAAATGCATCAGTTCAACCCATGATGTGTGTGTGTGTGTTTACTGTTAACTGTACATTGTATACCCCTGTATGTTGTGTTCTTCAGGGTGCCCATCTAATAGTTTTTTGAAACTATCGATGCTCCCTGCTGATACTACTGCTTGTGGAAGACAATTCCACATCCTTACTGCTCTGACAGTAAAGAACCCTTTACGTATTCTAGGTTAAACCGTTTTAGTGAGTTGCCACGTGTGTTGTATTCCCTTTCTCTGAAAAGTTTGTTCCTTATGCTAGGGTCATCACCAGTACAGTATTTGTACATTGATATCATATCCCCACCTCAAGCGTCTCTTCTCCAGAGAGAATAAGTTCAATGCCTGTAGTCTTGCCTCATAGCTGATGTCCTCCATTACCCTAATTTTTGTTGTCCTTCTGAGGACCGGTGCCTAGAACTGGACGGAATGCTCCAGATGTGGCCGGACCAGAGTTTTGTAAAGTGGGAGAATAATCCCTTTATTTCTGGAGTGAATCCCCTTTTTATACATGCAAGTATTTTGTTGGCTTTGCTTGCAGCGGCTTGGCATTGCATGCCACTGCCAAGCTTGTTGTCTACTAGTACCCCCAGGTCCTTTTCCATCTTAGATTCATTCACCCAGAGGTGAACACAATAGTTTTCTCTGGAAGGCCAGATCCTGGATTTAGAAAATCAGTTGGCAACAGTACGAAGCCTCAACAATCTTGAAAGGCGCTTGGACATTAACCAGTAGGTGTTGGCGGGGGCCAGTATAGAGGGGGGTGGAGATATGGTGGTACAGGAACCAGACGTGAGTAGCCGGGTAACGGGAGGGGTAGAGGGAAGAGCCTTAGAAAGGCTAGTCCTGAGTTGGTACTAGGGCTGCACGATATTGGAAAAAAAGTACATTGCGATATTTTTTTCCAACGATATATATTGCGATATTGAGAGTGCCGTCAATCCAGGCTAAAGTCAACAATTACCGGCTGGAACAGCCAGGGTTAATGTTACTGTAGGGATGGGATGAGTATTGTAGCAGCCTTCTTCTGATTGTGTTATACTACACTGAGACAGCCAGGGTTAATGTTACTGTAGGGATGCTGGGATGGAAATCATGGACATGGAGTATTGCAATGCAGGCAGCAGCACAGCCTTCTTTTTATTATAATTGCAGTCAGATACAGCCAGGGCTGGCCAGGGTTAATAATGGTATATATTTATCAGGCAGCACTATTGACACTCAGTGACAGTCGGTGTACTGTGGATGACAATCTGGATTAGGCACAGTCACTCTCAGTCGGGACTCTGAACAGTGGTGGTAGGAGAGGAGCCGGTAAAAGAACACAGCCTCAGCCTGACTCGACAATCATCTGTCCAGACTCCAGCCCACACGTTCAGTGGAATCTGCCACCCTGCAGCTAGTTCTCTTGACCGGCGGCACAGCGAACCAATCACGCCGTGAGTAGCGGCATAGAGAGAACCAATCAGGTGTGCAGGCACGCGTGATTGGTTAGCTGTGCAGCTACTCACGGCGCGCTGCTCACCGCTGGCGTTGAACTGTGAGTCCGAGTCCCTACCGACTTCTCCCTGCCACTGGCACTGAACTGAGTCCTCCCCCCGCCGACTTCTCCATGCCTAATTAATATCGCATCCTCGGCGATGCGAATATCGCCCACCCCTGCTGCACGATAGTCGATAGCACATCGACTATCGTTCAACCCTAGTTGGTACATCCAAACAAATATGCCAAGTTGCATGATGTTGTAAATATCTGCTCAGGGATGGCATTGCTGGAGCACCCCCCCCCCCCCAGCTGCCAGGGGAATGACTACTCTGGTAAGGAGGGGGCCAAGGACACAGGCAAGGTTAGGCAGATTCTGGTGGTAGGGGACTCGATCATTAGGAGGACAGATATTGCAATCTGACACAAAGATTGTGATCGCTTAACAGTATGTTTACCGGGCGCCTGGGTTTAACACATCGGGGATCGGATGGACAGATTGTTGAATGTGGCTGGGGAGGACCCAGCTGTCATGGTACACGCTGGTACCAATGACATAGTAGGTGGAGTGTCCTAAAAAACGGTTTCAGGGACTTGGGGGACTACATTAAAGAGAGGGGCCTCCCAAAGTGGTTTTCACAGAAATACTACCTGTGCCTCGAGCCATACCAGAGAGGCAACAGGAGCATAGGGAACTTATCAAGGGGCTGAGGAATTGGTGCAGGAAGGAGAGTTTCGAGTTCCTGGAGAATTGGGCTGACTTCTCAGTCAGTTACCGGCTCTTTAGTAGGGACTGGCTGTACCTTTAATGGGGTTGGCGCAGCTCTGCTGGGAGAAAAGATGGCCAAGAAGTTGCAGGAACTTTGAACTCCACCCCTCCCCCCCCCCCCACACCGCCCACTACCACCACCGAGTTTAAAAGGAAGTAGTAGCCAGTAGTGAGCGAAGGTCAGAGGGTACTAATGGAGGCACTAGTAGTAATAGAACCATAATACCTAAACCCTGGGTGAATGAGTAGAAAAATCAAAGTTGCAGCCTCGGAAAACCCAAGAAGAAAATATTTGCCCATACAAACGTAGAGGCATAAAAAAACAAATGCAAGGAGCCTAGCCAACAAAATGGAGGAACTGGAGCTGCTATTACATGAGAAGGATTTAGACTTAATGGGAGTATCAGAAGCTTGGTTTGACAGCTCACACGACTGGCTGGCAAATATCCAGGGGTATTCCTTGTATCAGAGGGAAAGGGTATGCCTATATTTGATCACCTTAACTGACCCTATATGTTTGCTACACTTTCCCATTATGGCTTTACAGGCCATTTCTTAAATGCATTACAAGCCTTATACTCTCGGCCCACAGGCCAGGTCCAACTATCCGCCTCCTTTTCGCCTGAGTTCTCCTTAGCCAACGGCACCAGACAGGGGTGTCCTCCATCCCCTCTGCTCATCATCCTTTGTCTGGAACCCCTGGCTGAGACCATTCAATCAAATTTAGATATTCAAGGAATCCTCATGTGACAATGAGAATATAAACCATCTCTTTTTTGGATGACAACTACCGACCTCTCTTCCCTCATTACATGCCCTATTGACATCTTTTGATGCCCTCTCCGGATATGAGATCAATACCACTAAGATGGAAGCCCTACCCATTCATATTCCCCTGGAACTTCAACATGCTTTCCCTTACCGTTGGTGTTCTCAGTCTTTGAAATATCTAGGGGTCCTTATTACCTCCTCATATACCACTCTATACTCAGCCAGCTACACTTCACTGTTCCAGGAGATAACATGCTCTCTGCCGCAGTGGGCCAAAAACCCCATTTCTCCATTGGGCAGAGTAAATGTTCTGAAGATGTCAATCCTACCCAGACTTCTGTGGTTTTTTTTTTAAACCTTACCGATGCCTGTACCCCTGCTGCAATTGAAAGTCCTTCAACAAGGTTTCTTAAAATTTATATGGAACAATAAGTCCCACCATATAGCTAACCTTGAAAACACGTGGTGGCTTAGGAGCTCCAGATATTATCAAATACTAATATGCTACCCATCTACAAGCTGTGGTCTCCTGGTCCAGTTTACATGCTCTTAACCGTTGGTTAGAAATGGAAAGAGGCTCCTTATACCCCGTACATCCATGTTCTCTGGTTTGGTCGCCATCTCTCCATACTGATGCTTTACTGAAACGCATGTGTATTGCTCCTATGCTTTTAACTTTAAACAATTTGAAAGAAATGCTATCAAAAGTACTCTCTCCCCTCACCTTGTCCCCCTCTATCCAACATACTATTCAATCCAATTATGCCTGACAGTTTATCTTTTGGATACATATCATCCTGGCTGCAACCCTTTCTTTTCCAACTGCGGAATTTGGTTTAGGTGTCACGCAGGCTTTTTTCTTTGCGGACCTCCGTGAAAAATACAATATGCCTAAAGCTACATTTTATTTTTATGTGCAAGCCAAACATTTTTCCAGTCACTATCCCCATCCCTTACACCAAATAGGCCCTCTATCTTTAAATATACAGTGTATGCGCTTAAGGCCCATACCAACGCCATCTGATTTCCTCTATATACAAAATTCTTCAGGAGGCCAGCCCTCTCAAAGGAATAAAGGATGGGTGCATGGCGGTGCTAAGATTTCCAGAGGGTTTGTGAGACTTTTATACCAAGTTAGACCTGCCTCCTCCAGCCCTCCCTGGATAAGAGGAAAAAGGGGATGACCTAGTCCCCTTAGAAATTAAGCGGTGGTCTCAAGTGGTGGGGAGGAGGGAGGATAAGATAAGGGACCCTGGACTCTAGATGACTATTTTCTCCTTTTTTTCTTTTGTTTTTCTTTCTTTCCCTTTTTTGAGACTTTTTTTTTCTCTCAAGGAGTTGGATGGAAGGGAGAGTAGGAGGGCCTAAAGTCATGTTTTTGAGACCTATCAATATGAATATGCTGGGTGGAGAGTGTCTGATGGGGGGGGTGGGGCGGTGGGAGGGGATTAGTGTCCATGATACCTACAGTGTTGGGTGGACAGAAATGTAGGGAGAGGCACCCCCCCCCCCCCCAGAGGGTAAGGACAATTGGCGACACCAAGTTGTTGAGTGTGGCCACAGCCGATTACCGGGCATGACCCGCAAGTGTGCCCTACCATGTGGGAAGGGGGGGAGGTTTTTTTTTTTTCCTCTCTCTCCTCTCTGGTGTCCACACAAGAAGCAGGTTTGTTGGCTGTTTCATTAGTTGAGTACAGCCTTGATAAATTTTGTGACCTATAATGTCAGAGGTTTGAATACCCCTAGTAAGAGATACAAGATAAATAATTACATGAATATGTGGCAAACCTAGTATTTTTTTTTTTGCAAGAGGCCCATATCTCACATGCTTCTAGGTGTAGACTGCCCTCCCGATACTATCCTACTTGGTTCTATTGTGACACGACCTAAAATCGTTTGAGAGGGGTTGCCATTGGATTTGACAGCACCACTACATTTACAGTAGAGGGGCAGCTAGCATACCCCGAAGGGCAAGTTTAATTTATTAAAGAAAGACTGTTCAATATGAAATGCACATGTACTACCTGAGTGTCTGTGAGTACCTATTACTTTCTGAGTGTCTGTGAGTACCTACTACAGATTTTCAGTGAGTGTAGCAGAGTACCAGAGGATGAGAAAGTAGAGTTAGGAAGCTAGGAAACAGCCACACCGGACAGACTCAAATTACTGAATCCCGATTAGATTAGTAGGTACAATGCCCGGCGGGTGTGGAGATGCAATTCGGTGTACATCTTGTGGTATGTATACATTCCTCGATCATGCGATCGAGGGCGAATACGGCTGCACAAAAGGGAAGGTAATATTGGGCGTATGCTATAGGCCCCCCAACCAGAAGGAGGAGGGGGAGGCGGACCTCCTTTTACAGATAGGATTGGCAGCAAGGATGGGAAATGTCATAATAATGGGGGACTTTATTTTTATCCAGATATAGACTGTGCAGAAGGAACCCCGCATTCAGCCAAGGCTCGGCAGTTCCTAAATGTTTTGCAGGACAATTTTATGGGTCAGATGGTGAACGCACCAACAAGAAACAATGCGGTACTTGACCTACTGATTACCAACAATACAGACCTGCTCACGGATATAGAAATACGGAGCAACTTAGGAAACTGTGACCATAGGTTAATTAGTTTCAGTATTAATTATAGTAAGGGTAATATAAGGACACTGAATTTCAAAAGAGCCAATTTCCCAAAACTGCACTCTTTGCTAGAAAATATCGAATGGGATAGAACCTTGGGAACAAAGAACACGGAGGAGAAATGGGAGTGCTTCAAGAGCATACTAAACAAAGGGATTGGCCAGTGCATTCCAAAGGGAAATACATTTAATAGAGCAAAACTAAACCCTGGGTGGCTAAACTCCAACATAAAAATGCATATTAATACGAAAGAAATGGCCTTCAAAAAATACAAGGCTGAGGGGTCATTGGCAGCATTTAAGCATTACAAAGAGTGTAATAAGTAATGTAAAGGCGAAATCAAGGCAGCTAAAATAGAACACGAGAGACATATAGATAGCGGAAGAGAGTAAAAAGAACCCCAAGAAATTCTTTAAGTATATAAACAGTACAAAAGCGGGCCAGAACACATTGGCCCCATAAAAGACGACAAAGGAAATCTGGCCACAGAGGACAGAGAGAAGGCGAAAGTGTTAAATCATTTCTTCTCTTCAGTCTTCACAAAAGAATCAGGGGGCTACACTAACCCAGCTTGTAACGCTAAACTAAATAATACACCTCAGGAAGTAGCGCCATGGCTAACAGAAGATAGACTCAGAACTAAACTAGAGAAACTTAACATAAATAAATCACCGGGACTGGATGGCTTGCACCCGAGGGTTCTTAAAGAGCTCAGCCAGGTGATTGCCAGACCATTATTCTTGATCTTTAAGGATAGTCTACAGGTGGGTATGGTGCCAGCTGATTGGAAAAAAGCCAACGTGCTACCAATATTTAAAAAAAGGGCCGAGATATATCCCGGATAACTATAGGCCGGTCAGCCTAACATCAGTAGTCTGCAAGATTTTGAAGGGGATGGTAAGGGACCACTTACAAGACTTTAGTAATGAAAACAGTATTATTAGTAGTAATCAGCATGGATTCATGAAAAATAGTTCTTGCCAAACCAATCTCTTAACCTTCTATGATGAAGTGAGCTGCCACCTAGATAAAGGTAAGCCTGTGGATGTGGTGTATCTGGACTTTGCAAAGGCCTTTGACACCGTTCCCCACAAACGCTTACTGTACAAACTAAGGAATGTAGGTATGGACCATAGGGTGAGTACCTGGATAGAGAACTGGCTACAGGGGAGAGTCCAGAGGGTGGTGATAAATGGGGAGTACTCGGATTGGGCGGGTGTGGAAAGTGGGGTCTGTCCTGGGACCAATCCTGTTTAATTTATTCCTAGATGATCTAGAGGAGGGGTATCTAGTACAATCTCAGTATTTGCGGATGATACTAAACTAAGCATGCCAATATCTTCTATGCAGGATGTGGAAACCTTACAAGCAGACCTGAACAAAATAATGGGGTGGGCAACTACATGGCAGATGAGGTTTAATGTTGAAAAATGTAAAGTAATGCACTTGGGCATCAGAAACCAGAAGGCAAGCTACTCACTGGGGGGGGGGGGAACCTCTGGGTGAGTCTAGGATGGAAAAGGACATGGGGTTCTAGTGGACAACAGGCTTGGCAGTGGCATGCAATGCCAAGCTACTGCAAGCAAAGCCAACAGAATACTGGCATGTATAAAAAAGGGGATTCACTCCAGAAATAAAGAGATAATTCTCCCACTCTACAAGACTCTGGTCCGGCCACATCTGGAGTATGCTGTCCAGTTCTGGGCACCTGGTCCTCAGGAAGGATGTGCTGGAACTGGAGAGAGTCCAGAGAAGGGCAACAAAAATAATTAGGGGAATGGAGGACATCAGCTATGAGGAAAGACTACAAGCACTGAACTTATTCTCTCTGTAGAAGAGACACTTGAGGGGGGATATTATATCAATGTACAAATACTGTACTGGTGATGACCCTAGCATAAGGAACAAACTTTTTAGAGAAAGGGAATACAATAAGACACGTGGCCACTCACTAAAATTAGAGGAAAAATGTTTTAACCTTAAAATACGTAAGGAGTTCTTCACTGTCAGAGCAGTAAGGATGCGGAATTCTCTTCCACAAGCAGTCGTATCAGCAGGGAGCATCGATAGTTTCAAAAAACTATTAGATGGGCACCTTAAAGATCACAACATACAGGGGTATACAATGTACGGTTAACAGCAAACACACACACACATCATAGGTTGAACTGGATGGACTGATGTCTTTTTTCAACCTCACAAAATATGTAACTATGTAAGATGTGGGACTGCGATCTGGGAGAGGCTGGACCCAGCGGACTCCGACGTAGTCGGCAGGTAAGAGCATTCCTCTTGAATATGACTGTCTGTAGGTGTTCATCTTTTGATGACAAAAAGGAGAATGGGGAGATTGCTCTGTCCTGCTTTTAAAGATTTAAACAGGTCCTGTGGGTGGATATAGGGGCGGAGCTATATCATGTGTATGCTGCCATGTTGGCGTCAGGAAATTTGCCTGACTTAAACCCCATAGAGAATCTGTGCGGTAATGTCAAGAGGAAGATGAGAGACACCAGACCCAACAATGCAGATAAGCTGAAAGCCACTATCAAATAAACTTAGGCCCCTTTCACACATACTGTCCGTATGTCCGTTTTTTATCCATCCGTTGACAGATGAAAAACGGACATCAATGCATCTCTATGTAAAAACGGATGACAACGAATGATCATCCGTTAACATCCGTTTCCCTCCGCTTCCGTCAATGTCCGTTTTTTGGAACGGATGAATGCCCTATTTTTCATCCGTTAAAAAAACAGATTGGACGAAAAACGGATGTAAATAGACAAACGGTCCGTTTTTCATCCGTTTTTTTGCATTGGTAGTGGATGAAAAAAACGGATGAAAAAACAGAAGAAAGACTGATAAATTTTGACGTGACTGAACTGATGAACTGAACGGACCGTATGTGTGAAAGGGGCCTTAGACTTCCAAAACACCTCAGCAGTGTCACAGGCTGATCGTCTCCATGCCACGCCGCATTGATGCAGTAATTCATGCAGGAGCCCCGACCAAGTATTGAGTACATACTATACTGTACATAGACATACTTTTCAGTAAGTCAACAGTCAGCGCAGCCCTCTACCAAGAAATTCTAGAGCACTTCATGCTTCCCTCTGCTGACCAGCTTTATGGAGATGCTGATTTCATTTTCCAGCAGGACTTGGCACCTGCCCACACTGCCAAAAATACCAATACCTGGTTTAACTACCTCAATACTGGGCACTTAAACCCCCTTCCTTCCCAGACCAATTTTCAGCTTTTAGCGCTGTTGCATTTTGAATGACAATTGCGCGGTCATGCAACGCTGTACCTAAACCAAATTTGTGTCATTTTTTCCCCACAAATAGAGCTTTCTTTTGATGGTATTTGATCACCGCCAGGTTTTTTCTTTTTTGGTGCACAAATAAAAAAAGACCGAAAAGTTTGGAAAAAAAAAAAAGTTTTTTTTGTTTAGGTTATAACATTTTGTAAACAGATACGTTTTTTCCTGCACTGATGAGCACTGATGACGCCGCACTGACAGGCACTGATGAGGAGACACTGATGGGGTGGCACTGATATGCAGCACTGATGGGCAATGATAGGTAGCACTGATATGCAGCACTGATGGGCACTGATATGTGGCACTGATAGATAGCACTGATATGTAGCATTGGTGGGCACTGATAGGCAGCGCTGATGGGCACTGATAGGCAGCACTGATGGGGACTGATCGGCGGCACTGATGGGCACTGATAGGCAGCACTGATGGGCACTGATGGGCGGCACTGATCGGCACTGATGGGGGGCACTGATGGGCACTGATAGGCAGCACTGGTGGGCAATAATGAGCACTGGTGGGCAGCACTGATAGATGGCAATAACGGGCACTGGTGGGCAGCACTGATAGATGGCATTTGTGGGCAGCACTGATAGGGGGGCACCACTGGCAGGCTCTCTGAGCCCTGTTTGCCATCCCTGGTGGCCATGGTGGGCATCCCTGGTGGTCATTGGTGGGCATCCCTGGTGGCTCTAGTGGCACCCCCTCCCCCCCAGGGCTGCACTGGTAATCAATGTTCTGATTACCAGCACAGACCCCCCTGTGATCAGTGAGTAATTAGAAATACTCACTGATCCCCCCGGCTGCAGCACCGATCCTCTCCTCTTCTCCTCACTGACAGGATCTGTCAGGAGGAGAAGAGATCGAAGCCGTTAAAACGGCTGTATTTACATTACATGACGGCTGTGATTGGACACAGCCGTCATGTGATCAGGAGGGCCAATCACAGGGCCCTCCTGCCGCATCTTGTCGCTCGGTGTCCGAGGGACACAGGCACATCGAGATCGCGCCGCTGCGCGTGCCCGGAACGTCCGATCAGAAGGACGAGACTCCCACCCGGCCGTATAATGGCCCGGGTGGGAGGTGGTTAATGATCATGGTATCACTGTGCTTAAATGGCCACCAAACTTGCCAGGCCTAAACCCCATAGAGAATCTTTTCAGTAAACCAACATTTCTGTATTAACTACTTCCGGACTGTCCGCCGCAGTTTTACTGCGGCAGGCAGCCCCTCCTGCGCAAACCAACGTAGCTCTACGTCGGTCGCGCGCCTGCAGCTAGGGGCGAGCGCATGCCAGCGGCGGTGCGCTCCCGCCCCCACTCGACAGCGTGGAATTCGATACACGGGGTAGGCGGCTTCGATTGCCGCCTGCTACCCACGATCGCTCCCCGCTGAGAGAGAAGGACGGTCAGCTATTGTAAACACAGCTGACCGTTCTTCTCTCTGGAATGATCACAGAGCGCCTGTGATCCTTCTATATAGGATCACAGGTCTCTGTGATCATTTCACAATCCCAACCCCAATACAGTTAGAAACACGCCCCTAGGCTCACGTTTAACCCCTGGATCACCCACTGTGTTAACTCCTTCTGTGCCAGCGTCATTAGTACAGTAACAGTGCATATTTTTAGCACTGATTGCTGTAGTAATGTCACTGGTCCCCCCAAAAGTGTCAAAAATGTCAGTTAGCGGTCCGATCTGTCCGCCGCAATGTCGCAGTTCCGCTAAAAATAGCAGATCGCCGCCATTTATAGTAAAAAAAAAAAAAAATCTTTCCGTAGTCGCGGTAACTTCAATCAAAATTATTGCGATTTTTTATTTATTTTTTTTTAACAAAAATAAGTTGCACACAACAAATTGGCCTAAAATGGTAAAAAATTTTGATTTTTACATTTTTTTATTGGGAATGTTATATAGCAGAATGTGAAAAATATTGTTTTTTTTTTTTCAGAATTTTCGCTTTATTTTTGTTTATAGTGCAAAAAAAATAAATAAAAAATCACACAGGTGATCAAATACTACCAAAAGAAAGCTCTATTTATGGGGGACATCAATTTTGTTTGGGTACAGCACTGCATGGCCGCGCAATTGTCAGTTAAAGTAACGCAGCGCCGAATCGCAAAAATGTCCTGGTCACTAACTACTTGCCGACCGGTCATGTTGACCGTACTGCGGCAAAGTGGCTCGTTCCCGTCCAGCGACGTAGACCTACGTCGCTGGACTCCTCCCCTTGTGGGCGGCGCGCGCGCGCCGCCGAAGGCTCGCTCCCGCTGTATTCAGTCACAGCGGGAGTCGTGCCAGGGGAGGAGCGGTGGCGATCGCCGCTGCTCTTCCCTGATCGTCGGGGAATCGAGTGTGGAGATCCGCCCGCTTGTGTAAACAAAGCGGGCAGATCTCCTAAGTGACAGACAGGGTCAGATTGCAGGGTTGAGCATAGCTGAACCTGTGATCTGTCCCTGTGTCACTCAGTCACCTCCCCCCACACACGTCAGTAAGCACCAGGCATACATTAACCCCTCCCTCTCCAATAAAAATTAACCCCTTCCCTGCCAGTGTCATTTTTACAATAACAGTTAGGGCTGTTGAAAATAATCGTTGCATCGATGCATCGCGATGCGGCCACCCGCGATTCTGCATCGATGCAGACCCCCCGAATAATCAATTTCTGGCTCCTCCCCCTCCCTCCCTCTTCTGTCTCCTCCCTCCCTCTTCTGTCATTGCTGGATAAGACGCATGTAGGTGCCCGCTTCCCGCCTAGCTCTCTTGCGCAACAGCTCTGCTTACTTCCGTTAATCGTGATGCATTGTGGAATCGAATCGTATCGAATCGTGACCCTAATAATCATATTCGAATCAAATCGTGAGGTAAGTGAAGATGCGCAGCCCTAGTAACAGTGCATATTTATAGCACTGATTACTACTGTCACTGGCACCCCCAAAAGTGTCGTCAATGTCAGTCAAGGGTCTGATCTGTCCGCCGCAATGTCGCAGTCCCGCAAAAAAAAAGATCGCCGCCATTACTCGTTAAAAAAAAAACACCAAAAATTACAGAAATCTTTCCCTTAGTTAGTAAACGCAATAACTTTTGCGCAAACCAATCAAAATACGCTTATTGTGATTTTTTTTTTACCAAACATGGGTAGCAGAAAACAAATTGGCCAAAAATTTAAAAATTTTTGATTTTTTAATTTTTTTTTGGGGGGGGGGGGGGAATTTCATATAAAAAAATGTGAAAAATATTTTTTTCAAAATGTACACACTTTTTTGTTTATAGCGCAAAAAGTAAAACTCACACAGGTGATCAAATACCACCAAAAGAAAGCTCTGTTTGTGGGAAAAAAAGGACGTAAATTTCGTTTGGGTACGGCATCGCACGACTGCACAATTGTCAGTTAAAGTCGCACAGTGCCGAATCAGAAAAAGTGGCCCAGACGTAAGACAGCAAAATCCTCCGGTGGTAAAGTGGTTAAAGGGGGCAAATCCTTTCTGGTCCAGAAGTGGTTATATATCCTTTTTTTTGGGGGTTTTCTGAAATATTCTAATTTTCTGAGATACTGAATTTTGGGGTGTCACTAGCTGTAAGTCATAATCATCAAAATGAAAAGAAAGAAATGCTTGACATCTATCACTCTGTATGTAACGCATCAATATAAAAGAGTTTCATAAAAGTTTATAAAATGACATTCACTTTTTGAATGGAATTACTGAAAGAATTGAACTTATTGATGATATTGTAATTTTATGAGATGCACCTGTATGTGACTGGAGTCATGGCCTGGTACAGGTGCAGTACTCAGATCTGACTCATAGTAACAAACAGACATTGCATTCACAGATAATTCCCCATACTGGAAGAGATGTGTTTTCATCACATTAACACTCCCACAGCTACAACACAAGACATGGCAAGTCATTCAATGTTAGTGAATGGATAACCTGTAATGGTAACATTATAGCAGAATAGAAATATTATGACCTTCTGAAGACCAGGATAACATAACAGGAAGTTCTCTTTACCTAAAACTCCCTATACAAGGCTCCTCCCCCTCCATCTGTCTACAAGGCTCCTCCCCCTCCATCTGTGTGCTGATCTCATTACAGACAGACACAGAGCAGAGCAGAGTGGAGTGTGGGAGAGATACACAGCAAGTAAGTGCATCGTCCACTTCTCCTTTCTTCTTACACAGGACTCCTCTCCTCTGCTCTGTTCTGTATATCATTCTACAAAAAGGGAATTGTTACTAAATCAGGAGATATAAACTTTATGGTGTTGGGCTTTGTAGAAAAATGCTAAATGAGAAGAGTTTCTGTTGGCTCCTAGCATTTAATCCTATCAGATGTGTAATAGAGGAGGATAGGAGTTGTGATCCTAGCATTTAATCCTATCAGATGTGTAATAGAGGAGGATGGGAGTTGTGATCCTAGCATTCAATCCTATCAGACTTGTAATAGAGGAGAATGGGAGTTGTGATCCTAGCATTCAATCCTGTCAGACTTGTAATAGAGGAGAATGGGAGTTGTGATCCTAGCATTCAATCCTATCAGACTTGTAATAGAGGAGGATGGGAGTTGTGATCCTAGCATGCAATCCTATCAGATTTGTAATAGAGGAGGATGGGAGTTGTGATCCTAGCATTCAATCCTATCAGACTTGTAATAGAGGAGGATGGGAGTTGTGATCCTAGCATTTAATCCTATCAGATGTGTAATAGAGGAGGGTGGGAGTTGTGATCCTAGCATTTAATCCTATCAGATGTGTAATAGAGGAGGATGGGAGTTATGATCCTAGCATTCAATCCTATCAGACGTGTAATAGAGGAGGGTGGGAGTTGTGATCCTAGCATTCAATCCTGTCAGACTTGTAATAGAGGAGAATGGGAGTTGTGATCCTAGCATTCAATCCTGTCAGACTTGTAATAGAGGAGAATGGGAGTTGTGATCCTAGCATTCAATCCTATCAGACTTGTAATAGAGGAGAATGGGAGTTGGGATCCTAGCATTCAATCCTGTCAGACTTGTAATAGAGGAGGATGGGAGTTGTGATCCTAGCATTTAATCCTATCAGATGTGTAATAGAGGAGGATGGGAGTTGTGATCCTAGCATTCAATCCTGTCAGACTTGTAATAGAGGAGGATGGGAGTTGTGATCCTAGCATTTAATTCTATCAGATGTGTAATACAGGAGGATGGGAGTTGTGATCCTAGCATTCAATTCTATCAGATGTGTAATAGAGGAGGATGGGAGTTGTGATCCTAGCATTCAATCCTATCAGACTTGTAATAGAGGAGGATGGGAGTTGTGATCCTAGCATTTAATCCTATCAGATGTGTAATAGAGGAGGATGGGAGTTGTGATCCTAGCATTCAATCCTGTCAGACTTGTAATAGAGGAGAATGGGAGTTGTGATCCTAGCATTCAATCCTGTCAGACTTGTAATAGAGGAGAATGGGAGTTGTGATCCTAGCATTCAATCCTATCAGACTTGTAATAGAGGAGAATGGGAGTTGTGATCCTAGCATTCAATCCTGTCAGACTTGTAATAGAGGAGAATGGGAGTTGGGATCCTAGCATTCAATCCTGTCAGACTTGTAATAGAGGAGGATGGGAGTTGTGATCCTAGCATTTAATCCTATCAGATGTGTAATAGAGGAGGATGGGAGTTGTGATCCTAGCATTCAATCCTGTCAGACTTGTAATAGAGGAGAATGGGAGTTGTGATCCTAGCATTCAATCCTGTCAGACTTGTAATAGAGGAGAATAGGAGTTGTGATCCTAGCATTCAATCCTATCAGACTTGTAATAGAGGAGGATGGGAGTTGTGATCCTAGCATGCAATCCTATCAGATTTGTAATAGAGGAGGATGGGAGTTGTGATCCTAGCATTCAATCCTGTCAGACTTGTAATAGAGGAGGATGGGAGTTGTGATCCTAGCATTTAATCCTATCAGATGTGTAATAGAGGAGGGTGGGAGTTGTGATCCTAGCATTTAATCCTATCAGATGTGTAATATAGGAGGATGGGAGTAGAGATCCTAGCATTCACTCACTCTTATCAGATTTGTAATAGAGGAGGATGGGAGTTGTGATCCTAGCATTCAATTCTATCAGATGTGTAATACAGGAGGATGGGAGTTGTGATCCTAGCATTCAATTCTATCAGATGTGTAATAGAGGAGGATGGGAGTTGTGATCCTAGCATTCAATTCTATCAGATGTGTAATAGAGGAGGATGGGAGTTGTGATCTGTATGTCTGATGCTGAGAAGTGAGGAGCACTGAGGTTTGAAATGTTGAGGTCTGTCTCCCGGATATAAGAAAATGTGGCACACTCTTCACCCCACCTTCTCACTTATTTATGTTTTGTTTTTGTTTTTTTCTTACTTTTATTTTTTGCTTTTTTGTTTGTTTTTTTTTTTGTTTACAAACTTTTTAGTTGAGATAAAATGGTGGTAAAAAAGAACATTGTGTATCAACAAGCATGGTATTACAAATAGATGATTATTATCAGGGTACAAAAGATAGGATACATAGTCTAATAGAATATATTTTAAGGCTCATCGCACCCTAGTGTTTTTCATAAGCTGAAAATAAAATGCTAATAGCATTTTTTTGTGCCCGCTTCTAGTAGCACTTTCGAAGCATTTAGGATTAGCATTTTTGCATTACAAGGGGGGGAAAAAAAAGTACAAAAAAAAGCTGTGTTTGAAGCAGTTAGGAGCATTCAGCTTTTTTTTCTTTTTCTTTTTTTTTCTGTTGCATAAATGCCCCAAGAAACCTCCACAAAAACAATTTTTAATTTATTTTTCTCTGCTTTAGAAGCATTTAGATTTAGATTTTTAGTAGCATTTTTGCAGTACATGGGGGAAAAAAAAGTAAAAAAAAAAAGCTGTTTGAAGCAGTTAGGAGCATTCAGCTTTTTTTTTTCTTTTTTTTTTTCCTGCTGCTGCAAAAATGCTCCAAGAAACTCTACAAAAACAATTTTTTTTTTTCTGTTCCTGGAAGCTGAAGCTCAAAAAATGTGGTTAGCCTAAAGTAGTACAACCAAGGAATTCCCCTTGGGACTTTTTAGGCACTATACAAGTTAAAAAATAATTTTGTAAAAAATATATTTTATCACATATTGATAAAAACATGTAACGACATATTTGTATAAGAAAACAGATTGTTCATCAAGCAAAAATCACATTACATCAATACAAAAAAAGTGCATCTATGGTATAGCGTCACATTACCCAAGGGTACCCACAGTACCCTTGGCTACTGTTCCGCTATGCCGTAGAGGCACTTTTCCCTTGGCTACTGTGCCGCTATGCCATAGAGGCACTTTTCCCTTGGCTACTGTGCCGCTATGCCATAGAGGCACTTTTCCCTTGGCTACTGTGCCGCTATGCCATAGATGCACTTTTCCCTTGGCTACTGTGCCGCTATGCCATAGATGCACTTTTCCCTTGGCTACTGTGCCGCTATGCCATAGAAGCACTTTTCCCTTGGCTACTGTGCCGCTATGCCATAGATGCACTTTTCCCTTGGCTACTGTGCCGCTATGCCATAGATGCGCTTTTCCCTTGGCTACTGTGCCGCTATGCCATAGATGCACTTTTCCCTTGGCTACTGTGCCGCTATGCCATAGAAGCACTTTTCCCTTGGCTACTGTGCCGCAAGCCATAGATGCACTTTTCCCTTGGCCACTGTGCCGCTATACCATAGATGCACTTTTCCCTTGGCTACTGTGCCGCTATGCCGTAGAGGCACTTTTCCCTTGGCTACTGTGCCGCTATGCCGTAGAGGCACTTTTCCCTTGGCTACTGTGCCGCTATGCCATAGAGGCACTTTTCCCTTGGCCACTGTGCCGCTATGCCATAGATGCACTTTTCCCTTGGCTACTGTGCCGCTATGCCATAGATGCACTTTTCCCTTGGCTACTGTGCCGCTATGCCATAGATGCACTTTTCCCTTGGCTACTGTGCCGCTATGCCATAGAAGCACTTTTCCCTTGGCTACTGTGCCGCTATGCCATAGAAGCACTTTTCCCTTGGCTACTGTGCCGCTATGCCATAGATGCACTTTTCCCTTGGCTACTGTGCCGCTATGCCATAGATGCACTTTTCCCTTGGCTACTGTGCCGCTATGCCATAGATGCACTTTTCCCTTGGCTATTGTGCCGCTATGCCATAGATGCACTTTTCCCTTGGCTACTGTGCCGCTATGCCATAGAAGCACTTTTCCCTTGGCTACTGTGCCGCTATGCCATAGAAGCACTTTTCCCTTGGCTACTGTGCCGCTATGCCATAGAAGCACTTTTCCCTTGGCTACTGTGCCGCTATGCCATAGATGCACTTTTCCCTTGGCTACTGTGCCGCTATGCCATAGATGCACTTTTCCCTTGGCTACTGTGCCGCTATGCCATAGATGCACTTTTCCCTTGGCTATTGTGCAGCTATGCCATAGATGTACTTTTCCCTTGGTACTATGCTGCTATGCCATAGAAGCACTTTTCCCTTGGCTACTGTGCTGCTATGCCATAGAAGCACTTTTCCCTTGGCTACTGTGCTGCTATGCCATAGAAGCACTTTTCTTGCATTGATGTAACGTGATTTTTGTTTGCTGCACAATCTGTTTTCTTGTACAAATGTTACATGTTTTTATCAATATGTGATCATATATATTTTTTACAAAATTATTTTTCTCTTACGTCTTCTGACAGTCGCCGCCCACTCATATAGTCTTCACCAATGGGTATTGACCTCTTATCCATAGGCGCAAGCTAGGCATAAGACTTGTTAAAAACAAAGTAATTTACATAGACACACCTATGGGGGCTGTCCCACTGGTCCAATACCCCCCTGCTATTAGCCATCCCAACTCAGTTTGTCTTCTGCCTAGTTAGGAGTAAGATAGGCTCTCCCTGTGCTGGGGCTACAGCCTTCTTCTATTTTTATGATTTTATTTCTGCAAATGCGTTTTTTCTTTGCAATAATAGCTGTTTATTTATCAGCATTTAGTTAGTCACTTCTTCAAGATGACGGCGTTGCGGAGCTGGGAGTCGCACTGGTCGTCCTGGTATCCCAGGACAGAGGGCCTTATGGAATCCCAGCCCGCCATCGAGCGTTTAGCAGGCTATGCGTACGCCCTGGCCTCGCAAACTACCTGTCCCTGTCCTCAGGGATGTAAGCCCGTGAGGTGGCCACCTCGCCTGGACGTCTCACCCACGGTTCCATGCGTTGCTAGCGTCCTGCTTTTTTGGCTGACGGCACCCCCGTCATCTGGGGTGGGAGGCTTCCCGTCCATGTGAGGCACCCCACGCCATCGGGTACGGTAAGTACATTCTGTGTGGGGCCTCTGTCTGGGGCTGGCAGTCCTGTGTGTCTGTGGTATCCCCTAATGTCTGTGCATTTTTGGGGCTCCCTTTCTCCCGGTCCCTGCGGGGGCTCTTACACAGCTAGCTCGCTATGTGGGGGTGTTTTGTGGGGGTCCCTCTCCTATGTGACACTTATGGTGTGTGTGGAGGTGCAGACACGTGCGGCGACCGCTGCGGGGTTAAAACCGCCGGTCCGCCATTTTAGGTGTGGGCACCAAAAGTGGATCACACTGTGGCCAGATTGAACAGGGCCACTCTGGTACCCACTGAGGATTCTCCGTGTTTAGGGATCCTACGGATAGGAGGCTGGAATCTCTTGCCTGACATTCCTACATGGTAGCGGGTTCCATGCTGAAACCTATTTTCGCCTCTGTCATGGTGGCTCAAGCCGTGGCGGATTGGACCAAG
Source organism: Pelophylax lessonae (assembly GCF_965119305.1). Taxonomy (NCBI): domain Eukaryota; kingdom Metazoa; phylum Chordata; class Amphibia; order Anura; family Ranidae; genus Pelophylax; species Pelophylax lessonae. The sequence goes on from NC_138776.1 coordinate 235,781,778, forward strand.
GTGCTCAGACGCACTCTCGTGGCTGATTCTGCCCCCCCTACTAGCTTGGAGATGGTGGACCAGATTTACCAAGGGGTCATGTATGTGTGCGATGTGGCCTTAAATGAGGCCCCATTAGCTGCGCGCTTATCTAGTGTCGCAGTACTTAATCGCGCTTGATTTGGTTGAAAAGCTGGTCGGCTGACCAGACCTCCAGGAAGAAGTTGTCTGACATCCCTTATGCGGGGTCTCGTCTTTTTGGAGAGTCCCTGGATGAATTGGTTACAGGTGTCACTGGGGGCAAGAGCACTCTGTTGCCCCAGAATCCTAGGGGTAAATTCTTCCGCGGTAAGCGGGGCCCCTCCTTTAAACTAAATCAGGGGTCCTTTCGTGCCTTCAAGGCGCAGGATAAGGGGAAACCTTTCAAGGGCCAGGGTGGCCAGAGAAAGCCCTGGACGGGCAAGCCTAAAGCCGCCCAGGCTAGTGCGGCGACCCAGTCCGCCACTGCCTGAAGGGGTGCCCTCACCCATTTCAGTGGTGGGCGGACGTCTGCGCGGTTTCCTCCAACCTTGGCTGCTCCGGATTCCGGACAGGTGGGTTCAGGAAATCATTAGATCAGGTTACAAGATTGAATTCCTTTCACGAACAGGGGACAGATTCTTTCCCTCAAATCTTCATTTGACCCCAGATCGGTTGCAAGATCTTCATCGGGCGGCTCAGGATCTACTCGCCCAGGGGGTTATCGTCCCAGTGCCACATTGGGACAGGTTTCGGGGGTTTTACTTAAATCTGTTCACTGTGCCCAGAAAGGAGGGCAAGGTGCGTCCGATTCTGGACTTAAAAGCTCTGAACCGCTTCGTGCACATTCAAAAATTCCGCATGGAATTGCTCCACTCGGTGGTGGCCTCTCTGAGTCCGGGAGATTTCCTGGCTTCTATCGACCTAAAGGATGCGTATTTACACATCCCCATATTCGAGGGTCATCAGAGGTACCTCCGATTCGCTATCGCGGAGGAACACAGTTCGTGGCGTTACCTTTCGGTCTCACTTCGGCTCCAAGGGTGTTTACCAAAGTGCTGGCTCCTGTTCTGGGCCTTTTACGGGCACAGGGCATTGCGGTCTTGGGTTATCTGGACGATCTCCTGTTAAGATCGAGTGCCAGTCAGAGCCTGCTGCGCGATTTGAAAACTACGGTTCAGACACTCCAGGAGTTCGGATGGACCATCAACGTTCAGAAGTCCAGAAGTCGACTTTGTCTCCTTCGGTTCGTCTCCCATATTTGGGAATGGTCTTGGAATCCGCCCAAGCGAAGGTGTTTCAGCCGGAGGACAAGCTCCGGACACTGCAGAGCGAGGTCAGGTCCCTCAGGACCTGTATGCGGTCCCTGGGATTGATGGTGTCAGCCTTTGAGGCGATACCGTTTGCACAGTTTCACACGCGGTCTCTCCAAGCGGAGATACTGGCCAGATGGGACAGGCTTCCTCAGTCCTTGGACCTGAGGGTGTCTGAGTCGCCAAACCAGATTGGATCTTCTGTGGTGGCTCCAGTCCCCGGCCGTAGCGGGAGGAAAATCCTTCCGGCCGTTGCTGTGGACAGTGATCACCATGGATGCCAGCCTGTCGGGCTGGGGTGGCATCCTGGGCAACCTGCCTGCCCAGGGCACTTGGTCGGTGGAGGAATCATCCCTGGAATCTTGGAATTGAGAGCGATCAGGCTGTGCCTGCTCCATTGGTCGGATCGTCTTCAGGGCCACCCTGTACGGGTGCAGACGGACAATGCCACTGCGGTGGCTTATATCAATCACCAAGGAGGCACCAGGAGTGCCCGGGCGGCCCAGGAAGTGACCAGTATTCTGTCTTGGGCCAAGACTCACGTCCCGGCGATTTCGGCAGTTCACATTCCGGGTGTGGAGAATTGGCAGGCCGATTATCTGAGCCGCCAGACCCTGGACCAGGGGGAATGGTCCCTACACCCGGAGGTGTTTCAAATGCTGTGTGCGAAATGGGGATCCCCAGATGTGGATCTGTTCGCGTCCCGGCTAAACAAGGTGGGAAGGTTCGTGGTAACAATGCGCGATCCTCTGGCAGACGCCTCGGATGCGCTGGTGGTGCCTTGGCACCGGTATCGTCTGATGTATGCCTTTCCCCTGATTCAGTTGTTGTCCAGGTTCCTGCGCAGGTTGGTCTCTGAACCGAAGTTGGTGATTCTGGTGGCCCCGGACTGGCCACGCCGGTCCTGGTACGCGGACATCATTCAACTGGCCGTCGGGCCTCCATGGCGGCTACCGTTACGAGACGATCTACTGTCTCAGGACCGATCTTCCATCCTGCTTTACAGTCGCTGGCTTTAACGGCGTGGCTGTTGAAAGACCTGAGAGGTCCTGAGAGACGGGTCTCATCTGAGGTCATTCCTACTTTGCTCAAGGCTAGGAAAGCCTCATCCGGTAAGATCTATTACCGTACCTGGAAGGCTTATTTTGCCTGGTGTGAAACCAGAGGCTTCCCTCCTCGTTCCTACTCGGTAGCGAGGGTGTTAGCCTTCCTACAAACGGGTGTGGCCCAGCGCCTGGCGTTGACCACGATTAATGGCCAGTTGTCTGCACTGGCCGTCCTTTTCCAGCACCCATTGGCGTCTAACTCTTTGATTCGCACCTTTATTCAAGGTGTGCGTCACTTGGCCCCTCCTTGGAGGGCGCCTCTACCTCCTTGGGACTTTAACTTGGTTCTGTCCGTTTTGCAATGTCCTCCCTTTGAAAACATCAGGGAAATTTCTTTGCCTCTGCTGTCAAAAAAGGTTGCCTTTCTGGTGGCGATCACTTCTGCACGCAGAGTGTCGGAGTTAGCGGCCTTGTCTTGCCGTACCCCTTACCTGGTGGTTCATAGGGATATGGTGGTCTTGCGACCCAACCAGGCCTTCCTTCCAAAGGTGGTTTCTGATTTTCACCTTAATGAGGACATTGTTTTGCCTTCGCTTTGTGCGAATCCTACACATCCTAAGGAGTTTGCCTTAAATTCCTTGGATGTTGTCAGGGCGATCAGGGTTTACCTGCCGTCCACTGAATCCTTTCGGAAGTCGGATTCTCTTTTCGTCCTTCCTGAGGGACCTTGGAAGGGTATGGCTGCGTCTGCGGCGACCATTTCAAAATGAATCAGACAGACGATTGTACAGGCCTATTCGATTAGGAAATGGGTACCGCCCTTCCCTGTCAAGGCGCACTCTACCAGAGCGGTGAGTGCGTCCTGGGCCCTTTCCGGCATTAGGCTTCGGTGGCCCAGGTGTGCAAGGCTGCGACTTGGTCATCTGTGCACACCTTTTCAAAGTTCTACAAACTTGATGTTCTGGCATCGGCAGATGCCTCCTTGGGCCGCAAAGTTCTGTGTGCGGCAGTGCCTTAAGGGGACCCTAGTTTTGCAGGGCCCTGGCTGTTGGGGTTGTTCCCCCCCCCCCCCTTGTTTATTTGCTTTCCTGGGTTGTTGCTCCAGTTGATCTTTTCTATTGCCCAGAGGATACCTTTGTGTTCACGTAAGGTTCCTTTCTCTGACGTGGGGGCTGCGTTGCCTTTATGACGGTTGCGTTTCCCACCCCTGATGTCCACACTGCTTTGGTACATCCCATTGGTGAAGACTGTATGAGTGGGCGGCGACTGTCAGAGGACGTAAGAGAAAACTGAATTTTTGTAAAATCTTACCGTCCTCTGACAGTCCTCTGACAGTCGTCGCCCCCGCCCCTCTATTTGGGGTTCTTTGGACTTTAACTGCTTGCTACCAAAATGAGTTGGGATGGCTGATAGCAGGGGGGTATTGGACCAGTGGGACAGCCCCCATAGGTGTGTCTATGTAAATTACTTTGTTTTTAACAAGTCTTATGCCTAGCTTGCTCCTATGAATAAGAGGTCAATACCCATTGGTGAAGACTGTATGAGTGGGTGACGACTGTCAGAGGACTCAGAGAAAGGAATTTTACGGTAAGATTTTACAAAAACTCTGTTTTATACTTGAATAGTGCATAAAAAGTCCCCAAACCCTTAGGGGAATTCCTTAGTTGTACTTTCACTAAAGGGATGTGGCACAAATGTTTGCTGAGAATCTCTTTTCATATTCGCCTAAAGCAGTGTGCATAGACACATTGGATAACACTATTTAGCTTCTAGGAGCAGAAAATAAAAATGCTCATAACTTCTAGGAGCTTACAAAAACGCTAGTGTGCATGGAGCCTAAGTTTCTTTTGGATTGGGGGGGGGGTTTCACAAGAGGCAGATTCCGTTCCGATCAGATCACAGATCACTGATCAGAGGGGAGGGGATGATAGGTTCATGTCCTGCTAAGTATTCACAGAGCAGACACAAACAGAGCCTGCTCTGCTCTATGGGTGGCTGGAAGTAAACAGATTCTGCTACACGTTTACACCCAACTAACCTCCGATCCGCTCCACCTAAACTTAGAGGATGGATTCCCTTATTTTTTTTTTTTTTTTTGGAAGACTATATTGTACCGAAGGTAGGTAGGTGTAAACTGAAAAAAAGTCAGTTTACTCCGCCTGTCCATGGGAATAAACTGACCTTTCGTTCAGATAGACAGGGCCCACTCTGCTTTATGGGACGCCAGAAGTAAATGGGACTCTGATGTCCCTTTACAGCGGACTACCCTCCGAACCATTCTGCCTAAACAGTAAAGGACAGATACCCTTCTGTGTGGGTTATTTATTAATATTTATTTATTTTTTTTGTAGCAGACCTGGAGGTAGGTGAGTGTAAGAGCCGGCTCACACTGCCGTGACCATAAGTCGCCCCATGTCGGAGCGACTTTACCGCAACTTCAGCGCGACTTGTGAATTATTTTGCGCAACTTATATGACAGACGACTTTGTATTTGGCCAATCAGAATATGAGGTGTTGTGACCTAATTCCCCTTTTCTGTTTTTTTTTTTTTTTACTCATTTCATCATTGCCCACCAGTGCCACGAATCAGTGTCCACCATTGCCACGTATCAGTGCCACGTATCGGTGTCCACCAGTGCCACGTATCAGTGCCACGAATCGGTGTCCATCAGTGCCACTGCCCACCAGTGCCACTTATCTGTGTCCACCAGTGCCACTCACACAGACCAGGCAGAGATAATGGTATATAGCAGGGGTCTTCAAACTACGGCCCTCCAGTTGTTCAGGAACTACAATTCCCATCATGCCTAGTCATGTCTGTGAATGTCAGAGTTTCACAATGCCTCATGGGATGTGTAACTATATAGGAACTGTAGGCATGGCTGCAATGTGGGGAATGCCTGGCTAATCTTTCTTCTTCCTGGAAAGTCTGATAAGTCGCTTCAAATAAGATAAGGATCCGACTTGGAGGCGACTCCTATTGAAGTCTATTGGCACAAGTCGGATACAAGTCGCCTCAAAGTAGTACAGGACCCTTTTCTGAAGTCGGAGCGACTTCAGTAGTGCATATTAAGACGGCTCTCATTCATTTACATGGGATTTGTTATCTCAAGCGACTTGGGGCGACTTGAGGGCACACAAGTCGCCTCACAAGTCGCGGCAGTGTGAATGGAGTCTAAACAGACACAAGTCCATTTACACTCACTTGTCCATGGGAATTAATGGACCTTCCGTTCAGGTCAGATGGACAGAGCCCACTCTGCTCTATGGGCGGCTGGGAGTAAACAGATTCTGCTGCTCGTTTACACCGAACTACCCTCCAATCCGCTCCACCTAAACAGAAGAGGATGGGTTCCCTTATGTTTTATTTGTAGACCATATTGTACCCAGAGGTAGGTGGGTGTAAACACACAAGTCTGTTTACACCTGTATGTCCGTGGGAATGAATGGACCTTCCATTCAGGTCAGACGGACAGAGCCCACACTATGGGCAGCTGGAAGTAAACAGACTTTGATGTCCATTTACTGCTGACTATCCTCCGATCCACTCCACCTAAACCAGGGATCCTCAAACTACGGACCTCCAGCTGTTGCAGAACTACACGTCCCATGAGGCATTGTAAAACTCTGACATTCACAGACATGACTGGGCATGATAGAAATTGTAGTTCCTGAACAACTGGAGGACCATAGTTTGAAGACCCTTGGCCTTAACAGTAGAAGACCGATCCCCACCTACCTGGAGGTAGGTGGGTGTAAACACACAAGTCCATTTACGCCAAAGGGATGAATGGGCCTTCTGATCAGGTCCCCCTGAAAAACTGATCAAGTGACCTGATTGGAACTACCATGAAAGAGGGGCCTAAAAAAACACATGCATTTATCTAGTTTTGCCAAAGAAGCTTTAGGCCCCTTTTGACAGGCATTCAAATCAGGTCTTCCGATCAGTTTTTCAGGATGACCTAATCAGAAGATCCCTATGGACAGACTGGTGTGAACAGACTTGTGTCCGTTTAAACCCATCTACCTCCGGGTCCACTTAATTAAAACCACTTAAGCCCCGGAAGATTTTACCCCCTTCCTGACCAGGGCCTATTTTGCAATTCGGCACTGCGTGACTTTAACGGACAATTGCGCGGTCGTGCGACGCTGTGCCCAAATGAAATTGACGTCCTTTTTTTCCCACCAACAGAGCTTTCTTTTGGTGGTATTTGATCACCTGTGCGAATTTTTTTTTTTTTTTTTTTTATGATCATGCGCTATAAACAAAAAAAGCGACAATTTTGCAAAAATAACAATATTTTTCAAATTTTTTTTATATGAAATTCTCCCCCAAAAAAAATGTAAAAATCAAAATTTTTTAACATTTTAGGCCAATTTGTTTACTGCTACATATGTTTGGTAAAAAAAAATCGCAAAAAGCGTATTTTGATTGGTTTGCGCAAAACTTATTGCGTTTACTAAGGGAAAGATTTTTGTCATTTTTATTTATTTTTTTGTTGTGGGACTGCGACATTGCGGCGGACAGATCGGACCCTTTACTGACATTTTTGACACTTTTGGGGGTACCAGTGACATTACTGCAGTAATCAGTGCTATACATATGCACTGTTACTGTAAAAATTTACACTGGGATGGAAGGGGTTAACTTTATTGGAGAGGGAGGGGTTAAGTGTGTCCCTAGGGGCGTGTTTCTAACTGTGATTGGATGTGGCTGTGTGTGTAAAAGCAGAGATCAACGGTCCTACATAGCAGGACCGAGTGATCAGTGCTTTTACACAGGGGAGAATGACAGGCGGCTTTGCTTACATTAGCCGCCTGGCTTTCTCCCTCTCCACCCGACGATCGCGAGTGACCTTTCTTTCTTTCTTTCTTTCTTTCTTTCTTTCTTTCTTTCTTTCTTTCTTTCTTTCTTTCTTTCTTTCTTTCTTTCTTTCTTTCTTTCTTTCTTTCTTTCTTTCTTTCTTTCTTTCTTTCTTTCTTTCTTTCTTTCTTTCTTTTTTTTTTCGTAAATGTGATCAAATACAACCAAAAGAATACATACATTTTATTTTTCGGGTACATTGTCGCACGACCACGCAATTAATTTTCAGTTAAGTAACGCAGTGCCGAATTGCAAAAAATGGCCTATATATACACCTATATACTGCTCTGTGTCATTGGGTTACATGTGAACTAACCAATTAAAAACCGTACTTAGCTGGTACCACAAAGAGAACCCGGCTGCAGTACAAGGTACATACACTCAAACCTTATATGAAGTCCTCGGTCCTGATCCACTGCCAGAAAGAATCTGATACACAAAGTGAACTTGGATCAAACTCAACACCTTATTCAAAATCATTGTATAGTAGCAACAACATATTCAAAATAATAATATACACACACGATGTTAAGAACAAAGGATTTTAAAAGCAAAGTGTTCGAATATCATGAGGACCAATACTGACATTTTCTCAAAATGTGTATAGCCTCAGATGAACGTCACTCACTATATAAAGCTTGCGGAAATCCATTGAGACACTGGAAGGGAAATGTGCACTAATAGGTTGCAGGAGATGCACTAAAATAAGGCTGCAAAAAAGTTTTTTTTTTTTTTTTTTTTTTAAATAGAACTTCTGCAGCCTTATTTTTTTTTTTTTTTTTTTTTATACTATATTTATTGAGATTTGTAGAAAAATACATATAAACATAAACATGAGATCGAACTCTTTTTACAAAGGGTATAAAAGATATAAAACAGCATGGTTAATACACATGGTACAGTTGGCCTAGGGACCTAATGCCCCCCGGCGCAATGGGGTAAGCATAAATCAGTACAAAACAAATTAAGGAACACTGAACGAGTAAAGTACGTGGTATCTGGGTCAATGAGGGAAGTAAGATGCTGGGTAGGCACGAATAGACTGCCAAACATGAGACTGGTAGCGATGAAATAATTGGTAATGTATAAGAGGATAATGGAATGCAACAGGGGTTCCGTATGGCAGGGGCTTAAGGTAGAGAAGTAGACCCTGTTATATTCTGAGTGCTTGCAAAGTCCATGCGGGTGTTCCAGTTACTGAATGCGAAGGAGGATGTGTGAAGAGAAAGCTCCTCTGAGGGAAGAGAGTAGTCCATGAACTGACGCCATCTGCGTTCAAATTTCCTCATGTTTCCAGATGGCTGGGTCATGGAGTCAGTTTTTTCCAGTAGGAAAAGTTTGAGAAGAGCCTGTTTAACTAGCGCCAGCCGTGGGGGGGCAGGATGGATCCAGGATTGCATTATAGCTCTGCGAGCCGCAAGAAGACAGATATGAGCCCACTGCGGAGTTGGCGTGATAGTTCCCGAGGAAGATTTGGCCGTCGACATATCATAGCTAAAAAGGCATAAAAGTGGTTCTGTCGGGAGACATAGAGATGTGACTTTGGAGATATAGCGCAGTACTTGATCCCAAAATGTAGCGATAGGGGGGCATTCCCACAGTCTGTGAAAAAGGGTTGGCCGAGGAGTATTACACCATGAGCAGGTGGCTGAAGAGGGGTCCAGTTTGTCATGGCGAAAGGGAAAGTAAGCTCTATGTGCTATCCGGAATTGGGTTTCACGCCAGGTTTCGTTGAGGACCAGGGAGCGAATTTTCTTGTAGCCCAGGAGGATTTGTTCCGGTGCTTCCAGGGAATTTAGGACGGGTGACCATGGTTTAAAAGGGATTGTGCCGTATTTGGATGCTTGGTGGGCCACTAGTTTATGGTAGATCTCCGAAATAGAGTAAGAGTCTTGATCAATGAGGGTGTCAATAGGTGAGCGTTGACAAGGGTTCTTGTGCGGGTGGGAGCAGGCCCTAATGTAGCTGCACAGTTGGTGATATTGGAACACGTGTGAGGGCGGTAGGGAGTATTGCCGCGCGATAGCAGCAAACGGGAGAGGAGAGCCCGACTTGTGGTCTATCATTCTTGAAACAGAGGTTAGTCCCAGAGAGGCCCATTTTTTGAAAGTGTTACAGTCCGTGGATGGGAGGAACATCGGATTACCAGTGATAGGTAGGTGGGGAGATATCATGGAGGGAAGGTCCATGAGCTTCCTCATTTCTCTCCAGGCAATCACTGTGTCCCTAATGAGTACATTCTTCCCCAGGTGATGTGGTAAAGCAGAAGGTCTTGTGTGGAGAATCGCTTGCAAGTTAAAGGGTGCCACCAGTGCTGATTCTAATTGATAGTTGGAGTAACGGTTTTTAGCGACCAGCCAGTCAATACCTTGTCTCAGGAGGCAGGAGAGGTTGTACAGTCTGATGTTTGGCAGCCCAGCTCCCCCCTCGCCCTTCGGGAGAGAAAGTTTTTTCAAGGAGATACGAGGTTTCTTCCCCCTCCATAGAAATTTCTGGAGGGCAGAGTGTAACCTGCGTACATCATAATGTTTCAGTAATAGTGGGAGAGTCTGTAAGGGGTACAGTAGTTTCAGGAAGGATACCATTTGAAAAAGGTGGCATCTCCCAAAGAGCGAGAGGGGGAGATCCGCCCAGGCTTCCATCTCCTGCACCATTTTGTTGAGAATTGGGGGATAGTTGAGAGAATATAGTGATGAGGGGTCCCTTCCTATCTTAACTCCCAAATACGTAATGTGGTGATTTGCCACCAATAACGGTGACGAGCCTATCCAGGAGCTGGCCAGCCGAGTGTTGAGAGGCAGGATTTCACTCTTATCAAAATTGATGCGCAACCCCGTGCACTTGCGAAAAGTTGAAAATACGTCCCTGAGTAGTGTAATGTCTGAGGAAGGCGACGTAGAAAAAAGCAGGATGTCATCGGCGAAAAGAGCCGACCGAAACAGCTGGTCTCCTACGCGAATACCGCTAACCCCTGAATCCGTGTTCAAAAATCGCGAGAGAGGCTCGATAGCCATGTTGAAGAGGAGAGGGGAAAGGGGGCATCCCTGTCTAGTGCCTTTGTTGAGCGGGATATCAGGGGAAGTAAAGGAAGGCGTAACGATACGTGCCGAGGGGGATGAGTACATCGATTTGACGAATTGTAGTATGGGTCCTGTAAATCCTAGAGACTGCATGACCATAAATAACCAGGCAAAGCTAATATTGTCGAAAGCCTTTTCGGCATCTAGAGAAATGATGGCAGTGTCAGCGTCAGGGTGAGATTTGGCATAGTCTAGAGCGAGGAGGACCTTGCGTAGATTGAGGGTAGCAGACCGACCTTGGACAAACCCTGATTGGGCTTGGTGTAGGAGGGACGGAAGGATGGGAGCTAGTCTAGAAGCTATGATTTTAGAAAGAATTTTTGCATCCACATTTATGAGGGAAATGGGTCTGTACGATCCCGGGAGCAGTGGGTCTTTACCTTTCTTCTCTAGAAGCTTAATATGAGCTCTGGATCCCGTGGGTAAATAGGGCCCCCCCTCCCATATATGTTGGTAAACTGAGCAGAGGGTGTCAGGGAGAAAATCTGCAGTAAGTTTATAAAATTCAGAGGAGAATCCATCTGGGCCCGGGGCCTTCCCAGAAGAAAGGGATTTAATCGTGGTGAGGACCTCAGTGGAAGATATAGGGGCATTTAGCTGTTCCAGGTGTTCTGCGCGTAGCCGGGGGAGTTGTAAGCCCCCTAGGAGCTTTAAGGCCGCCTCCCTATCTATGGGATCTTCTGAGTAGAGGGCAGTGTAGTAGTCAGTAGGAAGGGCTTCGATCTCCGTGGGAGCGTTAGTAATAGTACCGCTGGGGGTACGGAGTGCACCAATGTATGTAGGTTTGTGCGCTCCCTTACTTAGTCTCGCCAGGAGTCTACTAGCTTTGTTACCATACCTGTGTAGCTGTAGCGTAAAGTGGGAGTGGTGGACCAATTCCGCCTGGGCAGACCAATGGTCGAACGCACGCTTGGCCGCCTGCCATGCCTGAATGTTCGAGGGGGTGCGGTGTAGGGAAAGAGCCTGGTGTGCTTTACGAAGGGAGTCACTAGCTATCATGTATTGTCTGCGATTCTGTTTTTTGAGTTGAGCAGTGTAGGAAATAACACGACCCCGGAGGAAAGCCTTCCCCGCTTCCCAGAAGAGGTTGGGAGTGGATTGGTGGATGCGGTTATTGAGGACGTATTCCTCCCAGGATGTACGTAGCATATGTTTGAAGTCCTCACTTTTCATTAAGTACGCTGGAAAACGCCAGGGGGCAGAGACCCTTGGGGAGAGAATACCATCAATTTGGGCCGTAACAGGGGAGTGATCAGAAATAGCCATGTCAGCGATAACTGGGTCAGTGATGAAAGGGAGCAAGTCCGGGGAACAGAAAATATAATCGATGCGAGAAAAGGACGCGTGGGGTGCCGAAAAGAAGGTGAAGTCCCTATCTGTAGGGTGTGTGAGGCGCCAGATATCCGTGAGCCGAAGTGAAGAAATGGCCTGGGCTAGGGGGGTGGAGGGGTCGTCAGACTGTGTTGACTGTCTAAGTGTGTGGCTACGATCTTCCGAGACGTTCATGACCGAATTAAAGTCTCCTCCAATCAGGTGTAGTGGTTCAGCAACCTGTAAGGCCCAAGTAGTGAGGTCTCTAAAAAAGAGTTGGTTTGGGGAAGTTGGAGCATAAACGTTGGAGATGGCGATGTCCCTAGAGGCCACCGTTAGGTGAAGTGTAATCCTACGCCCGCATAAATCAGCGTCAAGGGCTCTAAGGGAGTGTGAGAGTCTTCTATGAATCAACACTATTACTCCTGCCTTCCTACCCACGGCTGGCGAGCCATAAACCTTTCCCACCCACAATTTCTGCATCCGAAAGAAGTCCTCCGCGGCCAGATGTGTCTCCTGTAGAAGAGCCACATCTGCCCGCAGACGCTTGAGGTGCCTCAAAATCTGCATACGTTTATGGGGGGAGCGCAGCCCCTTTACATTCCAAGAAACTACCTTTAGGTGATGTCCATCATCCGAGGGAGCCATGACCGAAGTATTGAGTAAGAAGTAGCAGTCTCTGTAGAATACAGGCGCACCACAGGCATCGCCCCATCGGATCCGGAGCCACCCAGGAAGGAAACGTTACCTAAAGTCAAGTACATAAAATGAATGTTAAAAAAACAGATACCAGTAAGAACCCCAGTATGGAGGTACAGCCTCCAGTAAAACAAATCTAGCAACTTCACTTTTTTCCTCATGGAGTCACCACCTATGAAGCCACCGCCAAAGGCGCATCCCCCGGAAGCAGAGGGGATACCCCTCCGTCGGATGAGGGAAAGGAAGGAAGGATGGGAGGGTGGGGAGGGGGCAGAGGGAAGGGGGGTGACAGAGGGCAGTAGAGGGGATGGAGAGGGAGAAGAGGGCAGAGGGGTGGGACTAAGAAGGAGAGAGGGTGAGGGAGGGAGAGAAGAAGGCAAAGGGGGCCCGAGTAACAGATGATCCTAAAACTGATATAACCGCATATTAAAGATAGACCCCGATCTCAGGGAGAGGTCAACAATGGCATAAGTAGCAAACCGTCCAATAGTAAATCTAAAGGCATCTCAGGTAATCATGGGCAGAGGATTTGAAATAACTTCAGTGGTATAGGACAGTGAGTCAGCGTCTATGTTCACGGGAATTGCCAACCCGAACTCTCTTGAATGGCGGCTTCTGGGGGCTGTATAGCTGTTTAGAGGAGTGTGGAGGCCTCCCGAGAGGAGGGAAGTCAGATGACGCGGAGCCATTATCTTGATCCATGTCTGTTTGTTGCGGCGTGTTGAAGTACTGTTCAGCTTCAGATGGGGAAGAGAAAGAAGCCCGTTCACCCGAGGCTAGCTGGACATGTAGGATAGCTGGGTATGGGAGCGTAAACTTGATTTGCTGTGCATGGAGAGAGGAGCAGATCGTAGAGAAGGCCTTGCGTTGCTGCATGACGTCTACTGAATAGTCGGCAAAAATAAGCAGGGGATGTTCATCTAGAGTTAGGTTGCGATTCCTGCGAAATTTTTGAAGTATCGCATGCTTATCCACATAGTTCAAGTATCGGACAATAACGGGCCGCGGTTTGGTGCGCGAGTCACTTTGCTGACCAATGCGATGTGCCCTCTCAACCATGCAAGGCAGGGCCAATCCTGGGCTGGTGCACGGGGTACACCGCACCCAGGCGCCGCAAGCTGAGGCGGAGGAGGGGCGCCGAAGCTCCAGTGACAGGGCCGGTGTTGTAAAATTTAATACACAGCTGACAGAGAGGAGGCAGCAGGACTGGTTGCTTAGCTGAGAGGAGGTGGGACGGAGAGAAGACATCCTCGGGTCTGAGAGGAGGCAGGATGGATTGCTTAGCTGGGAGGAGATGGGACGGAGGTAGAAAAAAAATTAAATCAGCAAGCTCTGCATTATTACAATTATGCTCGACCTCTGTCCCGCCTCCTCCCAGCTAAGCAGTTCGTCCCGTCTCTGCCCCGCCTCCTCTCAGACCCGAGGATGTCTTCTCTCCGTCCTGCCTCCTCCCAGCTAAGCACTTTGCCCCGCCTCCGCCCGCCTCCTCTCCGTCCTGTCTCCTCTCAGCTAAGTAATCAGTCCCGCCTCCTCTCTGTCAGCAGTGATGTATTGGCGCCGGCGGGGCGCCATTTTTAAATCTAAAGTAAAAAACTGCAATGGCCCAGCAGTGGCGCGCGCCTCTCATCATGGCCAGGTAAGACCCCTCCACAGCCTCTGACTACCTCCCCCTGTACCATGTCCGCAGCCTCAGACATCTCCCCCCTGTACCATGTCCGCAGCCTCAGACATCTTTCCCCTGTACCATGTCCACAGCCTCAGACATCTCCCCCCTGTACCATGTCCGCAGCCTCAGACATCTCTCCCCTGTACCATGTCCGCAGCCTCAGACATCTCCCCCCTGTACCATGTCCGCAGCCTCAGACATCTCCCCCTTGTACCATGTCCGCAGCCTCAGACATCTCCCCCCTGTACCATGTCCGCAGCCTCAGACATCTCCCCCCTGTACCATGTCCGCAGCCTCAGACATCTCCCCCTGTACTATGTCCGCAGCCTCTAACCATCTCCCCCTGCACCATGTCCGGAGCCTCAGAGATCTCCCCCCTGTACTAACAGACTCTCTAACAGATGCCCTCTCAGTGTCCATTAGAGTACTCTGCTTCTCTTACTGTAATTTGTTTATTGTTAAGAGATTGTGGGAGGGTCCCAGGGTAAGGAAGACTTCTTAGGGGAGCATCTCTGTGTTTGAGCCATTGCCATAGAAACATTTATAAAGGGGAGGAGTTAGTAAGATGACCACGCCCATGTGAGGGCGCCAGAAAAATTTCTGCACCCAGGCGCCTGTGTCCCTAGGATCGGCCCTGATGCAAGGGGTGCGCAAGCCCAGCTGTTCTGGAATGGTGGTGGCGCAGATGGTAGCCAGGGAGGAAGCGGTATAGGACTCCGGAATACCAATAATGCGCAAATTGTTGCGACGAGAGCGGTTCTCCAGGTCATCCACTTTGGCCTGGAGTTCCTTTTGGATCACAGACATTCTGGCTAAGGTCGCAGCAGTGGCATCAGCATCATCTTCAATATGAGAGATTCTCTCCTCAGTATGGGTAATCCTCTGAGCCTGGGATTGTAATTCTTTGTGCAGGTGTTCTAGCCCTTTAAGAACAGCTCTGTCAACTGCCTCAGTGAGCATGGGGGTCATAAGGGCTACCACAGCCTGTGCTATGCTGGCAGGTGATGCAGGGTCAGGCATGTCCGTAGGTGTTGCTGTGGCTTGGTCCGGCTGTGCGGAGGCAGAGGGCTGTGGCAGAGCAGAAGCATGTATGGCGGCCATATTGGCTGCAGCGTGTGCTGTGTCCTCTGTCCCGGGCGTGGGAGCAGGGATCGTGCGCGGCACGGGCAGCTCCAAGAAGCGGTCCATGTGTGGCTCTCCGTCCACGGGAGGTGAGGGTTAGATGCACCGGAGGGGTGTGCAGCATAGAAAGCTGAATTAGCGGGGTGCGAGGCGGGAGCCGCGGCTTCTCAGCTCCTCTCCATTCGGCGCCGGAGTGCAGCCTTATTTTAATGCATCTCATGCAACCTATTAGTGCAAGTTTCCCTACCTGTGTCTCAATGGATCACCTGCAGCTATATATAGCCAGTGATGATTATCCGAGGAGATAGGTAGATAGTTTTTTTTTCTTTTTTATATAAAACGTGCCAAAAAAATCTAATTTTTTTTTCCGTTAACTTAGGCCAATATCTATTCTGTTACATATTTTTGGTTACAAAAAAAAAAAAAATACTAACAGAATAGATATTGGTCTAAATTAAGGGGGGGGGGGGGGGATGATTCGATTTTTGACATTTTTTTGGGCATGTTTTATATAAAAAAAAAAAAAAAAAAAATCTCTCTCCTCCTCCTCGGATGATCATCACTGGTCCATTGAGACACAGGTAGGGAAACTTGTACTAATAGCTTGCATGAGATGCACTAAAATAAGGCTGCAGAAGTTCTATTAAAAAAAGAAAAAAATTTGATTGGTTTGTGCAAAAGTTATAGCATCTACAAACTATGAGATACCGTTATGGACTTTTTTTTTTTTTTTTTTTCTTTTTTATTGTTTTTACTAGTAGTGTGTGTGTGTGTGTGTGTGTATATGTATACATATATGTATATGTGTATATATATATATATATATATATATATATGTATATATATATATATACACACACATATACATATATACATATATATATATACACACACATGTATATATATGTATGTATATATATATATAATATACGCGTATATGTGTGTTTTATTAACCACTTGCCGACCGCCGCACGACTATCTACGTCGGCGGTCAGCCCCTCACAGGCAAAGTGACGTAGGGCTACGTCACTAGCTTGTGAGGGTCTAGGGAGCGAGCGCGCGCCGCCGGAGGCGCGCTCCCGCGTGGTCACGGACCCCCCCCCCCCCTGCGCGTGTGACCGGCGGACCCGATGTCCGCCGGCCACTCTGCGATCGGCGGGGGAGAGGGAGAAAGTCAGGCAGCTTGTGTAAACAAGCCACCTGTCATTCTCCCCTCTGTATGAGAGATGATCATATGGATCTACTATGTAGATCCGTTGATCACTCTGCATACAGCTGAAGCCACAGCCAATCACAGTAAGAATCACGCCCCTAGGGACAAACACAGCCCCTCCCTCTCAAATAAAGTTAACCCCTTCACTGCCAGTGTATTTTTACAGTAACAGTGCATATATATAGCACTGATCACTGTAGAAATGTCACTGGTAACCCCAAAAGGGTCAAAAATGTCAGTCAAGGGTCCGAAAAAAATCGCAGATTGCCGCCATTACGCGTTAAAAAAAAAAACAACAAAAATGACATAAATCTTTCCCGTAGTTAGTAAACGCAATAACTTTTGCGCAAACCAATCAAAATACGCTTTTTTTTTTTTTTTCCAAACATAGGTAGCATAAAACAAATTGGCTGAAAATGTTAAAAAATTTTGATTTTTACATTTTTTTTGGGGGAATTTCATATAAAAAAAAGTGAAAAATATTGTTATTTTTGCAAAATTTACGCTCTTTTTTTGTTTATAGCGCGTGATCAAAAAATCGCACAGGTGATCAAATACCACCAAAAGAAAGCTCTGTTTGTGGGAAAAAAAGGACGCCAAATTCGTTTAGGTACAGCGTCGCACGACCGCGCAATTGTCCGTTAAAGTCACGCAGTGCCGAATCGCAAAATACCCCCTGGTCGTTTAGCAGCCAAATCCTCCGGGGCTTAAGTGGTTAATATAATTTTTTTTTTTTTTTGAGAATGTGAGTATTGATGACATGATCTTAACACTTTGCTTGTAAAATCATTCGTGCTTAACATCAATTTTCATATTAGAATTGCAAAATAATTAAAAATTGTATAAATACCTGTCCTTTGGAATGACCTGCTGCTAAAAACCCCTTGGGGAAATTCTTTTTATTTTTTTTTTTCCCGTTAAGGTAAAAACATTTTTTACCTTTTAGAACAACTTTAAAATGAAAATGAACTTTGGTCAATCAGGGTGCGGCCACAATTAGAATCAATAAATGAAAATTTCCCAGGCATACTCTCTCTCCCCAGTTCAGTGCCTGATAGCCTGAGGCGACAGCTGCCAGGCTTGAGTCTTTTAGACCTCAGGCACACAGAGCTGGAAAAAAAGTTACAGGTGTTGAGCTGCTTTTTTTTTTTTTTTTTTTTTTTTTTTTTTTTAAATCTTTTTTTAAATCTCTTAAATTTTTTTAAACCTCTGTGTAAGCCTGTGTCCATGCACAAACAGTCATTTACAGACTGAAAAAAAAAAAAAACGCAAGGCGCGTTCAAGAGTAGCTGAAAAGCAGAAAGCACACATCTAACGTTTGAGTGTTAATGCACCCCGATATTCACAATAAAGTATTATTGGCCAATGGAATGCATTAACACTCAACCGCTAGACGCACCTAAATGTGTGCGCAGTATGCGGCTTTTGCTGCATGTTTTAGGCAACTTTTTCCTGCCATGAGTTTTGTCATTTAAGGGAGCTTAAATATCTTGTGTGCATGAGGCCTAATGTGATGGCAGGGAGAATGAAGTTAGACCGGTGTAACAATCAGTTTTCAGAAAAGAATTTGTTTGCTGTGCCATGAGAAGGTCATCCAGTGCCCAGGGCGAGGGGAAAAGAAAACATCCAGTGCCTGTAAGTTCTGTTTGCATCTCATTTTATATATATAAAAAAAAATGCTTCAAGATCCTAAAGCAATTGTAAAGGGACAATTTTTATGAAAAAAAAAACCAAAAAACGAAAAAAAAAATAAAACACCCAGTCCTGTGTTCCTCAGAATTATTCCGTAGGACAGCTGTGTCATTTTATAGCCGTCATGCTAACCGTGTGAGCTATCACCTTATTGTTTGCAAATAAATAGTTAAAGTACTTGAAGGAGAAAACCTTCTTGTTAATACGCCATAAAGATTTTGTCATACTGTAAAGAATCCTTAAAGAGTTAAGTGGGGTACACACTAGTAGAAAATCGGCCGAAAATTCCTGTCTAAGGTAAAATCGTACGATTTTCGGCTAGTGTGTACACAACTTTCAGCAGCCGATGCCGACATTTTCAACTAAAAGAAACGGAGGGACAAACGCCAAAATTTTTATCGTCCGTCCCCAGCACGACCAATTTTGGATACGAAAGACCGCGCATGATCTGAAGTTGCTGACGACCCGGAAGTCTAGGTACAAACGCCCCCCCAAAAAAAAATAAAAATCTGACGAGAAATTTCGTGAACATTATGCACTGTCAACTATAAACCGTTATGAGAGAGAAAAATCTGAGGATATTTTGTCCGATTTTCGTCAAGTGTGTACGAGCCTTTAGGCTAAATTCCTGTACACATGATCAGAATATCGTACAAAGAAAACACCAATTTGAAGCTTGATAAAGGAAAAGGAATTGGCAGCACTCCAGGTTGAGTTAAAATCCAGATTTATTGACTGGACATCCAAATATGACAATCGTGACAAGGTAGACGCGTTTCACACAGTCAGTGCAGCACACAGTCAGTGTGTGAAACGCGTCTACCTTGTCACGATTGTCATATTTGGATGTCCAGTCAATAAATCTGGATTTTAACTCAACCTGGAGTGCTGCCAATTCCTTTTCCTTTATCAAGTTTTCACGGAGGCGAGCCGGGGCATGCATCGGTGTGAGTCATCAGGCAATCACACCACCTTGAGCAGTGAGTTCTTGTCTTTTCAATACCAATTTGAAGCTGTCGTATGATAATCTGATCATTAGTGCACAGCTTTCGGCCGAAAATTGTCCAAAGGGACAAACCCAAATTTTTCTCTTATGATACCAGATCGTACAATTTTCGTACAAAAATCCAATACAAATACTTATGAATTTTTATTCTGTTTGTAGGAGAATTTTCGTACTTTAGTAACCTATTCCTTTTCGATATGGAGACTAGCATTAAAAAAAAAAAAAAAATACGAATAAAAGACAATTATTCGTCTGATAATTTCATCATTTGTACTAGGCTTTAGTGCTTATTGAGGGTGCAGTTGAAGCCACAGTAAAAAAAAAAAAAAAAAGGGGGGGGGGCTGTTTTCAAACAGTGACAGGGAACTTCTCCCCATACAGCTTACACAGGAAGGGGGTGGGGGGGGCAGCGAGGTGGTAGCTGCAGCACTGGGAACATGTTACATGTTCCACCCTAAAATGTGGTGGAACATGTCTCCAAAGTTGAACTTATCCTTTAAGTGACTATTCCGTTTGAAAGTGACTATGCCCTCATTTATATATATTATGTGCATAAAACTAATAAAAGTACACCTATAGAGGCACAAAGATAGTAATATACTGTGCCAACCTCAATAAAAACTCATATACCAGCAGCAGCTAACACAAATTCTGATTAACAGATCCATAAAATAGTAAAAATGGGTGTAGCGCTACATAGGTAACATATGTATAGTCCACAGAGAAGGGTGAGTACAGAGACCAGTGATCAGCAAATCTTGACGGTAGTGTTTCAGGAGGCGTGACGACGTCTAGTGATGACAAAACACGTAGAAGGAGCCTGTGACGCTCCACACCACCGGAGGACGCGGTGGCCATTTTACTGGTTATTTAGCGAGCTGCTTTATCACATGGAGAGCCTGTTTACTTGATTTGCTTATAAGTTGCCTGACATTTTTAATAAATATTTTGTGATACATACTGCACCGTGAGGAGTCTCTCCCTCTTCTATCTGATCTGAGGTCTGGTACTGCTAATATCAGGTTATCGACCGAGGACCAAGAGGGGAGCGTTTGCAAGCTTTCCTGGCGACATATATTTGTGCATCTGATTGGCCTTTTGTAATAAGGGTCAGTCTTATCCGGTAAGAGGCTCTGACACTTGGGTGCTGGTGGTGGTCCATGAATGAAACACTACCGTCAAGATTTGCTGATCACTGGTCTCTGTACTCACCCTTCTCTGTAGACTATACAAGGACTATATATGTTACCTACTTAGCACTACAACTTTTTACACCTCTAGAGCCACCATCCCTATTTACCTAAAAAAAACAATTTTCCTTTCAAGCCCCTTAAAGGGGAAGGAACCGCATGTATTAGGACTTTAATTGTGCCAAAATAGGGGTCAAAACACAATACCAATGAGATCCAAGCTCTTTATTACAAAGATTTTAAACGGTAATAAAATGTGTAATGAACATCATTGCAAGCCATATCAGCAGCTATTACATAAACTGTGTAGTGAAGGCGTGCTAGATCAATGCGTTTTCATTCATTGTGCTTCTTCAGGATCCATGCCCATATACAAAAAGATATGGCTGTATAAATACAATCCTAAACATAAGAAATACGGTACCTATAAATTACATACTTAAATATATATTTAATAGCGCAAAAAAAACCCCACAGAGGTGATCAAATACCACCAAAAGAAATCTATATTTGTGGGGAATACATACATTTTTCTTTTGGGTATAGCATCGCACGACCGCAATTGTTGGTTAAAGCAACGCAGTGTCTTATCTCAAAAATGGCCTGGTCATTAGGGGGTAAAACCTTCCGCTAAACTGGTTAATAACTTTTTTTTTCCTCCCCCTTCTACTTTTTGCTGCCATTTAGTATGGTGGTAGGGGCCCTGTTAACCACTTACCGCAAAGTGACGTAGCCCTACGTTGGCAAACTTTGTGGTAGTATACCGGGATGATGCCTCTAGCTAGAGACACCATCCCGGTACCGTGGTTTAGAGCCAACGGTCGGCTTTCCGTCGGTAACGACCGATGCAGCTCGGGAGTCACTCGATCGTTACCCGGGTGAGAGGGAGGGGATGTCCCCCCCCCCCCCCTCCCGCCGCCTTCCGTGACTTTGCTCGGGGCTCCCGTCCCACCGGGAGCCCCGAGCACCTAGCCGGCACGTCCGCCGACTGGATGCGGCTTCGAAACAGCTTAGATCAGGTCTCTGATGACGTAACACGGAGGCGGCGTCCATGACGTCACTTCCGGGTTACTGTGCTGCAAAAGGCGGCAAATTTAAAAAAACGGCTGTATGCAAAAATGCAGTTTTCGGCGTTTTGCATACATGGAAGTGTAGTGGAGGGGTCTAGGGTCTTTTAGACCCTCAAGAAAAGGGGTTGTATACCAGCGCTATGGAGTTGTACTGAATCAGGCTCAAATGGTGGTGTAAGCTGCCTCCAACCTACCTCTGAGGTAGTAAAATAGAAAAAGTGCAAAAAAGTTGGACCCGGCGCTACCACTTTAAATCGTGCATGTGCAACTTAGAAAAGTGCGTATAGTGCTAAAGTGCACCCAATAAGATATAAAATATAAAATATATGTATAGTATATAAAGTGCTACGTGCTATTTATGGGCTGTGCTTAGTGTGCCACATTGTAAACATCATATGTTGTACATATAAAGTGCTGATAATGCCAAGAACCACGTGTAGTGATTAAGGAGACAAATAAACAAGCAAAGATATGGCGTTGGTGGATGACCCACCAAAGACACCGCTGCTTACCACACTCTCTCGGCCAATGCCTCGACACTTCCTGGTCACTAAAATAAAGGATAAGCCTCCATTGCGTAGCATATGTTATGTCAACCAAAATAACGTAGCATCCACTCACAGTTAGGGAGTTCACTGTCAGCTTGAGAGGTGTTCGCCGGACCGCTTCCGCGTTCCACCGGCTCAAACCACCGTTCCCGGAAGTGACGTATTGACGTACACAAACCACGCCCTACGTGTTTCGTCATACGACGTCATCTGGAGCGGCTCCAGATGACGTCGTATGACGAAACGCGTAGGGCGTGGTTTGTGTACGTCAATACGTCACTTCCGGGAACGGTGGTTTGAGCCGGTGGAACGCGGAAGCGGTCCGGCGAACACCTCTCAAGCTGACAGTGAACTCCCTAACTGTGAGTGGATGCTACGTTATTTTGGTTGACATAACATATGCTACGCAATGGAGGCTTATCCTTTATTTTAGTGACCAGGAAGTGTCGAGGCATTGGCCGAGAGAGTGTGGTAAGCAGCGGTGTCTTTGGTGGGTCATCCACCATCGCCATATCTTTGCTTGTTTATTTGTCTCCTTAATCACTACACGTGGTTCTTGGCATTATCAGCACTCGGCACTTTATATGTACAACATATGATGTTTACAATGTGGCACACTAAGCACAGCCCATAAATAGCACGTAGCACTTTATATACTATACATATATTTTATATCTTATTGGGTGCACTTTAGCACTATACGCACTTTTCTAAGTTGCACATGCACGATTTAAAGTGGTAGCGCCGGGTCCAACTTTTTTGCACTTTCTCTTTTAGACCCTCGATCCCTCCATAAAGAGTACCTGTCCCTGCATATTGGTGTCACAAGGGATGTTTACATTGCTTGTGACAGCAATAAAAATGATCAGATTTATTTATTTTTTTTTAAAAACCTGCAATAAAGTTAAAAAAAAAAAAAAATAAATAAAATGGGAAAAAATAAAAATTTAGCCGCCCCCGTCACCATTAGCTCGCGCACAAAAAAAAACGTATATACGGAAGTCGAGCCGCAAATGAAATCGCTGTTCAAACCACACATGTGAGGTATCGCCGCGATCGCCAGACCGTGGGCAATAATTAAAAAAAAAAAAAAAGAGCTACACTCTAACTCTAAACTGGTAACCGTTAAAAAATTTTTAAGTGTTGCCTATTGAGATCTCTATTGACCGTAGTTTGTCGCCATCCCACGGGGGGGCGCAATTTTAAACCGTAACATGTTTGGTATCTGTTTACTCAGCGTGACATCATCTTTCACAATATATAAAAAAAAAATGGGCTAACTTTACTGTTTTTAGTATTTTTTAAATGCAGTGAAATGTGATTTTTCAAAATTTTTCCAAAAAAATGGCGTTTTAAAGACCGCTGCGCAAATACCGCGTGACAAAAAATATTGCAATGACCGACATTTTATTCTCCAGAGTCTTTGCTAAAAAAATTATATATTTCTGATGATAGACTTAAATCGCAGGCAGAATCACGCGATTCTAGCAAAAAATATGCCTAGTTCTGTGCCAAAATTTGGCACATGAGCTTCTGTGGCGCATTTTTGGAGCAGAGGGAGGGTCATTCAAAAATGCACCACAAAATCACACGAAAAAAAAGCAACATGGCAGCATTACTCAGGTAGTAAACCAGGCCTAAGTGCAGACATGCATTTACACTAAAGTGCGTAAAATGCATGTTCTCAGTCTTTTACAGATTTGCAGTACATGTTCACGCATCTGGATGTCCCTTTTTAAAAAAAAAAAAAAAAAAAGATATGCTCTATTATGCGTTTTATTTTTTTTTTCTTTCTCATCTAGCTGCCTCTCTTCCAAAATCAGAACACATAGCTAATTTTAGAAATCTGAATTATTATACTCAACATTTTTTATTTTTTTTTTTTTGATTAAAAATGTTTATTGAAAAGTTTTTAAATACAACATTAGTACAGATGTAGTTAGCATTTGTATTTTACAAAATACTTATACATATATGTATTTATCATATAAAAATACAATTTAACAAAAATAGGGTTTACCTATGGAACGTGTTTTTTTTTTTTTTTTTTTTTGGTTTTTATTTTTTTTAAATAAAATGATCAAAATATTTATATAACAAAAAATAGTACAGATGAATCCTATCTTTAAGAATTTCATAGATATTACCAGATCAAAACATGTCAGTACTAGGAATTTCAAGTTTTGTCTTCCGATCAGGGGAGGAGTCAATATTAAGTGCTTATCCAGGATATTCAAGATCGGATATATGATAAGTAATGTCGAGTTAGTGTGTAGTTCCAACAAGATTAATGTTTGAAACATGTCTTATAAGGCTGAGGAACATTTATAAAGATAGCATGGATTCCATTTTTGGTAGAACAGTTTTTTAGAATTGGTTATAGTATGGTGCAAATTCTCCATGGACCTAATCTCTTCTACTCTATTTAATACTTGGGAATATGGAACGTCAGTGTCCTTCCAGTAATAGGCAACCGTCCACAACATTGCAACACCTATGGTGTGAATTAGCTTGGTGAGATGGGGAGATACATCTGGGACAGTAAGCAATGTTGTGGCTGAAGGATAATATTCCTATCCGCTAATTTTTCTATCAACGAGAAAATCTGAGACCAGCTATGGGCGATTTTATTGCAATCCAAAAAAGTCTCAGGGTGCCTACTTCCCCGCAACCCCTGAAGCAAACAGGTGGGACATCCGGAAAAAAATTATTAAGCTGTTCTGTTGTATAGTACCAACGGGTAATGACTTTCAACGCGGTTTCTCTAACATTCAATGATTTGGTGGATTTACGTATGTTTTGGGACATTAAGGACCAGTCGGCTGTGGAGAACTTTAATTGTAATTCTGTTTCCCATTTCAACATATATTGGAGTTTTTGTGAGGAGTCACATGTAATAAAATTCATGTAGATAGAGATCAGACCCTTCATTTTTATACTGTCCAACATTTATTTAACTGGCCTTTTTATTTTTCATTGGCACAGGATGGTGGCAGTCAGTACTGTGAAGATGGACAATGGGAAAGTCTCCTGTGAGACCCCTGAGGGAACAGTCATAAATATCAACATTAACCAGCGGTCCTGCATGGACGGCCTGCTGGATGCCATCAAGAATGTCAGACTGGGGAAGAAAGATGGACAAGGCAATCAGCCAGCCAGAGAGTCCGCTTCTGTTTTACATCTAGGGATTGGGGTATGAGTACTTCATTGGATCTTTATTACTTTTATTTTCTGTGTTTTGTATGGTAGATTTTAATCGTAATAAAAAAGCACATTGAAAAAGGGACCTAAGCTAGGTAACAGCAGCTCTGAAGAGCAAGCACCTAGTGGGCTTAATCTTTAAATTGATCTCCTTGGAGCACTGGTGGATCTTAACCCCAGACTGTACATGAGGCATGAACTTCTACCCAAGTCATGATTTAAGCCACACCCACTTCCTTACATTGAAAAGACTGTAAGAAGATGAGCATGCCAGAAGATGAGCATGCCAAAAAGTATGTGCTCAACAAGGCCTCTTACCCCCCGACCCATTATGCTGCAAACAACAAAACGTCATTTATCCATCTGTGACATGTCTGAGAATGTTGGAGGCTCTTTTCTGGAGCACTGTGGCTACCTTCCCTCTCTTTTCCCAATGTTTGTCAGGATGCTAGCGTAAAGAGGGGAAGTCTTACACAATCCTGCAGAGATTACATTAGTGTTTGGGGAGGGCATACAAGAGAGGGAGCCGGAAGCGTTATTATCCAAGTACTTTTCTTTGGTATGCTTACCTATGTATGGGGTGGTGACAGGGCATTTTTATGTCCTTCACCTTAATTATACATCACAGGTTACAGGAGAATTGGTGCTTAGATCACTGGGTTGTGTTTCACCTCCAGGTGATTGGACACTGGTTAAAAAAAAAACAAAGCTTGACCCAGCCCTCCAGCTTCCAGCAATGCCTCAGTTTTTTGCTGGTGGCCATAGGTGATGGACCTGTTGCTCTCTGCTAGGATAGTCTTTCTACTAAGAAATCCTCTTCAATTACTTTTGCTGATCCTCAGTGCTCTATAGCAGCAGTTTTCTGGATTGGTCCCTACAAACCAGGACCCATACAAATTTCAGGACGATTTTACCAGTATTCCGATGGGAAACAAAGAAAACAGAGCGCCTCTAAGTGCAGCAATTTATTAAAAGGTTAAAAAACACTAGTGATAACTCACTAGATAGGAGTAAGGTGAAGGCTTGTATGCTCCAGTGGCATGTCACAAGATGGATCAAGTCCCAGGGGTCCTGGAGAGTGGAGAGCTCCGTGCCGGTCGGGTGGACGGATGGACGCTGCGCCTGGAATCCTCCGTGACTCTATAGTCACATGGGCTGCTCAGATGTGATTGGTAGGCAATGCTCAGCATAGAAACTCACTGAAAACTGAGCAGGTGCAGAGCTGCCAGCACTGCTCTGCAAAATCCCCAGCTTAATTGGGGACATGGACTGAAGGGGGAGAGAGAGAACAGCAGGATCAACCAGGTTTTTTGAAGAATACAGAAAACAAATCTCAGTGACTAAGAGAGTACAGCATGTAATACACTATTTTTATTGATCTTTTATTTTTTTTAATGTGAGTCTAGTTACACTTTAAGAAAACATTTTTATACTTGCTTGTAAAATCCCTTTTGTGGAGTACATCACAGGATACAGGAGAGACCACTGGATTATGCTTAACCTCCCGGGTGATTGGTTTTTGGCAAATGGCAAACCTTGACACAGCCCTGCATATCTTCCTCCACTCCAGTTTTGCCTCGGTTTTGGTGGCAAGCAATATTGGAGTGAAAGACAAGGAGAGGAAATGGTGTCCTGTGATGTATTCCATGAAAGGGATTTTAAAAGCCAGTCAAAAAATTTTTTTTTTTAACCACTTAAGCCCCGGAGGATTTGGCTGCTAAAGGACCAGGGGTTTTTTTGCGATTTTTTACTGCGTGACTTTAACGGACAATTGCGCGGTCGTGCGACGCTGTACCTAAACGAATTTGACGTCCTTTTTTTCCCACAAACAGAGCTTTCTTTTGGTGGTATTTGATCACCTGTGCGATTTTTTGATCACGCGCTATAAACAAAAAAAGAGCGTAAATTTTGCAAAAATAACAATATTTTTCACATTTTTTTATATGAAATTCCCCAAAAAAAAAAGTAAAAATCAAAATTTTTTAATATTTTTCGGCCAATTTGTTTTATGCTACCTATGTTTGGTAAAAAAAATCGCAAAAAGCGTATTTTGATTGGTTTGCGCAAAAGTTATTGTGTTTACTAACAAAGAGAAAGATTTTTGTCATTTTTGGTGTTTTTTTTTTTCACGCATAATGGCGGCGATCTGCGATTTTTTTTTTCGGTACTGCGACATTGCGGCGGACAGATCGGACCCTTGACTGACATTTTTGACACTTTTGGGGTTACCAGTGACATTACTGCAGTAATCAGTGCTATACATATGCACTGTTACTGCAAAAATGACACTGGCAGGGAAGGGGTTAACTTTATTGGACAGGGAGGGGTTAAGTGTGTCCTAGGGGCGTGCTTTCTACTGTGTAGGGACATGGCTATTGGTGTAAAAGCAAAGATCAACCGTTCTACATAGTAGAACGGTCAGATCTTCACTTTTACACAGGGAGAACTGACAGGCAGCTTGTTTACACAAGCTGCTCTGTCTTTCTCCCTTCACAGGAGCGATTGTAGTGTGGCCGGCGGACATCGAGTCCGCCAGTCACACGCACTGACTTGCCTGTGAACGAGCCGCGGCGGGCGCGCGCCCGCCCGCGATAGGCTCGCAAGTCAGTGACAGGCGAGTGACGTACCGATACGTCACTCTGCCTGGCCGGGGCTGACCGCCGCAGTATATAGTCGTGCGGCGGTCGGCAACCGGTTAAAGTGTCACTAAACTCACATCATATAAAAAAAAAAAAATCAATAAATGGTGTATTACATGCTGGTTATACTCAGTCACTGAGATTTGTTTCAGTATTCTGCAAAAAACCTGGTTGATCCTGCTGTTCTCTATCTCCCCCTTCAGGCCATGTCCCCAATTCAGCTGGGATTTTGCAGAGCAGTGTTGGCAGCTCTGCACATGCTCAGTTTTCAGTGAGTTTCTATGCTGAGCATGTCCTCCCAATTACATCTGAGCATCCCATGTGACTATAGAGATTTTACAGGTAAGTTTTTAAAGGGGAAAAATAAATATCCCATTCACCTTCATGTGTTCAAGCCTCCACTGAAAAATGTCTGCAGAAAGAAAGACCTTTGTGAACAGCAGCTATGAAGTAACCTAATGCCTGATAATAATGATGTAATGTCTGCAACTATTGTTTTTAGAAAATCTAATTTTTATTTTGTCACTTGTTGCAGGTCTCTTTTATGACAATGGGTTTCATCAGTGTCATGCTGGCTATCATTTTGGCTGTGGTTCGTCCAAGCTTTGCTATCTTCTATACTGGGGCACACTTCTGGGTAGGATTTCCGGTAAGTGTAATGTGCACACAATCGAGATCAAGAAACCAATACTGGGAGGGAATCTTCCATATATTAACCTAAAGAATGTATGTGTTTAACAGAAATTGCTAAAGTGCTGTTGCAGACATGTGAACCTAGTCTGTAAACCTCTAACTTCCTACCTGTGGCCATTTTGGTTCTTGCTGTGCCCATTTAGACCCCAGTTATAAGAGTAGAAACAATTTGCAAAGAGGCTGTATGCGTGATCTGTAGTACACTCGCACAACACATCCCCTGTCTGATGATTTTCTGTATCAGGTTTCCAACAACACGTGTAGCATGTCTGCATACTCTGTCTGCATAAACTAGGAACCCACTATCACGTACCTGGTGGAAGCCAAGCTGAGAAAGGGGTTTTTCTTGCATCTCTGATTTACTAACCCTAGAAGTGGAGACTGGTAATGTGGGGACAAAGGGTGATATGAGGGCCAAAGTTGCAGGCAGTGTCAGATGTGTAGGTCACACGACTGTAATCCACTGTGCAGGAACCATATGAGGGAGCAGAACAACATCAAAGCAGGAGAGCAGGGCATAGCTAGAAGATGATCCAAGGAGTGGTGAATACCAGGCAGTAAGGTACCTAGTCATACAATCACAAGGATAGAGAAAGTATGGGTTTTAGGGCCCAATTGAAACAGGAAAACCAAGGATCCATTTTAGCAAAAAATAAACAATTTATTTAGATCATATAAAAATACATAGTGTGGTACATGAGGGATTCCTGGACAACAGAAGCAATCCCCCATATATTCACCAAAACGTAACAATTAAAAACTACAGCACAGAAATATCCCCGTTGTAGGGGGCTAATACATGCTTCAAGCTAGTGTTGGTGCGAAAAGTCTTTGTTGTTCGGTTTGAAGGTCCCAATGAGCCAACGCGTTTCGCATCGGGCTTCGTCAGGGCCAAAGAGACCGAGCAATACCAATATTTCTTGCTGTATATAGTGTTGTTAATAGGCAGAACATATAGACTCCTGTGTTCATGAATCTCTTGTAAGTACAGGATTGGTAGAACAGACCAATCTAAGGTTTTTGTTCCTTCAGTTAATATAGGTCCCCCATATGTTGTAGTGACGAATTTTTCTTCATATGACACTGGCAGTGAAGGAGTTAACTTTATTGGAGAGGGAGGGGTTAAGTGTGTCCCTAGGGGCGTGTTTCGAACTGTGATTGGCTGTGGCTACTAGTGTAAGAACAGAGATCAACGGTCCTATATAGTAGAACCGTGTGATCTCCATTCTTACACAGGGAAGAATGACAGGCGGCTTTGTTTACATTAGCCGCCTGCCTTTCTTTCGGTGTAACGGAAGATCGCGAGTGCCCGGCGGGGGGGGGGGGGTTCGTGACCACGCCTCCGGGGTCGCGCGCTCGCTCCCTACGTAGCCCTACGTCGCTTTGCCTGTGAGGGGCTGACCGCCGTAGTAAATAGTCGTGCGGCGGTCGGCAAGCGGTTAAATCTAACCCCCTACACATCTTTCACTGCCAGCGACCAGTAAACTCCTCCAGGTACTTTGGTTTCCTCCCACACTTTAAAGACATGCTGGTAGGTTAACTTGGCTCCTGTCTAAAATGGTGATAGTATGTGCTTGAGGGCAGAGACTGATATGAATGTACTCTATATACATATCGGTCCCGTTGGATGTAGTGCGCATGCGTCAACGAAAACTTTGCAATGCGCACGCACCAAAAACCAAGACGCAGGGGCTCCATAATGTATGGGAGGTGTTCATTTTACCTCTCTTCCATTGCAGGACCATGATAGTACAAACACTGAATCCATTTAGATCAGGTTTACTTCCTGCTTTTTAGCTTCCAAGGTCCGGACCCTCAGGAGGGTGACGTTCACACCACATTGGAAAAAACCATCTCCAGCCATACCCAATACTCATTTGACTCCATGCTCATGCTATCGGAGTCCACATTTTCTGATAAGCAGTGAATTTATGTGACTGGTGGATGGTACACGGTGGTGATGTAACTACGTAGAGTGGCAAAAATATTATATACAACGGAGTTCACACTGGGATCTTCTTCTCAACTTCACTCTACAACATTAATTACGGGCTTTATTTTCTTTTATGGAATTTAGGATTATGCTATTTTGGCACTTTACACTTCATGATTATTTTCCACATACATATTTTTTTTTTTTTATGCATTGTCATTTTTTCAGCGCTGCACTTTATCACTAATTTTGTTGCAATGTTTTGTCCATTGTGGTGCGAGCAGCTCTATTCTATATTTGAATTAGCGCAGTGTTGCACCTATACACTATAAATACATAAGTGGTTCAAATCCTGAACTTGGTGTTGAGTTGTTCACTTTAAGGTCATCAGAGGACAAGTGGGCACTCTTTACATCTGGAAGAAAAGAGATTTTGTCTCCAAATACGGAAAGGTTTCTTCACAGTAAGAGCTGTGAAAATGTGGAATAGACTCCCTCCAGAGCTGATTCTGGCCAAATCAATAGCCTGGATTTTTTCCTAAATGTACATATTCTAACTGGGTACCGATATTAGGTAAAGTTGATCCAAGGAATATCCGATTGCCTCTCAGGGGTTTAGGAAGGTATTTGTTCCCCTGCTGGAGCAAATTGGGTCATGCTTTGCTGGGGTTTTTTTTTTTTTTTTTTGCCTTCCTGTGGATTAACTGTGGGTAAAGGATTGTGTATATGGGACTGTTTGACTTTTTTTTTTTCCCCTTATTGGTTGAACTAGATGGACTTTTTGTGAGCTTTCTTTCCACCTCATTGGGGGAATTGTCTTCCTTTTTGCCCTCTTCAGCTCCAAAAGATTACAAGGACATTTTGGTTACACTGTAGTCGGGCATCTGTGAACAAGAGTTTCTTTGTTCTGCCAGTAGGTCCTTGAACAGAATATCCCGCTTCAAGCTCCACTATTGTCAGGTGGATCAGACAACTTTTCAGTGCTTGGGCCCTTTTCAGCCTTGGGCATCTGTATTTGCAAGGCTACCACATGGTACTCTGTTCACATGTTCTGCCAGGTGGATGTTGAGGCCTCAGCTGATGCAAGCTTCAGCGGCAAGGTGCTTTAAACTATTGAGTGTTTTTGGGATTTTAAAACTTTTCTCTTTCGTTCGTCGATGGACACAGCGCTCCGTAAATCATAACTAATGGGTTATGTTGCCTCCTTCCAGGAGTAGGACTAGGCAGAACAAAAAAAAACCTGGCTACGCCCATGGGCTGTCCCCAGCTGGTATATAACCCCCTCTCTGCTCTAGGTAATCAGTTTCTTCAGTTTCTTCTCTGGAGATTTACAATACTGCTGGGCGATGGGCTGGATAGTCTAGATTCAGTGGTCCATCCAGCGAGTGCATGCAGACCACAGCTACACACTAGGTCAGCCGCGACCTAGCCTCACGGACAAAGGCTGGCCTGCAAGTTAAACGTCTCGCAGGGTCACCTAGCTTGGGTTTGAATCACAGCAGTCCCTTGGCTGACAGCTTCCCTACTTTGGCGAGGAGTTCTTTCTGGAGCGTTACCATGGAAGGGTAAGTACAGTCCTCCCCCCTGTCCCCTTTTTTCTATGGGGTGGGGGACGCAGGTAACCTCCAGGGATGGTCAGTCCTGCCTGCAGGTTTCCTCCTTCCATACTGAAATCCCTCACTGAGAGGGGGTCCCAGGGCAGAGAATGCAGCAATGCTGCCCTGCTATCCCCACTCTGTAAGAGTTATGCGATAGTGTGTCCTGCCCTGGTAGTCTGGAGGGGTCCCAGTGTAGGAGACCCCTAGGTGCATGCCCTGCTGTTTGTAGTGGGAGTATAGGGGTGTCCCAGTGCAGAGTGCACAGCAGAGTCTCCCCTAAACGTGTCCTACCTTCGGGGGTGTCCCGTTGCAGAGGGTGCAGGAAAGATCCTGGCAGCATGCTTCAGTGTCGCTGTTGGGGTGCCATTTTCCTTTAGTCTAGCTCAGGGGTCTTCAAACTATGGCCCTCCAGTTGTTCAGGAACTACAATTCCCATCATGCCTAGTCATGTCTGTGAATTTCAGTTTTACACTGCCTCATGGGATGTGTAGTTCTGCAACAGCTGGAGGGCCGTAGTTTGAGGATCCATGGTCTAGCTGGTCTCTGGTTGGTGGCCATGTTTGTGTAGCGGATGATGTCAGGAGTGCTGGAGGACTAGGGCCTCGTGAAGATGCCGAAGCTCCTCCTCTTCCCCCCTTAGTTTCCTCTTCCTGTGCCGGGACGTGAACGGGGAAAGCGTCCATGATGATGCTGGGTTTGAATTTTCGGTGCTCCTCAGGTCGGTAGGATGAGTCTTTGGGGGTCCCTGTTATCTATCTCTCTGCTGATAGGTACCCTGAGCCTTTGGGGGATCCTTTAGTGGTGCCAAAAAGATAGTTCTTTCTTTCCTTATGAAACCTCAGTGTCACATCTCCCCCACTGACCCCCTCATGGAGGTCCCTCGGAACCCCAGCTTCCCATGGTTGCACTGACGGCGGTCCTGCAGTCCTTAGTGTCCCGGGTGGAAGTGGTGTGTGGGCAAAGGCCTAGGAGGAAGCGTCCCCTGCCTTCCCCTGCTCAGTCTGTCTCATCTGATTCTGAGCCTGATGGCGCCGTGGACGTGGCCCAACCAGGGGGGCTTAATATCGTACCCCCAGATCCATCCAATAGTGAGGATGATTCCTCCATGGTCGCAGCAGCAAATGAAAAGCCGCTGGTAGAAGCACTTATTACTGCAGTGCGTGAGACGTTTGGTGCGCATAAGTCACCTCGCTCTCCAGAGGTGTTTCCTTATGTGCCTTATTTTGACAGGTTTTCCTGTAAGGAATGGGAACAACCAAAATGTACCCTTTGTGTTCCCTAAATGTTTTGCTGTACGTTATCCTTTTAAGGAATCCTTTTTTTTTTTTTTTTTTTTTTTTTTTTAAGTGCAGCTTACCGGTCCTTAGATGTGGTGCCAACATTCGTTTTTTTTTTTTTTTTTTTTTGCGAAGATGATTTTCAGCAAGCACACTATTGTGTACAATATTGCCAAAATAGCTGTATCCTTGACACTACCGATAAACTGAAAAGAAAGCACAAACAATCCTAACTTCTTGTGTAAATTTCTGGTCTCATCAGCCTGCATGTAACAAAGTTAAACAAAGGGAGACCTGTTTGAAGTCCAGCCTGTGTGACATACAGTACATGGCTCCCTCCATAGATACAGCGAAGTAGCAAGTATGACAAAGGGATAGGATGTTCACAGAATTACCAGGTTAAAAACATATGACCGGCGCTTAGCCACATATTACAACATGTGTCCATATAAGTCCATATATTGTCCAATACATGTGGGTAAATAGGTGGGATAATTTAGAATGGAGGGGGGCACTGAAAATGTCCAACAATTAGTGCAGCCGTCCAGAACCAGTGAGCCAAAGGTTCTCCAAACTGTATGCAAAAAAAGAAAAGAAAGAGGCTAAAACAAACCTATTTATTCCATAAAATATGCACTCACATTGTGCGTATGTAGAAAACATGTGTGGGATATCCTCCTGGGGAACTCCAAGATGGATCCGGTTTAAAAAGAGTCATCCAGTCCGTGCTGCCAGCTGGGGAGCCGGTCTCCTCTTTGCCGCAGCCTGCAGTAAGCGGTGAAGCTGAAGCGGAAGCGTCCGTATTTTGAAAGCGAGGCTTGGTAAGCAGGAACAGCAGGAGCATGTGGATGACGTCACTGGATTGCGACGCGTTTCCGAGCGTGCGTGCTGCCGTCGGACAGGCAGCCGCGCTCCTTCATCAAAGCACCAGACATGGGATAACAGCAAGAGGAATAGCTAGCCTTATAAACAATCAGAGGGGGAAAGGGGGGGGGGTGGGGGTTGAAGCCTGACCGAAAAACAAATGCAGCTAACGTCTGGTAAGCTACAATATCTGACTCTTGCCTTCCTCCTACATGGTGAAAACACTGGTGCTTGGCGATTTGGCCTAGTGCCATCACACGCAGGTGGGGGAGAGGATCTTCAGCTTTGTGTAAGCAGGATGAGAAGATGGAGGGCGCTCTGGATAGTGGATTCTGGCCAGAGGAGATTTCTGCAATAGATTGGATACAGAAGCAGGTATCTCAGCAGCACTAGGGCAGCAACTCCAAGAGGGAAGACAACTCTGGTACAAAGAAAACAAACAGAAGGTGCCTTTAAATGCAGAAAACAAGACTTTTATTGCCAAAGGATAAAAATGCACTTACTAGCATTAAAATAAAACCAGGCTCATTTTAGCATGTAGCAAAGAATCCAGTAACAGGTGGTCCCAGGGGTCGTCCAATGTGCAGCTCGATGGTGGAGATCCCAACCGACCCGCAGGAGAAATGACCAGGAAGGATGGCCGTGCTGCCGGGACCAGCGTGGAATGCAGGACCCGGATGTGACGTCAGCAAAAGGGGCCCAGGACCAGTGTGGAAC
Source organism: Pelophylax lessonae (assembly GCF_965119305.1). NCBI lineage: Eukaryota > Metazoa > Chordata > Amphibia > Anura > Ranidae > Pelophylax > Pelophylax lessonae. Next base: position 235,816,516 of record NC_138776.1, read on the forward strand.
GCAAATGCCAGGAAGTGATGTCAAAGGAGCGGTACGTGTTTTGGAACATCGATGGACTCCTTAATGACAAAGGAGCCAGTCATCCCATCCGGGTCCTGCGTTCCACGCTGGTCCCAGCAGCACAGCCATCCTCCCTAGTCCCTTCTCCTGCGGCCCCTCTCTGCTGGTCGGTTAGGATCTCCACCATCAAGCTGCACATTGGACCACCCCTGGGACCACCTGCCACTGGATTCCTTGCCACATTCTATGATGAGCCTGGTTTTATTTTAATGCTAGTACAGTAAGTGCATTTTTATCCTTTGGCAATAAGTCTTTTGTTTTCTGCACTTAGCTTTGTGTAAGCCCCAACTAGATTGACAAGGAGCTTACATAGGAATTCCTTTCCACACCACCAGAGGTAGTGGAAGGGGGGCAAGTATGTGCTGTTCTTGGGTTGGTGTTAAAGTTAAACTGTTGCTTTGTCCTGAGTGGCTGTTTTACCAATGCAGTAGAAAACCTTTAAAGAGGACATAGTAAAGATTTTGTACTGCATTTGGAAAAAACCTGAAGCACTCCAGGTGTTTGGCTTGTGCTTGGCACTCACAGGGGGAGACCTATTCTGGGTGCTCACTGTTTTTCTGATCTGTATTCTTAAATACTTGTAGGTGGTTGTAGATCTATTAGTCTATTACAATTTAAAATGCCATAATATTTAATTGTTTGTCTCCTAACAGTTCCTTGTTGCTGGAGTACTGAACGTTTTGGCTTACAAATATCCCAAACCATTATTGGTAAGTGCAGTCATTAGGTTTTCCATTGTTACCATGTTGATCGGTGCTGGAAGTGTACACAAAATATTATATGTCTATATGAGGATCATGCACCACAATGTAAACAATATTCAGACACAAGGAGGTCTGTGCAATTTAAAGCGGAGTTCCGTCCTCGGGGGGTGAAATTTAGATAAAAATACCCCCGGGACAGTCAGGGCTAGTACATTCCGTAATGGATAGCCTCTGAACTGTCCCGGGTCGCACTTACCTGCAAGAAGAAATACTTACCTTGAAAATTTCTTCTCCAGCGCTGCCATCTCAAGTGTGGGCAGCTGAAGCCAGCGCGTCCTCTTTGGTGACGTCTGAATCCCAGAATGCCCTGCGCCGGCCCCGCTCGTCACTTCCGATACCGGCGCGGCATCCCTGCACAGCTTCTGGGCATGCCCAGAAGCTGTTTAGCAGGGAATGATGCACCTACACCGGAACTGACGAGCGGGGCCGGTGCAGGCGCATTGACTCCTGGGAGCGAGGACGTTCAGCTCACAGGAGTCATCGCAAGCCGGAAGAGATGGCGCGGGCCGCGGCCACAGAGGGAAGAAGTGAAAGGAAGGTGAGTATATTTCTATATCGCTCATTGACAGACGTAGTCTTCTTGATTCTCAAGAGCTGGGTTATGTTGTCTCCGCAGGAGTAGGACTAGGCAGAAAGACAAAACGTTCTGGCTCCACCTTAGGGGCAGTCCCTGAGGGTATATCCTCCCTCTCTCTGCTACAGGGAATCCGTTTTTTTCTGTCTAGTCAGGAGTAAGGACCTAAGTTCCTTGCTGGGATCTTTTGGGTCCTGGCAAGATTTTTTCTTTAAAAAAAAAAAAAAAAAAAGATTTTTTTAGGCAGTTTTTCTCCAGTGTTTTTTTCCTGTGAGATCTTCAAGCAAATACGCCGGACTGGGCGACACTAGTGGTCACCCCAGCCGGCCTACGAGCGCGCGCAGACCATTGCGCTTGGTCGGCCGCGACACATTCAAGTAAGTATGTGGGGCCGGGCGACGGGCTGGGTGTTGAGATCCAGTGGTCACCCCGGTTTCTGCCTACGAGCGCGTGCAGACCAGAGCTCCGCGCTGGGTCGGCCGCGACGGAGTCCCATTGGAGGGACTGACCTTGCGAGTTAAAAGTCTCGCTTGGACGCCAGGAACCAGAGAGTCGAGGCGTCCGGAGTGGTCCACAACCCCCCACCCCGGTGGAGAGGGTATTGTAAAGAGAGGGTGCCTGTCGGTTTGGTATGGTGAGTAAACGTTCCCTTTTTTCCTCGTTATGAGGCAGTATGAATTATGGGCCCCTCCATACATGGTCAGTATCTGTCTGACACTAAAAGTCCCCCTTGTAAATACAGCATGTGTTTGGTGGGAAGTGGACTTGGTTTGAGAGCTAACACTCTACCCAGCAGACTGTAGCATTACAGCAGACATAGGAGGTATAATCCTACCTTAATTGTAGTGTATCTCCTGCAGATCAATAAACCGCCACTTAGCAGAGATGCAGGTGGATGTGCTGGGAAAAACGATTTCGGCGGTCCGCCGCCATTTTGCCGTAGACCAGGTGCATGTATGTCCTCAGGTCACGCCGGCCGCCATGTTTTTGGAGTCTATTGTCTCTTGTATGGGGGCGGCCATGTTTCATGAGCCCAGCTACCTCGTGGAGAGCTGGGAACGCCGGAAGGCGTACACAGGGGGCGGAGCCACGTCCTTCTACCCGGGAAAAAGCAACAGCTCCTTCCAGTCTGTAAAAGACAGACGCTGACTGCAGTTGGTTGGAAACTTCACTGCATCGGTTGGTGAGCCTTGGGGGTCCCTCTCTCTCTCTGTGGGGATCGAGAAGCAGGTACTCTGAGGGGCGCTATTGCGCTAGGGGGAGACACATAAAAAAAAAAAAAAAAAAAAAAAGGTATTTTTTGTTTTTTGATTTAAAAAAAAAAAAAAGAAAAAGAAAAAAGTTGTTTTGTTTTTTCTGGCAAAGGTGTCCTGAATTAACATGGACCCTGCCACTCATGTATCTCCTCCGGATCCCCTCGAGGTGTCTGCAGGATCCTCCAGCACCCCACTGACGATTGAATCATTGTCAGCTATTATGGAAACTTTTGTGTCCCGGGTGGAAGTGGCTTGTCAGGGACAGGGCGCAAGAAAGCGACCCCCGCCTAACCCCTTATTATCTGAAACCTCGGATTCAGACTCTGAGCCTATTTCTGCAGTTGCAGGTACTTCATCTGGGATTGGTGTCTCGTGTACTGTCTCTTCAGACAGTGAGGAGGATGTTTCGGCATCAGCCATAGCCAAAGAGGAAGCGTTGGTAAACGCACTCATTGTATCTGTTCAAGAAACCTTAAGATTACAGGGTATTCCGTCGGAAATAGCTGAAACTGAAATCCCTTTTGGGACTAAAAAACGCATCAAAGTGGCGAAGGTTTTCCATTGCCCAAATGTTTTGGCAATCCAATCGAAGAAGAATGGCGTCTGCCAAAACGCACTTCTGCTATTTCTAAACGCATTAACAGGCGTTATCCGTTTGAGGAAACCCTCATTAAGAAATGGACAGAACCACCTGTGGTGGATTCACCAATTGCTAGATTGAATAAAGCCACGGTTATTCCTCTAGAAGACGCTCCGTCTTTTAAAGATCCAGTGGATCGCAAGATAGAAGCTATGTCTCGCACCATGTTTACCTTGATTGGATCAGCTTTCAGACCAATAATTGCTATTGGTCTGGTTTCGCAGACTGTAACTGAATGGACCAAGTGGTTACGCCGGGACTTAGAAGAGGTCCCTCAGGCGGTATCAGATTTGTTGGAACAAATGATACAGGGGTTACAGTTTGTGTGTGATGCGGCGTTAGACGCCACTCCATTATTGGCGCGAGCATCAGTCTCAGCAGTGGTTCTCAGGCGTACACTGTGGCTAAAAGGTTGGTTAGCCGACCAAGGTTCCAAAAAACATTGGCTAATATCCCCTTTTTAGGAGAGCGTCTTTTTGGAGCCAACTTAGATGAGATCATTAAGGATCTCACGGGTGGAAAGAGCACCTTTTTACCGCAAAATGTTAAAGGTAAAGGAACTCGTCAAAAACGAGGGCCTTCTTTCTCTGCTCACAAAAAGTTTTTTCGTCCCGCGGGTGAAAAAATTAAGTCCTCCAGAACTCCTTCAGGAGGCTTCAGGGGACGTTGGTCGGGCAAGCAAAAGCCCGCCCCCTCCAGACCTGAAGATAAATCGTCCAAAGCCTGAAGGTGCGCCCCCACCCATAACTGGGGTGGGGGGACGTCTTCGCCGGTTCCCGGATCCATGGCTTTCCAGAATCCCGGACAAGTGGGTTTGCGAAGTCATAAGGTCAGGGTACAAGATCGAGTTTCGATCTCTCCCACCGGCGCGATTCTTCCCTTCCAATATTCGACTATCCCCGGATCGTTTAGAAGATCTGCGTAGAGCAGTCACGGATTTACTACAACAAGGAGTGGTAGTCCACGTTCCTTGGACAGAACGTTTTCAGGGGTTTTATTCAAACCTATTTACAATACCCAGGAAAGAGGGCAAAGTGCGTCCAATTCTGGACTTAAGGGCACTCAATTCTTTTGTCAACATAAGAAAATTCAGAATGGAGTCCATTCGCACAGTAGCGGCCTCCCTGCATCCAGGGGATGTCCTAGCATCCATAGACATCAAGGACGCATATCCATTCCCATTTTCGCAGGATATCAGCGGTTTCTACGCTTTTCCGTAGAAGAGAACCACTATCAGTTTGTGGCGTTACCTTTCGGTCTCGCCACGGCTCCTCGGGTCTTCACGAAGGTGTTGGCCCCAATGTTGGCACTACTGCGCCAAAGAGGCATATCGATTCTAGGTTACCTAGACGATCTTCTGCTTCATGCAGAGTCTCCTCAGACCCTGCTGCAAAACATAGAAATTACTATAATTTCTTTACAGGAATTCGGGTGGCTGGTGAACCAGCAAAAGTCATTTCTGGTTCCCACCCAGAGGCTCGAATATCTGGGTCTAATTCTAGACACACTCAGGACAAGAGTTTTTCTTCCGGTAGGGAAACTCCGGAAGATTCAATTAGCAGTCCAGTTGTTACTATCCAACAGCTGGTCTTCTCTTCGAACTTGCATGAGGGTTCTGGGGTTGATGGTGGCTTCCTTCGAAGCAGTCCCATTTGCCCAGTCCCATACCCGAATTCTTCAGCAAGAGATTCTTCTCAGATGGAATCGGAATCCGGAATCCCTGGACAATCAGATCCGATTGAGCAAACAGACCAGAGAGTCTCTGGTCTGGTGGCTTCGGTCTCCGATGCTCAGCCAGGGAAAGTCATTTCTGCCAATATATTGGACGATAGTGACCACGGATGCCAGTCTATCCGGATGGGGAGGAATTCTCGGTCAGTTATCTGTCCAGGGACTTTGGTCCCTGGAAGAATCCAGGTTGCCGATAAATGTATTGGAACTGAGAGCGATCAGACTTTGTCTGATTCACTGGACCGAGCAGCTCCAGGGCAGCCCGGTTCGGATCCAGTCGGACAATGCCACGGCCGTGGCTTATGTCAATCACCAGGGGGGCACCAAGAGTGTCCGAGCGGCCAAAGAAGTGGCTTGCATTCTTCGCTGGGCGGAACGATTTGTTCCAGCTATCTCTGCGGTGTTCATTCCGGGGGTGGAGAATTGGCAGGCAGATTATCTCAGCCGTCAGACTCTGGATCAGGGGGAATGGTCCCTCCATCCAGAAGTTTTCCACCAGTTGTGCCTACGGTGGGGCACCCCGGATGTGGATCTGTTGGCATCACGATTCAACAGGAAAGTACAGAGATTCGTGGCTCGCTCCCGCGATCCTCTAGCAGAGACCGCAGACGCACTGATCGCCCCGTGGGGGCAATACCAGCTAATGTATGCCTTCCCTCCTCTCGGGTTACTGCCAAGACTTCTTCGCAGGATAGAGGAGGAAGGAATTCCAGTAATTCTGGTAGCTCCGGACTGGCCTCGTCGAGCTTGGTACGCCGACGTGGTCAGACTGGTGGCGGACGTCCCGTGGAGACTTCCTCTCAGGGAGGACCTACTGTCTCAGGGACCGATCTTCCATCCTGCTTTACGATCGCTGGCTTTAACGGCCTGGCTATTGAGACCCAGGTGCTGAAGGACAAAGGTTTGTCAGCTTCAGTTATTCCTACTCTAGATGAAGCAAGGAAAGCGACTTCCAGAAAGACTTATCATCGTACATGGAAGTCCTACATTGCATGGTGTGAACTTCTGGGGTTCCGTCCACGGACTTATTCGGTTAGCCGAATATTAGCCTTTCTGCAACAAGGGGTTGAGCAGAAACTGGCCTTGAGCACTATCAAGGGTCAGGTCTCAGCATTAGCTATCTTCTTTCAGAAGCCTTTGGCTACTCATTCCTTGGTGCGGAATTTCATCCAGGGGGTGCGACATCTGGCTCCGCCAGTGCGCGCGCGGTTACCACCCTGGGATCTTAATTTAGTATTGTCGGTTCTTCAGAAACCTCCCTTTGAAGATATTAGGGAGATTCCTCTACCTACGTTGTCCCAGAAGGTGGCTTTCTTGGTGGCTATCACTTCTGCACGCAGGGTGTCAGAACTGGCCGCATTATCTTGTCATTCCCCATATCTGGTGGTTCATAGAGATAAGGTGGTTCTTCGTCCGAATCCATCCTTCCTACCAAAAGTGGTTTCAGAATTTCATCTGAATGAAGAAATTGTATTACCTTCCCTGTGTCCTAAGCCCAGTCATCCTCGGGAGTTTGCTTTACACTCCTTGGATGTGGTCCGGGCGATCAGGGTATACTTGAAAACGACAGACTCGTTTCGCAAGACGGATTCACTTTTTGTGATCCCGGATGGACCCAAAAAGGGGTTGCCTGCATCTGCCGCGACTATTTCCAAATGGATCAGACAGATGGTGGTACAGGCTTATTCTATTAAGGGTCGGGAGCCCCTGTTCCCTGTTAAGGCGCACTCCACTCGGGCGCTTAGTGCGTCATGGGCCTTTCGCCATCAGGCGTCAGTGGTCCAGGTGTGCAAGGCGGCTACCTGGTCGTCGGTGCATACCTTTACAAAACATTATAAAGTTGATGTAATGGCATCATCTGATGCCGCGTTTGGCCGCAAGGTTTTGCAGGCCGCCATTTGAGGAGACCAGTGGTCTGCCTTGAGGGTTTTTTTCCGTTGGAAATTTTTCATTTGAGTCTCATTCTTTGTTTATAATGAGCCTTTAAAACTTCTAGTTTGGCACCGGTTGGGCCTTCTAGATTGGATTTGATTTTTGTCAATCCCACCCCTCATTTGTGGCACTGCTTCTGGATGTCCCAGCTCTTGAGAATCAAGAAGACTACGTCTGTCAATGAGCGATAGAGAAAATCGGATTTTTGTAAGATCTTACCGTAAAATCCTTTTCTCTTAAGCTCATTGACAGACGTAGTACCCGCCCCTCTATCATTGAGTTGGGTTGGGTTAAATTCTCTGTTACTGCTTTAGAACAGAACTGATTCCCTGTAGCAGAGAGAGGGAGGATATACCCTCTGGGACTGCCCCTAAGGTGGAGCCAGAACGTTTTGTCTTTCTGCCTAGTCCTACTCCTGCGGAGACAACATAACCCAGCTCTTGAGAATCAAGAAGACTACGACTGTCAATGAGCTTAAGAGAAAAGGATTTTACGGTAAGATCTTACAAAAATCCGATTTTTCTTCAGTAACTAGGTAAGTCGGGATCATCCATTTCTTTTTCAGGTGACCGTCAAACGGATGGCCCAAAATCTTTTTTTTTTTTTTTTTTTTTTTTTTTTTTATTTTGAGGCCAGAACTCCGCTTTAAGCAATTGAACACTAGAGCAATTTTTTTTTTTTTAAATTTTGGCACACATGTAAAAAATCTTCATTCTTGGCAATAAAATGACTTCAACCCCCCAGAACATTATACAATTTCTGAAAGCAGAGGCCCTGTAGAATAAAAGATGATAGTTGCAAATTTTTCATGTAACATGATAGTCGCGCAACTGTAAAACGCATACTTTCAGGAAAAAAAAAATAATGAAATGAATTTTAATGCAAACATACATAATGATACCCATTTTTTGTTAAAATATATAAAAGATGAGGCTGCATTGAGTAAATAGATGCTCAACATGCCAAAACTTAAAATTGCATGCACCTGCAATAGTGCTAGTTAGGCGTGTTGACATGCCTTGGTTATATATGGGAACCTAGGAAGCTTTAACCTGCAGAATTAAAAGCTCATGTTTGGGAATCGGCAGGTTATCGGTAAACGGAAGATTTTACACAGAAAGGTGGTATTGTGTGTTAAGTAAATGCAGGGATGAAAATACAATTCTTATTTTATGCAAGTATTTTCATACAATCTGACAGTACGTTGGGGATGATAGTGCAATGTTGAGCGTGTGGATCCGGACATCTGATGGGGCCTACGAAAGCAGGAAACCTGTTACCTTTATCTAGTATGGGCAACCTACAGCTTCACATTTAGGAATATTTCAAATTCCTTAGCTGTCTTTATAATGAAGTATAAATGACTTTCTGGATCTCAAGAAACAATGAGACTCTGCAATTCCCCTGAAAGATTGAAATTGACTGCTAAAAGGTTGCTATAGAAGCTTTGGGAAAATCCTAAAACCCTAAAAAAGCACCTTGGACAGCTTGGCTTGCTATAGGCAGAGCTAACCTAGTATGATGTAGATGGATAAGGTGTGTATATAATATTATAACATCATTTTTTTTTTTTTGTCTTTCACATAGATGGTCATTTCCTTCATTTCTCTTTTGGCTTGCTTGGCAGTTTCTATCACTGGCCTAGTCTTTGCTGCCAATGACATTGATGGATTCTCCTGGAGGAACAACATGGCTGATCTGTGTGATAACGTTCGCCAAAAACCAAGCCGCTATTACTACGGAACTACGCCTCCATACTTCAGAGACTACAACAATGACTATGGCTATGACTGGAATTTGCAGAACTGCAGGAATAGAATTCAAGAATACAAGGTGTGACCCTTGTCTGCATCTTCATGGACTGTACATGGGATGAAAGATGTTTAACCTCCCAGTGACTCTCATAACTACTGATGATTTTGCAGCTGGTGAATTATTACTGTTACAAAGCGTATGTCATAGTAGTTGGAATTGAGAGCACAAGTTCAGGTTGTTTAACCACTTTACGACTGCTCACTGTGCTGCTACTGCGGCACAGTGGCAGCCCTGGGTCCAGCAACGTAGACCTACGTCGCTGGAATCCTAGCTAGCTCGGCGGTGCATGCGCTCCGCCGGAGGCTTGCTCCCGCTGTGTTTAGACACAGCGGGAGTCGGGACGGAGGAGCAGAGGCGGCGATTGCCGTCTCTCTTCCCTGATCGTCGGAGAAAGTGTGAGAAGATCCGCCTGCTTGTGTAAACAAAGCAGGCGGATCTTCTGTGACAAACAGGGACAGATTACAGGATTCAGTATAGCTGAACCTGCGATCTGTCTGTCACAGAACCCCCCTCCCCCCACACACGTCAGTAAGCATGAGGCACACATTTAACCCCTTCCTCACCAACAGTGTTAACTCCTTCCTTGCCAGTGTCATTATTACAGTAACTGTGCATATTTTTAGCACGGATTACTGTAGTAATGTCACGGGTCCCACCAAATGTCAGTTAGGGGTCCGATCTGTCCGCCGCAATGTCACAGTCTCGCAAAAAATCGCAGATCGCCGTCATCATTACTAGTAAATAATAAAAATTACAAATCTTTTAGTTAGTAAACATGATACATTTTGCTTAAACCACTCAAAATACGCTTAATGCGATTTTTTTCTTTTTTTTACCAAAAATATGTAACAGAAAACAAATTGGCCTAAAATGTTAAATTTAGATTTTTACATTTTTTTTGTTTGGGAATGTTATATATCAGAATGTGAAAAAATATATATATTTTTTTAAATGTTCGCTCCTTTTTTTAAAAAATTGCAGAGGTGATCAAATACCACCAAAATAAAGCTCTATTTGTGGGGGAAAAAGGCATACATTTCATTTGGGTACAGTGTCACACGACCGCGCAATTTTCCGTTAAAATAACGCAGTGCCGAATCGCAAAATATGGCCTGGTCAGGAAGGGGGTAAAATCTTCCGGTCTTAAAGAGGAAGTAAACCTTCCTCTGCAAGTTGTACCTATAGGTAAGCCTATGATAAGTTTTTTTTAGCTATAGGTACTGTAAATATCTCCTAAACATCTACCGTTTAGGAGATATTTACCTTCAATGCAGCCAGTGACATCACTGGCGCATTTGCTCTGAAGGAACGACCACTGGTGCCGTTCCTTCAGAGCCCCATGACGTGACCGTCGGCTCCCGCGCGTGAGTGAAGTAATTGCGGGTCCAGCCAATCAGATGGCCGGATGCCGCGAACCCGGAAGAAGGGTGACAGAACATGTCACCCATGGGAGAGGTGAGCGGTTGGCGCTTCGGGGCTTCCTTCTAAGGTAAGTATTTCATAATGAGCTAGTATGCGATGCATACCAGCTCATTATGTGTTTGTCTTTCAGGTGTGCTTTAAAAAAAAAAAAAAAAATTCTGAGGTTTTCAACCTCTTAAAGTGTATAAAAATACAGTCATTGAGAATTTTTTTTGTCAGACATATGTAGCTAAATACATTTTGGCCTAAATATATGACAAAAATTAAATATATTGGATATTTTTTAACAGTCAAAGTAGAAAATGTCAATTTTATCGCAAAATTTTCGCTCTTTTTTTTTTTTTTTATCGCAAAAAATAAACAGCGCAGAGGTGATCAAATACCACCAAAAGAAAGCTCTGTTTGTGGGAAAAAAAGGACATAAATTTTGTTTGGGTACAGCATTGCATGACCGGGCAATTGTCAGTTGAGCCCCGTACACACGAGTGGAAATTCGGCTGGAAATTTTCGTCCCACGACCGATCTGCCGATTTTCGGCTTGTTAGTATGATGCTCTCGACAACCGACTCCGACTTTTCGGCCGAAAAAATCCTGGTGTGCAGGCTATAAAATTGTTGTCCTCCGTCAAAACACGTCCGATTTTCATGCAGTCAGTACAGATTTCGATGGGGAAAAATCTTATGAGCAAGACTAGGCATGCTCAGAGATGAAAGAACACAAAGAAAGCAATCCAACACATGACATCCTGTAGTAGAATTCTGTCGTGCGGGAAAATTTGTGTGCACTCTAGGCACATTCCAACCAAAAGACACTATATATATATATATATATATATATATATATATATATATATATATATATATATATATATATATATATATATATATATATATAAAATAAGTTGCGCTGTGAGTTGAACCATCAACTGAAATAGTCCATAAATGTCCAATAACAAAATGTGAGTGTGGAGACTTGTGCAGGTACCGCTTACCAGAAAATTGATTAAGGGAAGCCAAATGATGAATGAATCCACTTGTCCTCACGGTTGTGACACAATAATTCTCCCAATTCCAGTGTGCATCTCATCAATAGGACATTAAAAATAAAAGAAAAGGCACCATAGTGTAAATCCAAAAATTATATGGGAATAACACCAGATAAATGATTCGAGCCTTGTGCAGGTACCGCTTAACAGAATTCTGAAAAAGAATGGCCAGATAATAAAGGGTAACTCCGAGCCCGCCTCAGAACTTGGGGATCAAGGGACCTCGTGGTAACGATGTGGATCTCCAGCAGCGTATAGGTTGAATTATAGGAGATAAAACAGGGCAAACGCCATAGCGTAAAACCACAAACAAAACGACAAAAACAGACAACACCCAAGTGATGTGCACACAACAGGTCTCGTGCAAAGGAGAGTCAATGAAGATAGATAAGTAAGGCACCACCACCAACAGACTCTGTAGGTACCCCTTACCGAATGCTGTATGAAGAAAAGCAAAAAGTATACAGGACACCTATCCAGTGGAAATGGCTGCTTACCAGATGGATATTGAATAGAGCGCAGAGAAGGGGAAGGGGACACCAAACATGCAGACCGGGTGAGCGATGATATGTGTAGGTACTCTTACCGACTCCACAAATGTATAGGCAGGGGTGAAATTGACTCAGCTAGAACCTCCAATAGGGACTCCGCCAGCTCAACAAGTAGGTAGGTAGGGAATCAAGTAACTGAAACATCCACTCAGAACTTCTCCAAAGGGCAAACAAAGATGGTGGCAGCAAACCATGTGCTCACCTCTGTAGGCCAAAGGGGGACTCTGGACAAAAGACGGACGACCGGTCGGCGGAAATTCGTTGTGTGTGTACGAGGCTTAAGTCAGTGCCAAGTTGAAAAAAGTGGCCTGGTCATTGAGCAGCAAAATCCTCCGGTCTTAAAGTGGTTAAGCTTTGACAAAAAGAAAATTGGAAGCTGATTGGTTTCTATGTAGAGCTGCACCAGATTTTGCACTCTAGTGTTAGTAAATCAACCCCAAAGGCTCTACCCCCTTGAGAGAAAAATTTTGTTTCCTATTCTATTCACACTCCAACTTTGAAAGCTGCTCAAGCTAAAACTTTTTTTAGTTTTAGATAATTATGGAAGGGTGAGAGCCTGTGTTGGGTTTATAGGCTCCCTGCGTCCCAGCTGAGATCTCCCCTCTCTTCCTTTTGTGAATCAGGAACATGAACAGAAATTTAAAAAAAAAAAAAAAAAAAAACCTGACCAAGGTTGTGGCCCTTTCCCACTCTACCCAAAATAAATTTAAAGTAATTCTAGCTAGTGTTTTAAACCGTTTTTCTCAGGCAATAAAACATTTGGAATACAGTTCCTGTAGTTGAGGAATGACTGAATGTTTTGTGAACAGTTGGTTTGACTTTCCTCTCCTTTGTACAGGACTTGCTGTTCGGCGTGATCATTATGTCCATGCTGATAATGATCTGGGGCATCTGTGTTTCCGCTATAACTCTGATCTACAGGCTGAAGGTGTTTTTCAGCTCCTGCAAATGTGAGGTAAGTAGCGACGTAGTAACATGGTTGTAAGGCTGAAAAAAGACACCAGTCCATACGGTTCAACCTGTGTGGGTGTGTGTGAAATGTGGTTTGTAAAACTTATATCTCTGTATGTTTTGATCATTAAGATGCCCATCGTTTTTTGAAACGTTCAATGCTCCCTGCTGATCCCACTGCTTGTGGAAGAGAATTCCACATCTTTACTGCTCGAACAGTTCAGAACCCTTTACGGTGATTATGGTTAAACCGCTGCTCTTCCAATTTCAGTGAATGGCCGCATTTCTTTTTAACCACTTGCCGACTGCTCACAGTGATACAGTAATACTACTGTGGCAGTGCGGCTCCCCTGGGTCCTACTTCGCTGGACTCCTAGTGAATCCCCGCTCCCGCTGTGTTTAGACGACCGTCGGGGAAATGGTGAGAAGACCCGGCTGCTTATGTAAACAAAGCAGGTGGATCTTCTCAGTGACAGACAGGAAGAGATCACAGGATTCAGCATAGCTGAACCTGCGATCTCTTGGTCTGTCGCAGAACCCACCCCCACCTCCCCCACACGTCAGTAAGCATTTAACCCCTTGATCACCAACAGTGTTAACCCCTTCCCTGCCAGTGTCATTATTACAGTAACAGTGTAACAGTGCATATTTATAGCACTGATTACTGTAGTAATGTCACTGGTCCCCCCCCCCCCCCCCAAAAGTGTCAAATGTCAGTTAGGGGTCCGATCTGTCCACCACAATGTCGCAGTCCCGCAAAAAAATCGCAGATCGCCGCCATTACTAGTAAAAAAAAAAAAAAAATTACATAAATCTTTCCCGTAGTTAGTAAACAAGACAACTTTTGCGCAAACCAATAAAAATACGCATCCTCTGACAGTCGCCACCCATTCATACAGTCTTCAAGATTGGGTATAGGCCTTCTCCGCAGGAGCAAGCTAGGCAGTAATTTTGTTAATACAACAAACATTAACCTATAGACACACCCACAGGGGGCCATCCCTCTGGCCTATATCCTCCAGCCAGTACCACTCTAATTCAGTTCTTTGCTGCCTAGCGTCAGGAGTAGAGCTTGGTCTTTCCTGCTGGGACCTAGTTTCTTGTTTTATTTCTGAAAAGTGTTTTTTTTCTTTTAAAAATAGCTTTTTATTTTTTTCTCACCTACGCTAGTTAGTCAGAATTTGGAGGACTACAAGCGTCAGCAGAGCTGGGCTTTGGACTGGTTAAAATAGAACCTTATGGAGTCCCAGTCTGCCATCGAGCGTCGCAGGCTTTTGATACGCCCAGGCCTCGCAACGACAGTGCTCCTGCAAAGAGGACGAGACTGCAAAGTTTTCCTATCTTCGCTGGGATGTCTCAACTTCGGGTTGCTAGCATCCTTCCTGGCTGACAGCACCCCCACCCAGGGTGGGAGGTCTCCCGTGTCTGAGCGGTGCCCACGTTTGCAGTATGGTGAGTACTACTACCCCTCTGTTCCTGGGAACAGGTTTGGAGGGGGGATTGAGTGGGCCCACTCTGGGGATGGTAGTACATGTAACGTTTGCTGTAATATCCCCCTCATGGTCGTGGGATGGCCCCCTGTGTCTTACCTTCCTTGTCCCTGCGGGGGCGCTCCTGCGGTGCAGACTGCCATACGGGGGGGGAGCGTGGGGGCTTCCTTCTCCCCGGGGGTGCTCTGTGCAGATCCCGGTGGGGGCCAGTGCGGACGTCTTCTGCGGCTTTTGGCGCTGCTTGCCCGGCCGCCATGTTTGGTAAGGGCTGGCTGTTTGGCCTCAGAGTGAGGGCAGCAGCCATTTTCCATCATCATTGCCAGCGCTGATCGGGCACCATCTTTAGTGTGGCGGATGTCCTGTCTAAGTGCTTTTCCTCCATTGACTCTATCAGGCACCATTTTTTTGTGGCTCAGGGCTGGCTTTTGCCTCTTCCTCTTTTTAAACAGAGTTCTCAAAAGCAGCGGGGCAAGTATAGGGACACTGGGGGGGGGGGGGATATTTTGCTGGTTTTCTCTGGCTATATTTCTTCTAGCACTCTGTCAGCTTAGCTTTAGTTAAGGGAAGGGTCTCAACCTGTAAGTGCAGTTTGCGATAGGGGTCCACGGAAACCGCCGTTTTAAAGGGCCAGTGTCATTTTTTTGCACTTTGCTAACATGGAGTCCCAGGATAGCAAATTACCCACAGACCTAGTTGGTGGTTCAGATACTTCTGATCCCACTTGCTTAGCCTCTTTATCTGCTGCACTTGCGACTTTAGCGTCAAAAGTTGATCTGCTGGTGTCTGACCGAGTTACAAAGAAACGGCCTATGCCCTCTGTCTTCTGACTCAGAGCCTGAATTGGTTGCCATGGGCGACGTCCCCCTTGTGGGGTCCCTGTCTTCTCAGTCGGATGTGGAGGAGGGGGATTCATCCCCTGGGACAGCACGTGAACGCGCTGCGGTAGACGCACTTATTAGCTCTGTTAATGAGGCTTTAAATCTTGATGATGAGCCCTCCATGGCAGGTAAGCGGGTTTCCTTCGGGACCCGCAAGACCCTGAAGTCGAGTCAAGTTTTTTCCTTGTCCCGAGGAGTTTCAGGAAACGGTAAATGACCAATGGCATCACATTAAGCAGACGCTGGTAGTACCGTTATCCCTTTGCGGTTTCTTGCTGGACTGTGGTTCCTAAAGTAGACCACACTGTTTCCAGACTGAATAAATCCACCCTGATGCCTGTGGAAGACTCCCCGAAGTTTAACGACCCGGCGGATAGAAGGGTGGAAACGCTTTCCAGCCACATGTATATGGTGGCAGGTTCCCTGCTGAAACCGGTGTTCGCCTCAGTGATGGTCTCTCAGACTATCGCAGAATGGGCCAAGGTGCTTAGGCGCGCTCTGGTAGCAGTCGGTTTCTGCTGGTGCGCTGGGCATGTTGGACCAAATGGCACAGGCTTTGATGTACCTGTGTGACGTGGCTTTGGACGAGGCTCCTTTGGTCGCACGTCTATCCGCGGTCGGGATTGCAATCCGCCTCATTATTTGGCTGAAAAGCTGGCCGACCACGCTTCTAAGAAAACAGTGTCTGACATCCCTTATGCGGGGGGGGGGATCGCCTTTTTGGTGACTCTCTGGATGAGCTGATCAAGGGGCTTACTGGGGGTAAGAATACTCTCCTGCCTCAAGTCTTGAAGGGGAAACCTCCCTATGCTAAGCGGGGTCCCTCCTTTAAGACTAACCGGGGGTCCTTTTGTGCCTTTGGGGCACAGGAAAAGGGTAAGTCCTTCAAGGCCTCCGGTGGTCACAACAAATTTTGGGCGGGTAAGCCCAAAACGGGTCAAGCTGGGCAGGCAACCCAGTCCACCCCTTCCTGAAGGGATGTCCTCACCCGTATCAAGGGTGGGGGGACGTCTGCATTGTTTTCTCGAGCCCTGGCTGTCCGACATTCAGAACAGGTGGGTTCACGAGCTCATGCGTTCAGGGTACAAGATCGAGTCCCAATCTCACCCCGCAGACAGATTCTTTCCATCCTATCTCCATCTGACTCCCGATCATTTCCGGGATCTACAATGGGCAGTTCAAGATCTTCTCGCCCAAAGGGTCATCGTGCCCATCTGGTCGGTGGTGGCATCTCTGAGTCCAGGGTTCATGGCCTCCATTGACCTAAAAGATGCATATCTGCACATCCCTGTTTACAAGGGTCATTAGCTGTATCTCCGCTTCATAATCGCAGAGGAGCATTACCAGTTTGTAGCGTTGCCCTTCGGTCTCGCTTCGACTCCAAGGGGGTTCACCAAGGTTTTGGCTCCTATGTTGGCTCTACTATGGGGCAGAGATCCTTGCCAGGTGGGAAAAGCATCCTCAGTCTTGGACAGGAGGTTTTCTCTAAACCACCAGGTGAGGTTGGATCTTTTGTGGTGGCTCCAGTCACCGATTCTGACACAAGGCAAGTCCTTCCGGCCGTTATTGTGGATTCCAGGTGTGGAAAACTGGAGTCATCAGACCCTGGACCAGGGGGAATGGTCCTTTACACCCGGAGGGGTTTCACCTTCTGTGTATTCGGTGGGGGCCTCTGGACGTGGATCTGTTCGCATCCTGTCTCAACAAAAAAGTGGAAAGGTTCGTGGCTCGATCTTGCGATCCTCTGGCGGACGCCTGGGACGCTTTAGTGGTGCCTCCCTGGTGGCTTCCACTAAGAAATGATCTTCTGTCTTAAGGACCGATCTTCCACCCTGCTTTAGTTGCTGGCTTTGACAGCTTGGCTGTTGAAAGCCAAGTCTTGAGAGACAGGGGTACCCCGTCGGCTGCCATTCCTACCTTGCTAAAAGCTAGAAAAGCTTCCTCCTAGGAAGATTTATCATCACACCTGGAGGGCTTATTTTGCCTGGTGTGAGTCACAAGGTCTTCAGCCCCGCTCCTTTTCACTGGCGAGGGTTTTGGCGTTCCTATAGACTAAGGTGGATCAGTGCCTGGCGCTGGCCACGATCAAAGGCCAATTATCGGCCTTGGCCATTCTTTTTCAGCGCCCTTTGGCATCTAATTCCTTGATTCGCACCTTTATTCAGGGGGTGCGTCATCTGGCTCCCCCGAGGAAGACTCCCTTCCCTCCCTGGGACCTGAATCTGGTTCTGTCCATTTTACAACGACCTCCCTTTGAGAACATCAGAGAGATCCCTCTGCCTGTGTTATCACAGTAAGTTGCCTTTCTAGTGGCGATTACATCTGCTCGCAGAGTGTCAGAGTTGGCTGCTCTGTCTTGCCGCTCCCCCTATCTGGTTGTTCATAGGGATAAAGTGGTCCTGCGACCAAATAAATCTTTTCTTCCTAAGGTGGTTTCAGCCTTCCACCTCAATGCGGATATTGTGTTGCCTTCGCTTTGTGCGAAGCCTAAGCATCCCAAGGAATTTGCTTTGCATTCCTTGGACGTGGTCCGGGCGATCAAGGTTTACCTTTCCGTCACAGATTCTTTCCGGATGTCGGATTGTCTATTTGTCCTTCCTGAGGGACCTCGGAAGGGTACAGCGGTGTCTGCGGCAACCATTTCCAAGTGGATCAGACAGACGATTGTGGAAGCTTATTCGATTAAGGGTCGGGTTCCTCCCTTCCCTGTTAAGGCGCACTCTACTAGAGCGGTTAGTGCATCTTGCGCTTTTCGCCACCAGGTGTCGGTGGCTCAGGTGTGCAAAGCGGCGACCTGGTTGTCTGTACACACCTTTTCTAAGTTTTACAAACTTGATGTGTTGGCATCCTCAGATGCTTCTTTTGGCCGCAAAGTTTTGAGTGCGGCAGTTGTTTAAAGAGACATGCTATTTTTTAATGCCTCTTACTCATGGGGTTTATTTCATTTTTTCCCTGGGTTAGCTCCTGTTGAGCTTTACTTACCCTATTGGTTCAGTTCAGGTTTTTTCTCTGACCTGGGTGCTGCGTTGCTTATTTTAAGGTTGCGTCTTCCCACCCCTCACATCTACACTGCTTTCGGACGTCCCAATCGTGAAGACTGTATGAATTGGCGGCGACTGTCAGAGGACGTAAGAGAAAATAGAATTTTTGTAAAATCTTACCGTAAAATTAATTTCTCTGAGTCCTCTGACAGTCGCCACCCCCGTCCCTCTCTCTGGAGTTGACGGTTTTTCATGGACTACTTGCTACATAACTGAATTAGAGTGGTACTGGCTGGAGGATATAGGCCAGAGGGACGGCCCCCTGTGGGTGTGTCTGTATGTTAATGTTTGTTGTATTGACAAAATTACTGCCTAGCTTGCTCCTGCGGAGAAGGCCTATACCCAATCATGAAGACTGTATGAATGGGCGGCGACTGTCAGAGGACTCAGAGAAATTAATTTTACGGTAAGATTTTACAAAAATTCTATTGCGATATTTTTGGTAAAAAAAAAAAAAAAATGTAGCAGAAAACAAATTGGCCTAAAATGTTAAATTTCTTTATTTTTTTAGGGAATGTCCGAATGTGAAAAAAATATATTTTTTTAAAATTTGTCGCTCTTTTTTTATAGCGCAAAAATTAAAAATCGCACAGGTGATCAAATACCACCAAAAGAAAGCTCTATTTGTGGGGGAAAAAAGGGCGTAAAGTTAGTTTGGGTACAGCGTCGCACGACCGCACAATTGTCCGTTAAATTAACGCAGTGCCAAATCGCAAAATGGGGCCTGGTCAGAAAGGGGTCAAATCCTTCCGTGGCTGAAGTGGTTAAACTCCCTTTTACTAGTTTTTTTCCCTATACTTTGGTCACCATTAAGATATTTGTGGATCACTATCCTATCACCAAAGAGGACAAACAGACACTTAATAATATCTTCTGACCAAGGCCCATGCATGCATTGAGCACACGCCACTCTAATTTTTGGAGAGTTTGTATTCGATAGGAGTGCAACAGTGCGCATTTTGGGTCAATCCCTGGAGATTTGACAAGGGGCTGTGCAATGATGTTGAGAGGGAGGGCAAGCCACACTGAAAATGCAGCAAAGTTGGCAATGGCTGTAGTACTAATTTAGCCAATAGGGAACCAGTATACCATCTTTTAGGGTTACTAACGTAACTGCACAATTGGGTAATTAAAAAGGCTAAAATCTAGGCTGCCACTGGGGTTGTCTGCAGTGACACTTGAAAAAGGTGGTTTGTGGCCTGATGGTTGATACAAAATATACTTATATACGTATTTTCTTAACAACAATATTAACATATATTAAGTAGGTTAAAAATGGGTAGGCCCCCCTGGTGCTGGTGGTTTAAAGGACATGCCCATTCTGGTGGCCCAGGGGAATATTACCCATGGCACTGGTCTATATGTGAAGCACCCGGGATTTATTTTGGGACTGTCTGCCTCATATGGATAGCCTCTGATGTCAAGGCTCTATCACTACTGCTACAGGATGTTCCCTAATATGAATATATTGAGCTGTACGCCAATTATTGACATTTTAGATGATGAATGGAACGCCATATTGGATTTATACCGGTGTAGCTATTTCAGTTTGGAGCTCCTTCGATCTAGTGGCCTTGGGTGGTCTGCCCATCAGCGCATGTGGTCGTTCTGCTCCCTGGTGCAGTGGGAAATATCGGTCTGTCTTGGTCTCTCTGGCCCTGAGGAAGCCTTGCTGCAAAACGTGTCGGCTTGCTGGGGACCCCTAGACCGTGCAATATAGAGACCAATAACCTCTATTGATACAGTAGTATTGGCACTCCCTAATGGGAGTATATTTCTACACATGCGGTTTCTTTTATATGAATTGACCTTGATATGTCTGTGATTTTTTTTATATATATATATATATATATATATATATATATTTGTTTTTTGATTTAATAAAATATGTATTTTATGCAATAATTGTGTGAGACTTGTGATCCTCCTCTTCCCATTGGCCTCCCAAAAGCCCCATCTTTTTCTTTTCCTTTTGATACAATTAACCAAGTACACCTAATATGTATATATTTTTTGTCTCACAGAAAGTTGAAGAGAATGATGATGCTCTGCTGTCACCAAACCCCACCCAAGACATTATCATTGCCTAAAGAGGAAGGTCTGATCTGCGTTTAACACCGGCTTATTTTGGCTTCCTAAAACCATAAAATGCAAAGAAAATATTATGAATCCTGTACTGAGAGAAATGGGCAAGCTATCATTGCTGGCTTCCTTCCAGTAATGCTAGTTGCCTAGCTGTTAGAGCTTTGAGTTGCTGACCTAGTTGCCTGGCTGTTAGAGCTTTGAGTTGCTGACCTAGTTGCCTGGCTGTTAGAGCTTTGAGTTGCTGACCTAGTTGCCTGGCTGTTAGAGCTTTGAGTTGCTGACCTAGTTGCCTGGCTGTTAGAGCTTTGAGTTGCTGACCTAGAACAATCAAGTCAGAAAGGTCAGAGTAGATTCAAGACCCCTAATCAGCATCTTTGTCCTGAGTTAGTGAAAACATAGAAACCACTGGATCAGTATGACAGCCAGGGAACCAGTACATCTCAGTATGTTTTCCTTTTAAAGTTGTCTTAAAAAGAATCTGTCTCCTTTCCCATTCCATTTTTTATAGCTAGACTTCTCTGTTCCTCCATTGGAAATAATCTTTGTTATTGAGAATGGAGCAGAGTTTAAACTTTCTTTTCCTCTAGGATGCAGAGTTTGTGCCTGAGTGGCCAAATGTCGGTTCGGAACCATTTTCACATAATAGAGAGCTGGATGGGAACTATGACAGATTCTTCTTAATGGACTGCTGCCCGTGTTGGGCAACTTAGTATAAGGGTAATTTCCCTGTTTTTTTTCATTTGTGGTTTCAGGTTGGAAAGCATTCGAGGAGACCTTAGCCTTGTGTCCGTTCTGAACTGTTTATATTCCGCTCATTATCCTTTTGCAGTTTCACAAAAGATCTTTATGATTTTACAGTATGTAATGTTCACAAACTCGCATTTAATTTCTTTTTTTTTTTTTCTTAGGTAACCATGATTATCACCTGTTATATTTTCTGTAATGTAACCTTGCCATCTCACCACTGTCACAATAAAGAAATCTTTACTGCTGCACCAGCCAGACTTTGTAATGCTGTGTTATTCTGTATGCCATATACAGTAGTATCTAAAGCGTGTTACTAGTGCGCACATATTTTAACATTGAAGAGGACAGCCTGCTTAATCTAGTCTAAACTTTTTTTTTTTTTTTTTTTTGCATAGAATAAGGAAGTCCTGGTTATTTTTTTGCTGTCTGTTGTCTCTCGCTGGAGAAACTGGTCATCCTTTCTTTCACACAGACCATTCCAAAATGTTGGGTTTTCCTTCACTTTTTGTCCTGATATTTATTTTTGAACCGCTGACAATTTTACACAGCCTATCAGTGCAGTCCCCAATGATCCAATCACCATTTTATCTAGAACTCCTTAATACTACTGTTCTGTTCTCACTACATGTATGCCCCAAGCGTGTGTGCAGCTCAACATACAGCTAAACCTTCAATCCTGTAATAACCTTTTTGTAACTTTACGCTTTATTCCAGTGAAAGAATGGTGGTCACATGAAAGAGGATATAAGTCAGATAGAATGGATATGCAAATAGGATTGAGAATAGATTGGATTGATTTCAGGTGAAAATGGAAATAAACAGATAAAGCATACAATCAGTATATAAACAAGATATGCACTGAGTATATAGCTAACAGTTCATAGGCATACCAGTGATGCTTCCTAGAAGGGTTCAGGAATCTCCCACAGGAACATGAGACGCTGCCTGGCTTGTCCATGCGGTCTAAAATGGAGATTTTGCAGAGAGAGGTAATACCCAGTGATAGAGAGCAAGAAATACCATTGAGTACTGTCCATCAATAGTCTTTGTCACAGTGGCATCTTGTGGACAATATCGGTATTGCAAGTTTCAATAACATGAATTATTTTCTTAGGCTGGAGGCATGACACTCCCCGCCTGGTATCATCAGATACCACTATTTATTCCTCAGATGACAACAATAAATCAGTTCAGAAACTAGTCTGAGGAACAACATTGTCTCCTTGTTTCTGTGGATCTTGACTTCCACTTTACATGGGAGTGATGATGTGATGCAATCAAGTAAGCAATGTGGTGGTGACCAGGAACTATTAGAGGGTTTCTCTCATCTGAATCTAGGTTGCCTTGTCTTAGACGACCACCTACCCTAAGTAGTCCATTTTTATCAAGAAATGGGTCAAATTTTCTCAGGGAACTGTCTCTAGGGATAGGTTTTCTGTTCAAGATACAGTCAATCTCCTTAGCATAGGCTTCCTGCTGTACAGTGCGGATGATAAGATCCTGAGACTGCTGTAGCTCTAATGCTGAACTGATCCTTTGACAATGGTGCCATCCCTTGCGGTCACAGCTGTTTGAGTCACCTTTAAAGGAGCGAGCTATATGGATAAGACAAGAAATTGGTCGAACAAGTGTCTTCCATTTTGAGAATCTGGTAAATCTGTTAGATTTAAGCTGACAGCCTGAAGTTGTAGTATGAAATGTTGAGATCTCAGGACGGATGTCAGTATCGGAGTCTGGATCTACTAGTTCAATCGTGTCACTTTTAGGAAAAGTCTGTTCTGCATCGTACAAGAATGCAGGTCCAGTAAACGATGTTGTGTCTTTAAGGTTACATGCAGCAACAGCTCTTCTAGCATGGTCAGCAGGGTTATAGTCAGTAGATACGTAGTGCCATTGTGTTGGACTAGTGGATCTCCTAATCCTCAACACTCTGTTGTTAACATAAACCTAGAAATGTCTGGTCTCATTGTAGATGTAGCCTAGCACTACCTTACTGTCTGTGTAGAGCTGAATATCCTTGAGGTCAATATCCATCTCTGAGGTTATTAGTTCTGCTAGTTCAACAGCTAGTACTGCAGCACAAAGTTCTAGCCTAGGCACAGTGTGCTCAGGGTATGGAGCCCGCTTTGCCTTGCCCATGACTAATCCTACGTGGCATTGTGCTGTAGTGTCAACAGTCCTTAAGTAGGCCATGGCAGCTATTGCCTTGACAGAAGCGTCACAGAATATGCAAAGGTTTTGGCTCTGTATCTTTGTAGAAGGTACAGGAGCATATGGGCGTGAAACATGGAGATCAGATAAGACTGATAGAGAGTCCCTCCACTCTACCCAAGAGTTCCTCTTAATAATCTAATAAAGAGATTATTCTCCCTCTCTACAAGACTCTATTCAGAGAAAGGGAATACAATAAGACACGTGGCCACTCACTAAAACTAGAGGAAAGGCGGTTTAACCTTAAAAAACGCAGGGGGGTTCTTCACTGTAAGAGCAGTAAGGATGTGGAATTCTATTAGATGGGCACCTTAAAGACCACAACGTACAGGCGTATACAATGTACGGTTAACAGTAAACACACACACACATCATAGGTTGAACTGGATGGACTGATGTCTTTTTTCAACCTCACTATGTAACTATGTAAGGGGTAGTGGGGCATCCCAGTCGGATGTTTCACAAATCAAGTCTCTTAAGTAAGGCTTTACCTTGAATTGTAACAGGTGCCGCAAATCCTAATGGATCGTACAGGCTATTGATTGTAGACAAGACACCCCTGCGAGTGAAAGGTCTTTCTTCTCCATTTACTTGGAAGGTAAAGGAATCGGATTTCAAGTCCCAAAGTAGACCTAGACTGCGCAGTACAGGTAAAGAGTCTGTACCCAGATCTAAAGCCTCGTACACACACACAACGAATTTCCGCCGACCGGTCGTTCGTCTTTTGTCCAGAGTGGTGTCTGTTGGTTGGAATGTGCTCTAGACTGCACACGAATTTTGTCGTCCGACAGAATTATACTTCAGAAGTGATGTCATGTGTTGGATTGCTTTCTTTGTGTTCTTTCATCTCTGAGCATGCCCAGTCTTGCTCATAAGATTTTTCCCTGTCGAAATCTGTGCTGACTGCGCGAAAATCGGACGTGTTTTGACAGGGGACAAAAATGTTATAGCCAGCACACCAGAATTTTTTCGGCCGAAAAGTCGGAGTCGGTTGTCGAGAGCACCATACTAACAAGCCAAGAATCGGCAGATCGGTCGTTGGACGAAAATTCCTGGCCGAATTTCGAGTCGTGTGTACAGGCCTTTAGTCCTTTAGATTGCGGCAATGGTCTTGAGTGGGGAAAGCTTCCATTACCTCTTTGCTGTTGGAAGCAATCTTGTGAAGCCTGAGATTGGAACAAGCGAGCATTTCTTGTGCTTTTTTAAGAAGACCAATTGCAGACTTGCTGGAAGGTAAGGATTTCAACACTCATCCACATAAGTCTTTCTCTACGAATTGTCTTGCATCTGAGCCAAACTCAAGTTCACCTTCTTGGGCGAAAATGTCTTAGACCGTAGATAGCGACTGCAGGTGAAGGGATATTGCCAAAGATGTGTACCCTCATACGATACTCTGAGATCTTTGGAAGGATCATTGTCTTGGAACCAAAGGAACCTTAGGAAGTTCCTGTCTTCCTCTCTGACCAAGAAACAATGGAACATCTGCTGGATGTCTGCTATGAAGGCAATAGAATCTTTGCGGTCTGAAGGGAAGAGGTGTGACCCAGCTGTTTGTGTTATCTTTGACTAGTCCTAGCTCCATTATTTCTAAGAAGAGTTTGTCTTTGATAGACATTGCCACACAATTGTTATCTTTAGTTCTCTGAAAGACTGTGCACCCTAAATGGTCTTGATCACTGTCACAGGCAAAGTTGTCACTAGTGGGGCTTGTGAAAGGACAAGATGAGTGGGTGGTGTAGGCTGATTCCTTAACAAGGAAATGGTTGTGGCATGGCTGGAAAAGAGAGGGACGCCCTTTCTCTATGGTATTTGTGAGTATGCTGCTAACGGAGTTAGGTTTGTGCACGCTTCCTAGACAGACATCTCCTATGATGACCCATCCGAAGTCTAACTTCTGAGCATAAGGAGCGTTATTGGGACCATTAATCTGAGCTCTTGATTTGTGGGCTTGTAAGATATCTCCCCCGAGGAGTAGGATAATCTGAGCCTGAGGATCAAGTTCTGGTATCAGATGCGCTATGCGTTTCAAGTGTGGGTGATGAGCAGCTACATCTGGTGTAGGAGATTCAGATCTATGATCAGGGATCTGATTGCATTCGATAAGAGTTGGCAAAGACGAGCGTGATCGCCCATCGATGGACTCGATTTGGTAGCCGGATGCTCTCCTACCAGCCGTCTCCACTATTCCTGCCCAAGTTTTTAAGGAGTAGGGAATGCTGGGGCCTTTAATGCCGAACATGTCAAAGAAAGTTGAGCTGGCTAATAACTTGTTAGTTTGGTCATCCAGGATTGCGTAAAGCTTAATAGCTTTGTCTTTTTGGCCTGCTGGGTAGACTCTGACTAGGCAGATTTTGGAGCAGGACCTACCACCTATGGCTCCTTTGCAGACCTCTGTACATTGTGAAGTGACCTCTGGTGTAGTTGTGGTGTGCTCCTCCTCCCCACCGTGCTCACTAGTGCTGAGGGTGTGTTGTAAAGTCCATGGAGCTGGCCCAGGATGCAACCCTGTGTTGTGATCTGAGCTGTCACATTCTGTGCATTTTAAACTGACCTTACAGTCCTTGGCGAGATGAGATGTTGAAGAGCAGCACCTGTAGCAGATGTGGTTCTCCTTGAGGAAGGCTTTGCGGTCCTGTAAGGCAGTGGTCCTCAACCCTGGCCTACAGGGCCCACTAACAGGCCAGATTTTAGGTATTATCTTGGGGAGATGCAGAGTAGAGTACTGCAATCACTGAGCAGCAAATGATATCACCTGGGATGTATTTCAGTTATCTTGCAAATCTGGCCTGTTAGTGGGCCCTGTAGGCCAGGGTTGAGGACCACTGCTGTAAGGTTTTCTCTCTGAAGGCTCTGCATTTTAGGAGAGGATGTGGCTTCCGATGCAAGGGACACTGCTTACCAGGATCTTGGACCTTTGTCTCTGAGTTAGAGAAGTTGGCAGACCTGTGAAAGGAACCTGGAGGAGACACGGTAATTTTGTGTACTGCTACTGGAGGTTTGCGGGGGTTAAGTCCCACAGGAGCAGCACACAACAGCGTAAAATCAAAACTTGGATCATTTCTTGTTTTAGCTTGCTGGCACACAAAGTCCACAAAAACAGAAAAAGGAGGGAATGGAACATCATGCTGTCTTTTTTAAATCCGGATCCATGTGTAATCCACTGCTCTTGCAAGTTATAGGGTAACTTTTGCACAATGGGGTTGACACCTGGCTGTGTCAAGGAATGCAAGTCCTTGTAAGTCTCCCTCGGATTTAGCTACTTGAAGTTCCATTAACAAGTCACTTAACTTAAGTTTTATGGTAGGCTTTGCTAGGTATTTTGGGAAAGTTATCAAGTCTTTTGAATAATGTACTTTCTACTGCTTCTGCTGAACCATAACACTCATCAAGTCTATCCCAGATTGTTCTAAGACCAGTGTCTGGGTGGTTTATATTTATTGTCCTGATTCACCTGGCGTGCTCGGCAGACTCATTTCCAAGCCATTTGATCAGGAGATCAATCTCTTCGCTGCAAGATAACCCTAAAGCCCCGTACACACGTACCGATGGTCGGCATACAAATGTTCCTCTTTTCTCCCCGGTATGTCGGTGTCTGTTGAAAAGTGCAAAGACAGCACAAGGACAGCACAAGAATTTTGTCTGCAGACTTCAGCTGACTGCAGAAGTGATGTCATGTAATGGTTAACTTTCCCTGTGTTTTTAATTTTCTGAGCATGCCCAGTCTTGCAAATCTGCGGTCTGTCGGCCGAATTCTGTACTGACAGGCGAACAATCGTCCGTTCTGGTGTCCGCAGACAAAAATTTTCATGTTTGCACGAAAGACTTTTGTCCGCGGATTGTGCGCAGACATCTGTCGGAGGCACCATACTAACACGCGTACAATCGGCAGATCTTTCGTCCGCCGACGTTTGTATGCCGACGATCGGTACGTGTGTACGGGCCTTAAGTCTCTGATTGTGTTTTGAAAGGGTGACCGCCGGGCTCTGTAGTTTTCAGGGCGGTCATTAAACTTTTCAAGTCCTTTAGTGACTAACACGCGTCGTGCAAAGAACCTTGCAAAGTCTATTGTGGCTTGGTTAGCCTGCTGTGTGTAGCCATGGTAAGGTGGCTGTGTGTAGTCATACCTTTTGCTGGCACCAAGCTGGCCTCTGATGTACCGTTCTGGCTTGGACGTTGGTTCTGGAGGGCGATTAGAAGGAGATTGTTATCTCACTTGTGGGGAGTCTGTCGTAGGAGACGTCACTTTGCATGGATTTTTCCCGTTTGCAGGCTTGAGGCTTGTCACTGACTTGCGGCGGTACCGTGGAGTGTCTTTGGCTTGTCTCTTTGACGTCATCTTTGACACTGCTTGTTTTAAAATGTTGATTGATGAAATCTGAAGTTCGTTGTAGAGAATTTTGAGTTTCAGCTTCTGGGTCGAGAATATTGCTGCGTCTGTTGCGTTCACTTCTCGGGTATACTGCTAATTCTAAGGCCTCTGCTTCAGCTGAGGCTGCTGCTACTTCCTTCTCTACAGTGAGTTTCTCTAGGGCTACTTCTAGGAGGGCTTCCTCTGTCTCTAACTTCACCTTTTCCTTTTTAATCTGCATTTCTTGCTCAGCAAAGGCTGCTCGGGCCTTGGCGGCTTCAGCTTTCGCACGTGCTATGGTGAGTGCATTGCTTGCGGAGGAAGATCTAGAGGAGCCGGAAACTTGGGACATTGTCTTGAGTGAGGATGTCTGGCTATGTGATATGTTGCTTGCAGGAATGCTTGACTGTGTAGAGACTGCTGTATTGCATATGCAGATGGCTGCGCTGGCAGGGTAACAGGCCTCTGTATAGTCGCTGTCCTAAATCCCACTTGCTGGATAGCCGCTGTTTCACTGTTCTGTTCTCACTACACGTATGCCCCAGGTGTGTGTGCAGCTCAACATACAGCTAAACCTTCAATCCTGTAATAACCAGTCTTTTTGTAACTTTAGGCTTTATTCCAGTGAAAGAATGGTGGTCACATGAAAGAGGATATAAGTCAGATAGAATGGATATGCAAATAGGATTGAGAATTGATAGGATTGATTTCAGGTGAAACTGGAAATAAACAGTTAAAGCATACAATCATTATATAAACAAGATATGCACTGAGTATATAGCTAACAGTTCATAGGCATACCAGCGATGCTTCCTAAAAGGGTTCAGGAATCTCCCACAGGAAAATGAGGTGCTGCCTGGCTTGTCCATGAGGTCTAAAATGGAGATTTTGCAGAGAGGTGGAGCTAATACCCAGTGATAGAGAGCAAGAAATACCATTGAGTACTGTCCATCAATAGTCTTTGTCACAGTGGCATCTTGTGGACAATATTGATATTGCAAGTTTCAATAACATTAATTCTTTTCTTAAGCTGGAGGCATGACAGCTACCATGAAGTCTAGGGTAAATGTAGTCAGGATACAACAGACCTGCAGTATTGGCCAGGTTAAATAGACCTGTGTGTACAGAAGCCGCCCGAACAGGGACATGACTGAAAAAGGTCTGCTGATCGGCATCTGACTGGCAGGGGGGCGTGGGGCACATCCCAGAACACAACAGCTCAGCGGGGAGCCATTGTATGAACTATCTGATGTTAGTACAGCGGCTCCTCCTGAGCGCTTCAGTTTTTTTTCGTTCAGCCAGCTGGGTTGAACGAAAGAAAAATCTGCTAGTGTATAGTAGTGTGTGGCTGCCAGCGCAGATTGGATGTCAAGCAGCATATAATTTTTGGTCATGCCACTTTGACAGAAGCTGGATAGGCTGCCCTACACAGACAAGGCCTCCTCCTGTGCTTTATGCATTTACTGGTACTACATCCTTCATAATGAGACATGGAGTATTGGGAGTGATGTGGAGTAGGGCTGCGCATCTTCACTGGTCTCACGATTCGATTACGATTATCATGTCAACGATTTGATTTAATTCCACGATGCATCACGATTACTGCCCAGCCCACTGCCCAATGGTTTTCAAAACTTTATCAAAAAACCAAACAGTCAAAAATTAAAGAATCCTTTTTATATTCATCTGCTATTAAAGGACACTTCCCTGGAACCTGGCATGGCCTGAAAGCCCTGCATAGTGCAACAGAATACATATAGGAATGTCTGAAAATAGCAGAGACAGACAACAACCCTATTTACTAGAAGTACCGTATATACTCGAGTATAAGCCGAGTTTTTCAGCATGTTTTTTCATGCTGAAAAAGCTCCCCTCGGCTTATACTCGAATCACTGTCTTTTTAAAAATGGCGCCGACATGTCACTGCGCATGTGCTGCATGCTCGGGAATAGCCGAACATGTACGGGCTTTCCCGAGCATCGGCGACGCATTCACGGTGACGTATTGGCGCCGGGCGGCGCGATTTTTAAATCGTAGGCACCTCACCAACAGGTAAGTGAGACGCCTCCGCAGCCCCTGCATTTCCTCATGCAGTGCTGCGGGCATGGTACAGGACATTCTCCTGTACCATGCCTGCAGCACTGCATCTCCTGTGCCATGCCTATACCATGACCTGCGCCATCGCCCCTGTTTTGTGTCTGGTGGTGGTCCAGTTGGGTCTGGTAGCTGCTGCATTTCCCACCCTAGGCTTATACTCGAGTCAATACGTTTTCCCACTTTTTTGTGGTAAAATTAGGGGCCTCTGCTTATATTTGGGTCGACTTATACTCGATTATATACGGTAACAGTAAAATAGTATGGCATTAAACTGTAGTAGTGGTTTACTTCATAAAAGAAAATAAAATATTATGTCTAAGCCTTTTAAAATACAACTAAAGTCAAAACTTTTATTTTTGATTTTGGATAAAGTGGAGGAGAGGAGATGTATTAGAACATCTGTTAGTGTTTATTGCTGTCTATGTTGTCCACCCTGGAGAGATTCACCCTCTCTATTTGTCCTGTGTTTTTACCATTATCATTGAAAGTAAAATTAATAACTCCCACATTTGTGTTATCATTGGGGTTTCCTCTCACTTTCAGTTTGGGACAGAAAGTGAGGGTAAATTTCCACCATGGGGCAAACATGGCAAAAATGAACCTTACAGGTGTAATAAATAACCTTCCCTTGCTCTATCCAAAATGAAAAAGAAGGTTTGCCTATAGTTCTACTTTAAAGCCAAGATATAAGCCAGCCAGGCAGCCAAGCTAATATTCTTGTCAAAATGGTCCATCATAAATTTCCACAAAACATTAGCTAAATCCTTTATGTGAATATGCATTGCAATAAATTCCAGGTGTGCCATAACCTTTCCTCTTCAAAACCGAGCACTTCCTGACTAGTAGCACTTCCTCACTAGTAGCAAACATCAAGGTGAACCTGGAACATAGTGCTGCAGAACTTCCAGGTTCACTGTGATGATTTGTTTGCCCCCATCTCTGCCAGTCAACTCCAGTGAGTTGATGTTGAAGTGAGTTGATGGCTGCTAGAGGGGAGTTCGAAATATATAAGCTCTCGAGTTGTCACTTTACAGAAAATGTTACCTGTCCTGCAGTGTACCATGATTAAACCTAACTGAAGCCAAGCCACCATTAGAGGAAGGAAAACCCTTGACAGAGTAAATCGTCAACTGAAGCTTAAACCTTGAGTAAATCTTTATGGGATCACAAATATACATGCAACACACGATTGTCTGAATCAGAATCATGAGAAAGGTTTGGCACTGCTACAACTAAAGGCATATGAGGTTAGGTCAGGTTTGTGTGTATTTGTGATCCAGTAAAGATTTAAGCAAGGTTTTAGGCTTCAATGTATGATTTAATCTTTCAAGGATGTTCCCTTCCTGTACCGTGGCTGGCTTGCCTTCAGTTGTCTAGATACACTTTTACCTTTTAGTATTTGGTTGAGGGACCCCCTACAGACACACAGTGTGTGAACATTCAAAATGGACCATCTTTGAAAACAAGCCATTCTCCATCTCCAGTGCCAGAAAAGCTGTAAAAAAAATATATACAGTGGGTACGGAAAGTATTCAGACCCCCTTAAATTTTTCACTCTTTGTTATATTGCAGCCGTTTGCTAAAATCATTTAAGTTCATTCTTCTTCCTCATGAATGTACACATAGCACCCCATACTGACAGAAAAACACAGAATTGTTGACATTGTTGCAGATTTATTAAAAAAGAAAAACTGAAATATCACATGGTCCTAAGTATTCAGACCCTTTGCTCAGTATTTAGTAGAAGCCCCCTTTTGATCTAATACAGCCAGGAGTCTTTTTGGGAAAGATGCAACAAGTCTTTCACACCTGGATTTGGGGATCCTCTGCCATTCCTCCTTGCAGATCCTCTCCAGTTCTGTCAGGTTGGATGGTAAACGTTGGTGGACAGCCATTTTTAGGTCTCTCCAGAGATGCTCAATTGGGTTTAAGTCAGGGCTCTGGCTGGGCCATTCAAGAACAGTCACGGAGTTGTTGTGAAGCCACTCCTTCGTTATTTTAGCTGTGTGCTTAGGGTCATTGTCTTGTTGGAAGGTAAACCTTCGGCCCAGTCTGAGGTCCAGAGCACTCTGGAGAAGGTTTTTGTCCAGGATATCCCTGTACTTGGCCGCATTCATCTTTCCCTCGATTGCAACCAGTCGTCCTGTCCCTGCAGCTGAAAAACACCCCCACAGCATGATGCTGCCACCACCATGCTTCACTGTTGGGACTGTATTGGACAGGTGATGAGCAGTGCCTGGTTTTCTCCACACATACCGCTTAGAATTAAGGCCAAAAAGTTCTATTTTGGTCTCATCAGACCAGAGAATCTTATTTCTCACCATCTTGGAGTCCTTCAGGTGTTTTTTTAGCAAACTCCATGCGGGCTTTCATGTGTCTTACACTGAGGAGAGGCTTCCGTCGGGCCACTCTGCCATAAAGCCCCGACTGGTGGAGGGCTGCAGTGATGGTTGACTTTCTACAACTTTCTCTCATCTCCTGACTGCATCTCTGGAGCTCAGCCACAGTGATCTTTGGGTTCTTCTTTACCTCTCTCACCAAGGCTCTTCTCCCCCGATAGCTCAGTTTGGCTGGACGGCCAGCTCTAGGAAGGGTTCTGGTCGTCCCAAACATCTTCCATTTGATTATTATGGAGGCCACTGTGCTCTTAGGAACCTTAAGTGCAGCAGAAATCTTTTTGTAACCTTGGCCAGATCTGTGCCTTGCCACAATTCTGCCTCTGAGCTCTTCAGGCAGTTCCTTTGACCTCATGATTCTCATTTGCTCTGACATGCATTGTGATCTGGAAGGTCTTATATAGACAGGTGTGTGGCTTTCCTAATCAAGTCCAATCAGTATAATCAAACACAGCTGGACTCAAATGAAGGTGTAGAACCATCTCAAGGATGATCAGAAGAAATGGAAAGCACCTGAGTTAAATATATGAGTGTCACAGCAAAGGGTCTGAATACTTAGGACCATGTGATATTTCAGTTTTTCTTTTTTAATAAATCTGCAACAATGTCAACAATTCTGTGTTTTTCTGTCAGTATGGGGTGCTATGTGTACATTCATGAGGAAGAAGAATGAACTTAAACGATTTTAGAAAATGGCTGCAATATAACAAAGAGTGAAAAATTTAAGGGGGTCTGAATACTTTCTGTACCCACTGTGTATATATATATATATATATATATATATAATGTTCCAGGTTCACTGTGATGATGATTGTGTTTGCCACTGCCAGTCAACTAAACACAGAGTGTGGAGTTGATGCTAGAACTGCATTATAAACTCTCGTCATGACACTGTCAGTCACGTTACAGAAAACGTTACCTGCACTCTACCACGTTAATTACACCTGTAACTGAAGCCAAGCCACCATTAGAGGAAGGAAAATCATTGACAAAATAAATTGTCAACTGAAGCTTAACCTTGAGGAAATCCTTATGGGGTCACATTCACAAGCTCACAAATATAGTAATATTACACATACAAGTAACATCCAATACCAAAAAATTGGTGTATTATTTGTGATCCAATAAGATAAGATTTACTCAAGGTTTTAAGCTTCAATTTACAATTTTTTTTCTCTCATTGATTTTCCTTTCTATAATGTTGGCACAGTGGCTTGGTGTCATTTGTCTAGAAAGAAATACACTTAATATTTATTTGGTTGAGGGTTAAATGAACCCCTACCTAAACACTTTTAGTGTGAAACAACGGAATATGGACAATCTTCAAAAACAAACCATCTCAGTGCTATAAAGCTATAAAACATCATTGGTATGACTGGCAGTGGGCAGACCAAAAGGCACTTCCTGGATGTGACAAAAATTATAAAAAAAAAACATGAATATTTAGTAATTACTGCACTGCTTGGCATTTGGGAACATGTAGGTTTTTCTGTAAGAACACTGGTTGATCCACATGCCCTGGTTTGAGGGTGGTGCTTTTTGCAGTTATCACATTTCCTGCAGTAGAGAAAATCCGCTCTGCAGATACACTTGTACCTTGGATACACAAGTATTGCTAACTTGTTGCCAAATAGGGAGGACCCCGCAAACAGAATTCGGCACCAGGCCTGATTGACGCAGGATCGGCCAACCAAGGATGTAACCAAAGAGCCCGTTTTGCAGTGACCGATAAAAGCATTACCCGTGCCGCAAGGCGGACCATATGTGAAACCAGAGTGCTAAAAACCTCCAACACAGGGGATGGGTATAATGAATCAATTAAAAAAGCAAGGAGAAGGGGGAGGGAGGGGGGGGGGAAAGGGACAGAAGCAAAACACTAAATAAAGCTGATGGAATAAATTTACTGTATTAATGGGATCGACGTGTAGTCAGAAAGGAATAGTCCATAAACACTGAGCCGCTCTTCCACAGACCAAGAGGAGATTCTGTTTAAGCAAAAAAACAAAAAGGAGAAGCGCTCTAAGTGTAGACAGTTTATTAATACATAATCCATCCACGGAACCTTGCAGCCGTCGGTCACCTCCATCTGACCGCTCATCGTACACTGAGGCGGGAGGCTGCCGGCTTTCTTTCCTCCCATTAAACATCAACTCAGCCACGGACGGCGCTTTGGAGTGGACATCACCACCTCCCTCCCCCCAGAGGATGTTTAAAGATCTGATGATGTTACACAGCCTGACTTTCACTTATGTCTTGTGAGTTACTACACACATTGCTTCTTATGTATTAATAAACTGTCTACACTTAGAGCGCTTCTCCTTTTTGTTTTTTTGCAAGGCGGACCATGTCTAGGGAGGCCTCCCCCAAAAAAGCCGCCACCAGCCTCAGCTCATGTACTGGCGAATATCTTGCGACTTCTTCCGACACGCTTCTGAGCGTTGTGTCCACACTGTCTGTCTACACCTCCATCACTTTAGACAGGGCTGCGAGAGCCAATGCTGGCTTGCATGCCATTCCTGCTGACCCATAGATGCGCTTGAGGTCTGAATCGATGCGTCTCTCAAGGCCATCCTTAAAGGTGACTGTGTCTTCAAGCGGAAGGGTGACATGACGCACTAGACGCATCAGTGCTGCATCCACCAGAAGTGCTGATTCCAGGTGTTTAACCTCTTCCATTTTAAAAGGGTACATTTTATTCACTTTGGAGAGTAGAGAGTTTTTTCTCTCTGTGCAGCCCCATTCGTCTGTAATGATTTAGCTGACCTCCCCTAACAGGGGAAAGAAAGGGCGTTCCTTCTTGAGGTGCTTAAAATACCTCTTCTGTTTAGAGGGTGACTCTACCGGCTCATCCCACTTTAGGGCTTCCTTCACAGCTTTGACCAAGGAGGGAACCATGGCAAAGTCAAAACCCGCACCAGGGTCCTCCGCTTCAAGCTCACCCTCAGAGTAGTCAGATGAGGAGTGACTGTGCTGGGAAGGCCCAGGGATATGAATATTTCCACCAGCTGGAGTACTCGCCATCCTGGGGGAGGGAGTTCCAGCACAAGCAAGATCCAAGGTTTTTAAGGACTCCTTAACTACTCGCCTGACCAGTGACTCCATCTGCTGGTTGCTGTGTTCCCTTTCGTTTGCAGCATGTGCAAAACAGGGCTCACAGTGCGACTTTCTGTCAGGCACCTGTGCCCCACATCCCCAGCAGGATCTTTTGTCAGAGTGGTGGTGTCCTGAAGTAGCTCCAGACTCTTCACCATGGCGCCTAGAGGACGACCGATGGTGCCTGGAACTTGATGATGAATACTGCGTTTGCGACCTGGGAGGATCTTGATTTTCACAGGCTGAGGGATGTCTTTCAGACCTAGAAGGGCTTTAGGAAAGAAAATAAAGACTCAACAGAACAGCAGAAAACCCCAAACATTACAGGGAGAGTAAAAAAAAAATCTTACCTGTAATGTAAGGGCTGACCACCAGGGGGCGGTGAGACATCAATACCACTTTAGGAAAACTGCAAGAGACCCATGAATGAGAGACATGCAGAGAGTAGGCAGGAAGCATATTCAGCATAAGCAGAGCTATCTCTCACCTTTAAAAGATTCCTGCAGAGCACTGGGAAGCCGCTGCAAACACTGCTGAACAAACCCACAACAGCTGAAACTGACAGCTATTTGAATTTTGCTGCTGGAATGACGTCATTCCCCCCCCCCCCCACCTGTGCGAACCAAGCCTCGATTCACATCGAGAAGGCACCAGGAAGCAGTGGAGCGGAAGCTCCGCCCTCCGGCACATGTGGGGCCTTCCTCTGCCATCAGACTACCACTTGTATCCCTAACAGTACAAGACAGCCATGACGGAGCCTTCAAGAGAAGCCTCACCGTTGGAAGAGATCTGCCAACACCTCGCAGCCCTGTCTCAAGCTGTAAAGTCGCTTAAAGATGGCTACACACAGCTAGAGGAACGGCTGCGCTCTACGACTCTTCAGGGGGATCCTCCTGTATTATCTACTTCCTCTCCTGCTGCAGCACCCTCTGGACCTGCTTCTGGCCCTACCGTTGTGATGCTGCCACCAGAACCTCGAGTTCCTGCTCCTGAAAAATATTCCGGGGATCGCGGTAAATTCCGCGCATTTCGCAACGCCTGCCAGCTGTATTTCTCCCTGCAACCTCAAACCTTTTCCTTGGAGGCTACCAAGGTGGGGTTTGTTATCTCCCTGCTCCTAGGCAAACCCCAGTCCTGGGCTCATCGGCTCCTTGAAGAGGGCTGCCCCCATTTAAACTCCTTACGGTCATTTTTTGAGGCTATGGCACAGCTCTATGATGACCCGCAGCGATCCTCCACCACAGAAGCTGCGCTTCATTTTCTTCAGCAGGGTCGCAGGCCCGTAGAAGACTACGTCACTGACGTCCGCCGCTTCAGTTCCGATACGTCCTGGAACAAAGCAGCACTCCGGTATCAGTTCCGTCTCGGCTTGTCGGAAGGACTGAAGGACGAGCTGGCGCGGGTAGGTGTCCCCGACGCCTTGGAAGATTTGATTTCCCAGGCCATTCAAATCGACCGGTGGCTATGGGAGCGCAGAGCAGAACGATCTCCGCAGCAGTTCAGACCAGCCTGGACGCTACCACGCTCCTCCTGCATACTTTTCTTCCGCTGGGTCAGCTCCTACCAACCCCGCCTCAGATACTCTTGAACCTATGCAACTTGGGATCATACGGCCTGCTTTGTCCCCGGAGGAGACAGTTGGGTAACCTGTGCCTGTATTGTGGTGAAGCTGGCCACTATGCGCGCTCCTGCCCGGCAAAATACCGTACGTTCCTGCCTGCCTCACCATCCAGTTGTGTGGCATCTGTTGCCAGTTCCTCCCACCTAGCCTTTCCTGTGTCATTACAGCTTCTGGAAGGACCCGTCCCAGTTACAGCAATCATTGATTCCGGAGCCTGCCGTTGTTTCATTGATCGCTCGTTCGCCCTGCAACATGGCGTACCTCTCCGGCTCAAGACCCAGGACCTCACCATCTTCCTGGCTGATGGCTCATGCATCAAATCTGGGCCCATAACCCAAGACACTTTTCCTCTTCCTATGGTCTCCTCCTCCGGCCATAAAGAACTGATCAGCCTGGATGTTATCACATCCCCCTTATTTCCCATTATCCTGGGATTACCATGGTTGCAAGCACATAACCCGCAAGTCAATTGGATCACAGGCACCATCCAGTTCCCATCTCTTTATTGAAAGAATTCCTGTCTACCCGCTCCTCCTGAATTCCACAAGACTCTGTTCTGTCTTGAATCCGAACCTGATGTATGTTCCGTGGTGCCCAAAGCATACCATGATTTCCTGGACGTATTCAGCAAATGGGGAGCAGAGACCTTGCCCCCTCACCGTCCATATGACTGCCCCATCGACTTGCTCCCAGGACCCAAAATCCCGTTCAGCCGGATTTACCCACTTTCTGAACGTGAGCTGGACTTCTTAAAAGACTATGTAGACGAAAGTCTGAAGAAGGGGTTCATCCGTCCCTCTACCTCTCCAGCAGGGGCAGGTATCTTCTTCTTAGAGAAGAAGGATCACACCCTCCGACCCTGCATAGATTATAGGGATTTAAATAAAGTTACTATTAAAAACCGTTATCCCCTTCCTCTAGTCCCCGAACTCTTTCAGAGACTCAGATCTGCCTTCCTGTTTACTAAGCTGGATCTTCGTTGGGCGTACAACTCGATGCGCATCCGAGAGGGCGATGAATGGAAGACTGCTTTCCGCACTAGATTCGGACATTTCGAATACCTGGTAATGCCATTTGGCCTTTGTAATGCTCCTGCCACGTTCCAACACTTTGTGAACAACATCTTCAGGGATTGGTTGGATATCTTCGTCATTGTATACTTGGATTAAATCCTAATCTTCGCAACATCCCTAGAGCAGCATCGCGAGCACTTTCGAGATGTCCTCGGTCGCCTTCGCCAGCATGGTCTCTACGCCAAGGCCGAGAAGTGCGTTTCCCTGGTGGAAAAGCAGGGTTCCATCGAATGGAGGTCAAAGGGCCAGCTGCCAGATTTATTTTCTTCGCTTTGCGCCATGCGCTGTGCAGCCTTAGTGGAGGGGCTATAAGAGGGTGACTTTTCAAGTTTTCCAGCTTAGTGACTGCCTTGGTGGATGAATGGACGTTCCAGTCCACTACTCTGCTTAAGATGCAAGCCTTATAGTAGATATGTTGGTCAGGAAGACCCAAGCCACCACTTTCTTTGGGAGCTGTCAGTTGTAGGTATCTGATCCAGGGCCTTTTGTCCCCCAAGACAAATTTCTGGGAACATGACTTGAAAGATGTGAAAAATGAATTTGGGAGCTGAATTGGGACTGTTTGGAACAGGTATAAAAATTTCGGTAATATCGACATCTTGAGGAGGGAGGCACGACCGAACCAGGATACCTGTATCGAATGCCAAGATCGAAGGGTGGCGTTAGCGGAGTTAAGGAGTGGTTGGTAATTCAACCTGTAAAGATCCGTGAGATTTTGGGGTATGAGAATCCGGAGATATGGTATGGACTCAGCGGCCCACTTGAACGGAAAGTTTGAGGCGCATCGTTCAACTTCTGTCTGCGAGAGGGATATATTGAGGGCAAAAGATTTGGTATAATTAATTTGTAGGTAGGAAAGGGATTTGAAAAATTCCAGGTCACGGAGCAAATTTGGAAGCGAGATGTGTGGTTGAGACAAGAAAAGAAGCATGTCATCCGCAAACGCGGCAATTTTGTAAGAAGAGCCGGCTATGTCAATTCCCTTGATATCTGTGTTGGCACTTATCATGTTGAGAAATGGTTCAATCGATAGGATGAATAAAATAGGGGAGAGGGGACACCCCTGACGAGTGCCATTGGATAAATTGAAGGCGTCCGATAGGTGGCCATTGACTCTGACCCTGGCAGTCTGGTTCGTATAGAGGGCTTGAATGGAGGAAAGCATCCGGGGCAAAATGCCCACAGACTCCAGGGTAGCTAAGAGGTAGTCCCAGGCCACTCTATCGAACGCCTTCTCAGCGTCCAGGGATAAAAAGAAACCCGGGGCACCACGAGTAGTGAGCCAGTGGTGAATGTTTAAGGCTCTCGTAGTGTTATCCCTAGCCTCTCTCCCGGGCACAAAGCCCGCCTGGTCAAGAGAGACCATTGAGGGGATGTGTGGGAGGAGGCGATTCGCGAGGATCTTGGTGAAAATCTTGACATTGACATTCAAGAGTGATATTGGGCGGTAATTCCCAACGTGCGCAGAGTCCTTGCCCTCCTTGGGAATCACCGTAATGTGGGCCTCCAGCAAGGAGGGAGAGTGGTGTGGGGTGTCGGCCAAGGTTCGGAATGCCCTAAGGAATTGTGGTTTAAGAGTTTCTGAGAACATACGGTAGTAAGACAGTGAAAATCCATCCGGTCCAGGGCATTTCCCCGGTTTCATTTCTTTAATTGCCCTATCAAACTCATCCTCCGTCAAGGGTGTCTCTAAAGTAAAGGCGTCTGACCGTGAAAGAGAGGGAGGGCAATGCTTGCCTAAGAAGGATTTCATCTTTTCTAGTCGGGTAGCAGGCGACAGGGGGCGGTGGAGAGAGGGTTGGAGATTGTATAACGCATGGTAGAAGGATTCAAATTATTTGGCTATGGCTTCATTTGAAAAATGTTTTGTACCAGTGTTATCCTTAATAAGATGAACATTGGCGGATGCTTTCTGTGTTTGCACCGCTCTGGCCAGTAATCTGCCACATTTGTTACCATGTTCGAAGAAAATTCTTCTACTTAACGCAAGTCTACAATGGCTTTGAATGCTAAGGATGTCTCTGATCTCCTGTCGGACCCTTGTGAGCTCGGACAGGGTATTGGAGGCTAAGGAGTGTTTATGGGCCCTCTCAAGGACTCCCAGTTTGGCATAAAGAGATTTTTTTGGGTGGCCGCCAACGAGAGGAGTTTCCCTCTGAGAACACATTTATGAGCCTCCCATTGGCCAATTGGAGTCGAGTCAGGAGTATCATTTTCTGTAAAAAATGATGATAATGCTTCTTGAACATTGGCCTTGATCTTTGGGCCTCGCAGCAGAGAGGGATTCAGGCGCCAGGATTTACGTCTAGTGTCTGTGCTTGGGAATTGAATGGTCATTGTGATGGGGTTGTGGTCAGAAAGGACTTTGGGTTCTATAGAGGTGGATACTAAGAGGGGAATGTCTGTTTGGGAAATGAAGAAGTAGTCAATTCTAGAGAACTTGTCGTGGGGGGCTGAATAGAAAGTGTAGTCTTTACTGTCCGAGTTCAATATTCTCCAGGAATCATGTAATCTCAGTTTTTGCAATTGTATCATTATTTGCCGCAATGCCCGAAAGGGGAATACGGATGAGCCAGTAGACGAATCCAGAATGGGGTTCAGAGGGGCGTTAAAGTCCCCACCTAGGATCAAAATCCCAGAGGCGGAATCTAGCAGCTCTTGGCCCATTAATCGAAAAAATGGGACCTGTTTGCAATTGGGAGCGTAAATGTTCGCAATAGTTATTGGTCTTGAGTTTAAGTTCCCCTTAATAAAGATGTATCTGCCACCCGAGTCGCGTTTGACATCAGTCAACTGGAAGTCAACCTGCCGTGAGAGTAGTATGGAAACTCCTCTAGTTTTAGAGATTTCTGTAGGCGCATGGAAGGAGACAGGGAAGTTTTTATTCATCAACTTGGGAACTTCACCTTCCTTAACCACTTAAGCCCCGGAAGATTTTACCCCCTTCCTGACCAGGGGGTATTTAGCGATTCGGCACTGCGTGACTTTAACGGACAATTGCTCGGTCGTGCGACGCTGTACCTAAACGAATTTGACGTCCTTTTTTTCCCACAAACAGAGCTTTCTTTTGGTGGTATTTGATCACCTGTGCGATTTTTTGATCACGCGCTATAAACAAAAAAAAAAGCGTCAATTTTGCAAAAACAACAATATTTTTCACATTTTTTTATATTAAATTCCCCCCAAAAAAAAAGTAAAAATCAAAATTTTTTAAAATTTTCGGCCAATTTGTTTTACGCTACATATGTTTGGTAAAAAAAATTGCAAAAAGCGTATTTTGATTGGTTTGCGCAAAAGTTATCGCGTTTACTAACAAAGGGAAAGATTTTTGTCATTTTTGTTGTTTTTTTTTTAACGCGTAATGGCGGCGATCTGCGATTTTTTTTTGCGGTACTGCGACATTGGGGCGGACAGATCGGACCCTTGACTGACATTTGTGACACTTTTGGGGTTACCAGTGACATTTCTACAGTAATCAGTGCTATACATATGCACTGTTACTGTAAAAATACACTGGTTGTGAAGGGGTTAACTTTATTTGGAAGGGAGGGGCTGTGTGTATCCCTAGGGGCGTGCTTTCTACTGTGATTGGCTGTGGCTTGAGCTGTAAGGACACTGATCAACGGATCTACATACTAGATCCG
The DNA here is from genome assembly GCF_965119305.1 of Pelophylax lessonae. Classification (NCBI taxonomy): domain Eukaryota; kingdom Metazoa; phylum Chordata; class Amphibia; order Anura; family Ranidae; genus Pelophylax; species Pelophylax lessonae. Next base: position 235,857,981 of record NC_138776.1, read on the forward strand.
TTTTATCAGTGTCTTTACAGCGAGGAGAATGACAGGCAGCTTGTTTACACAAGCTGCCTGACATTCTCCCTCTCCCCCGCCGATCGCCGAGTGACCGGCGGACATCGGGTCCGCTGGTCACACGCGCGGGGGGGTCCGTGACCACGCGGGAGCGGGAGCGCGCCTCCGGGGGCGCGCGCTCGCTCCCTAGACCCTCACAAGCTAGTGACGTAGCCCTACGTCACTTTGCCTGTGAGGGGCTGACTGCCGACGTAGATCGGCGTTAGGCAGTCGGCAAGTGGTTAAAGTGTGTCTCCTGGATCAGTAGTATTTGGGCACGTAGTCTGTGAGCCTCAGCTAATATTTGTGACCTTTTCTCGGGGATATTCATTCCCTGGGCATTGATTGAGATTAATTTGCATGGTAGACCCTGGGGGGTGGAGGTGTGTTCTGCATGTCTAGCAGAGAAAAAAGGGAGAAAGAGAAGGGAAGGGGAGGATAGAGAGAGTGGAGAGAGAGTAGGACAGTGGGGGCGGGTTGGTGTGGAAAAAGCTTAGCAGAAGCAAAAGTGAGCAAGTTGTAATAGATTCTTATGTGTCGGAACTCTCAAATGAGGAGGGGTCAGGTAAGGTAAGGATAAGTGGGACTGGGCTGAAGGATGGGGTGTAGAAGAAATGGAGGGATTGAATAGAAGGGTCTGAATCAGGTAGAGGAAAGAAATTTGTGGTAAAGAAAAAGAGAAGGATGACTGTACCCCGCAGAGGAGGCAGGTATCAAATGATCCGCCTAAGTTCTGTGCGGGGTGGAAACAATACAAATTGTATTACGGGTCAACAGTAACTAAGAGTTACCATTGTGTTGGAGAGTGTGTATGACAAGCGGGCACTGACCGGACAGAGATCTGTGCATTGGACGGGGGAGGGCTTATGAAACAATTTGGTGTATAGTAAAACGACAAACTGGCCAAAACTCACCATATTCAGACCAACGGGTCTATTGCGAGAAATCTTGTAAATAGATCTACTATAGAAAATAGGAAAACAAAATATAGTGTTACATAGAGAAGAAAACACTGTAAGAACAACAGGACCATAACCTTCCCCGGTGAGGAATACTTACTGAAATGGTGAAGATGTGTTTGATATTCCCAAGTTAAGGTGTGGAGGAGTATTAAAGGAAATCCCCTAGTCTTTTAAGAAGACAGAGTCCTGCTCCCGTTAAACACTGTTGGTTCTGGTGAAATCTTATTTTAATTTAAGCTTAATGAAGGTGGGTTTAAGCGGACTCAAATCACCCCCCTTCGGTTAGTCTCCCCGCGAGCCCCGCTACCTGCAGCAGGGATGGCGGGGTGTACCGTGAGAAGTGGCATAATCCAGCAAGTGATAAGCTAGATGGGCACATTGATAGTGGGTTGCAAATAGGGCATCGGTAGCAGATAGGGCCATGTATGGGTACCTGAGTTACTTAGTTGCGTTGCATGAGTGTGTATCCGGAAGACTAAATGTATACCTTATGAATGGGTGTTGTGCAAATGTTACACATCTTTAAGACCCACTGGTGATAGAGGGGTGGGTGTTCAATTGATGCTACTTCTGCACATACTCGGGTGCTATATAACTTGAATGTGGTAGTGGCATACATGTCAGGGCCTTAAATTTCCTCACTGACCTTAATATTGCATGAGATCCAAGGGTATCTACATTTTCAATGTGTAGGAATCTACAGGAAGACTATCAAATAAAGTAAGGCCAGGAAACCATACCCCTTTACCCTATTAACAGTAATACCGTGTCAATTTGTACGCCAATTGTATAAAAGATTGTAAATATCACTATAAAAGGAGCACATTCCTGTGTCTATTGATGAAGCCTCTATCTGTACCTGAACATTGCATACAGCTCGTTCACACTCCTGTTACCCAATCAAAACATTCAAACTTAATACTTCCCGCAGCTCATGCCGCCCATCCATGCCACACTCATATCACTCCATGTCACACAGAATTCTCATGGCACACCTCTATCATATTCGCAAACACCTATAATACCTATTCACTACATTCTTGTATCTCAGCTAAACATGAGATATAGGAAGCATCAGCCCTTCTCCCCTGTAGCATCTGCGATATTCGAGGACAGATTCAGAGTGTTCATCTAGACCGCTGATTGTCCAAGTGTTTTACAGTAATCAGGGAAGAGTTCCGAGTCTGGGAGGGTTCAAAACTAAGGACAGTGTTCAGCCAGTGCACAGTATATAGTGATTCAGTCCTCAAGGTGATAGGGAAAGTCTCAGGAGATGCGCAGCGTGGACAGCATGGACGTAGAGGAAGCAGGGGGGGTAATACTCCATGTGGTTTCAGAGTTGGGGAATAAAACTAGTGGGAGGAGGTGGGTTACTCACCGGGGGTTACCAAAGTCGTTCAGTGTGTGGAGGACCATTAAGGTTCCGGATGGTCCCTTCTTTCGTTCGGGGAGCGGCACGGAGTGCCTGCTTTTCCTTCTCTGGATCTAGGTGAAGTGGTGCTGGAGCGATGGCGCGTGTGTCTGCTCTTGCGGCTTTGCCTCTGGGATTTCGGGGTTCCCGTTGTGGAAACCTGGACCCAGGGGTCCGGGTGGAAAAATGAACAATACCACTCGGGGAGATCCATTTCCGGGATGTCAAAAGCTGCACAAAAAGCAGGGAGATCTTCCGGAGTGCACAGGGAAGCATTCCTGTTACCAGAGGAGGCGAATAGGCAAAAGGGGAAGCGCCAACTATATGTTATTCCCCGGGGTTCGGAGAGTCTCCAGCAGGGGGCGCAATGCCCGTCTATTTTGTAGAGTAATGGCTGAGATATCCTGAAATAGCTTCACTTCTGATCCATTGAAGCGAATTATATCCTTGGTTCTGGCCTTCCTCAAGATGGCTTCCTTCAGAGGGAAACTGACCAGACAGGCTATAACGTCTCTTGGGGGATCTGAGTCACCCCCCCCCTGGGCCGAAGGGCCCTGTGTACTCTCTCAAACTCAATTGGAGAGTCATGGGGGCGATCCATTAGATCATTGAATATGCTGGTAAGTGTTGATTCCAGGTCTTGGGGTTCAATTCTTTCAGGGAGGCCTCGAAGACGAATATTATGTCTTCTTCCCCGATTGTCGAGGTCCTCAATTTGGCGATTGATTTCAATCATATGAGCGACATTTGAGTCTGAGGAACGCTGCAGCTGCCGAATGGCAGAGCCCTGTGTAACGGTAGCTTTCTCAGTGTCATTTAGTCTTGCAGTAACCGATCGAAGCTCCGCTGTGAGCTCTGTGATAGCTGCTCCAAGTGTTTGTTTGATGTCCGAGGCTACATTTTGTAGGTCTTGGAGGCTGGGAAGCGGAGCCGCCATTGTGGGTGGAGGTGATGACTGAGTCTGAGAGCTTGCCTGAAGCGCGGAAGGGCCTGGCGCGGGAGCCGGGGAGGCCGCACGGCGTTCCAAGGCCTGTGAGCGGAGCACTAGTGGGGCACTCCCGAGGTCCGTAAGTGGATCAGATAATACCCGGTTGGCTGAGGTGCTTCGGCCGGATTGAAGCATGGCAGTTGACTGCTGGGAAAGATGTGATAAAGCAGGTTTTTGTCCCCCTATGCACAGAGCAGCTCTATCAAGCGGCCATCAAGGTCCGGTGCCAAACCTTCCCCCCCCAAAAAAATGTAAAAATCAAAATTTTAGGCCAATTTGTTTTCTGCTACATATTTTTGGTAAAAAAAATCGCAATAAGCGTATTTTGATTGGTTTGCGCAAAAGTTATTGCGTTTACTAACTAAGGGAAAGATTTCTGTCGTTTTTGGTGTTTTTTTTTTTAACGAGTAATGGCGGCGATCTGTGATTTCTTTTGCGGGACTGCGACATTGCGGCGGACAGATCGGACCCTTGACTGACATTTTTGACACTTTTGGGGTTACCAGTGACATTACTACAGTAATCAGTGCTATAAATATGCATTGTTACTGTAAAAATGACACTGGCAGGGAAGGGGTTAATTTTATTGGAGAGGGAGGGGTTAATGTATGCCTGGTGCTTACTAACGTGTGTGGGGGGAGGTGACTAAGTGACTCAAGGACAGATCGCAGGTTCAGCTATCATATGCTGAACCCTGCAATCTGACCCTGTCTGTCACTTCGGAGATCTCCAGACTCAATTCCCCGACGATCGGGGAAGAGCAGCGTCGATCGCCGCTGCTCCTCCCCTGGCCCGACTCCCGCTGTGACTGAATACAGCGGGAACGAGCCCGCGCCGCCGAGAAGGGGGAGTGTCTGCCGACGTAGGTCTACGTCGTCAGACCTACAGCAGCCACTTTGCCGCAGTAGAGCTCTAGTGAGCAGACAGCAAGTGGTTAAGCTAGACATAGACAGTTTGAATCTCAGACGGTTCCGCAAGGACCAGACAGGATTCGAACCATGTATGGGCAGGCTGATTGTCCCCAAGTTGATCTATTGAGGTGTAACTAGAACCTTAAGGGCCCCGGTGCAAGAAACCATTAAAGCCACCCCCCCCCCCCTCTCAAAAAAACATGATTTTGATTCTTTTTTTTTTTACTACATAAAACAGTAAAACATTTCTCTTTCTGATTTCAACTTACTGTAACTGTGGCAGTGGTGATTGGATAGGGATGACATCAGTGGCAGTTGTGGCTGGAAAGGGATGACATCAGTGGCAGTGGTGGGATAGGGATGACAGTGGTGCTAGTAGCATAGGGATGACAGTGGTGGTCGTTGAAGGGTTCATGGTGTTTTCATGCTGTATATTCTTCTCTATTTCTCGTGTAGCTATCCTTGATTCAGAGTCAAAACATCTTGTTTGTTCAGATATGCCTGACCTGACAGAATAGTTTCATATGAGAATATACTGTAAGTCTGTTATGGGAAAACGCTAATGTGGGTAGTATGCCAAAAGTATCATGTGATAGTGAGTCATACCGAAGCCAAGCCCCTTTTTGCAAAATAGATTTTTCTGTTGTTCTAACTGTATACAGTATATGTTCGGAACATTTCCTGAAATAAACAAACTTGCTCTCACTCTGCCCTCTTGTATGTCTCTGTGTGTTCCCAAATATTCATAGGGAGTCCATTTAGCTGTCCGGTTCAAAAGTCCCTAACGGGCTTGGGGTCAGTGCGTGGGATGCAAGATCATCTAGGGTGAGTGAATTGTACCTTATTTTTGGCACATTCTAACACCTTAGCTCTGATTTATTTATTTTTTTTTTGCATTAAAAGAACCATAGGCCATAAAATTGTTTTAATGGGACAGATATAAAAGATCTGTTGGTTAAGATCCGGTTGCGCTCCGCATACAAGTTTTGCAGAAGCTGTGGGAACACAGCAGGTTTTGATAGCTGGATGGCTCCCACTATGTGCACATAAGCAGTATTATATGCTGCATGCTTAACCACTTGCCGACCGCCGCAAGTAGATATACTGCGGCGGTCAGCCCCTCACAGGCAAAGTGACGTACCGGTACGTCACTAGCCTGTGAGGCTCTGGGGAGCTAGCGCGCACCGCCAGAGGCGCACTCCCACGCGGTCACGGACCCCCCCGCGCGTGTGACTGGCGGACCCGATGTCCGCCGGTCACTCAGCGATCGTCGGGGGGAGAGGGAGAAAGTCAGGCGGCTAGTGTAAACAAGCCGCCTGTCATTCTCCCCTGTGTAGAAACACTGATCATTCGGTTCTACTATGTAGGACCGTTGATCAGTGTTCCTACAGCTCAAGCCACAGCCAATCACAGTAAGAATCACGCCCCTAGGGACACACACAGCCCCTCTCTCTCAAATAAAGTTAACCCCTTCACTACCAGTGTATTTTTACAGTAACAGTTACATAGTTACATAGTAAGTGAGGTTGAAAAAAGACATCAGTCCATCCAGTTCAACCTATGATGTGTGTGGGTGTTTGCTGTTAACCGTACATTGTATACCCCTGTATGTTGTGGTCTTTAAGGTGCCCATCTAATAGTTTTTTGAAACTATCAATGCTCCCTGCTGATACGACTGCCTGTGGAAGAGAATTCCACATCCTTACCGCTCTTACAGTGAAGAACCCCTTACGCACTTTAAGGTTAAACCGCCTTTCCTCAAGTTTTAGTGAGTGGCCACGTGTCTTATTGTGTCTCCTTTCACTGAATAGTTTGTTCCTTATGCTCGGGTCACCAGTACAGTATTTGTACATTGATATCATATCCCCCCTCAATCGTCTCTTCTCCAGAGAGAATAAGTTCAGTGCTTGTAGTCTTTCCTCATAGTTGATGTCCTCCATTCCCCTAATTATTTTTGTTGCCCTTCTCTGGACTTTCTCCAGTTCCAGCACATCCTTCCTGAGGACCGGTGCCCAGAACTGGACAGCATACTCCAGATGTGGCCGGACCAGAGTCTTGTAGAGAGGGAGAATAATCTCTTTATTTCTGGAGTGAATCCCCTTTTTTATACATCCCAGTATTCTGTTGGCTTTGCTTGCGGCGGCTTGGCATTGCATGCCACTGCCAAGCTTGTTGTCTACCAGTACCCCCAAGTCCTTTTCCATCCTAGACTCACCCAGAGGTTCCCCCCCTAGTGAGTAGCTTGCTTTCTGGTTTCTGGCACCCAAGTGCATTACTTTACATTTTTCAACATTAAACCTCATCTGCCATGTAGTTGCCCATCCTGTTATTTTGTTCAGGTCCGCTTGCAAGGTTTTCACATCCTGCATAGAAGATATTGGCATGCCTAGTTTAGTATCATCTGCAAATACTGAGATTGTACTAGATATCCCCTCCTCTAGATCATTTGTGAATAAATTAAACAGGATTGGTCCCAGGACAGAACCCTGGGGGACCCCACTTTCCACACCCGCCCAATCCGAGTACTCCCCATTAATCACCACCCTCTGGACTCTCCCCTGGAGCCAGTTCTCTATCCAGGTACTCACCTTATGGTCCATACCTACCTTCCTTAGTTTGTACAGTAAGCGTTTGTGGGGAACGGTGTCAAAGGCCTTTGCAAAGTCCAGATAAACCACATCCACCGGCTTACCTTTATCTAGATGGCAGCTCACTTCATCGTAGAAGGTTAATAGATTGGTTTGGCACGAACGATTTTTCATGAATCCATGCTGATTACTACTTATAATACCGTTTTCATTACTAAAGTCTTGTATGTGGTCCCTTAACATCCCCTCCAAAATTTTGCAGACTACTGATGTTAGGCTGACCGGCCTATAGTTACCCGGGATATATCTCGGCCCCTTTTTAAATATCGGTACCACGTTGGCTATTTTCCAATCAGCTGGCACCATACCCGTCTGTAAACTATCCTTAAAGATCAAGAATAATGGTCTGGCAATCCCCTGGCTGAGCTCATTGAGAACCCTCGGGTGCAAGCCATCCGGTCCCGGGGATTTATTTATGTTAAGTTTCTCTAGTTTAGCTCTAAGTCTAGATGCATATGTATAGCACTGATTACTGCAGTAATGTCACTGGTAACCCCAAAAGTGTCAAAAATGTCAGTCAAGGGTCCGATCTGTCCGCCGCAATGTCTCAGTACCGCCAAAAAAAAAATCGCAGATCGCCGCCATTACGCGTAAAAAAAAAAAAAAAAATGACAAAAATCTTTCCCTTTGTTAGTAAACGCGATAACTTTGGCGCAAACCAATTAAAATACGCTTTTTGCGATTTTTTTTACCAAATATATGTAGCATAAAACAAATTGGCCGAAAATGTTAAAAATTTTTGATTTTTACATTTTTTTGGGGGGGAATTTCATATAAAAAAAATGTGAAAAAAATTGTTATTTTTGCAAAATTGACGCTCTTTTTTTTGTTTATAGCGCATGATCAAAAAATCGCACAGGTGATCAAATACCACCAAAAGAAAGCTCTGTTTGTGGGAAAAAAAGGACGTCAAATTCGTTTAGGTACAGCGTCGCACGACCGCGCAATTGTCAGTTAAAGTCACGCAGTGCCGAATCTCAAAATACCCCCTGGTCAGGAAGGGGGTAAAATCTTCCGGGGCTTAAGTGGTTAAAGTTATAGGATATATACAGTATCTCACAAAAGTGAGTACATCCCTCAAATTTTTGTAAATATTTTTTTTATATCTTTTCATGTGACAACACTGAAGAAATTACACTTTGCTGCAATGTAAAGTAGTGAGTGTACAGCTTGTATAACAGTGTACATTTGCTGTCCTCTCAAAATAACTTAACACACAGCTATTAATGTCTAAACCTCTGGCAACAAAAGTGACTATGTCCAAATTTGGCCCCAAGTGTCAATAGTTTGTGTGGCCACCATTATTTTCCAGCACTGCCTTAACCCCCTTGGGCATGGAGTTCACCAGAGCTTCACAGGTTGCCACTTGAGTCCTCTAACACTCCTCCATGACGACATCACGGCGCTGGTAGATGTTAGAGACCTTGCGCTCCTCCGTTTGAGGATGCCCCACAGAGGCTCAATAGGGTTTAGTTCTGGAGACATGCTTGGCCAGTCCATCACCTTTACCCTCAGCTTCTTTAGCAAGGCAGTGGTTGTCTTGGAGGTGTGTTTGGGGTCGTTATCATGTTGGAATACTTCCCTGTTGCCCAGTCTTCGAAGGGAGGGGATCATGCTCTGCTTCAGTATTTCACAGTACATATTGGCATTCATGGTTCCCTCAATGAACTGTAGTTCCCCAGTGTCGGCAGCACTCATGCAGCCCCAGACTAGGACACTCCCACCACCATGCTTGACTGTAGGCAAGACACACTTGACTTTGTACTCCTCACCTGGTTGCCGCCACACACGCTTGACTCCATCTGAACAAAATAAGTTTATCTTGGTCTCATCAGACCACAGGACATGGTTCCAGTAATCCATGTCCTTAGTCTGCTTGTCTTCAGCAAACTGTTTGCGGGCTTTCTTGTGCATCATCTTTGGAAGAGGCTTCCTTCTGGGATGACAGCCATGCAGACCAATTTGATGCAGTGTGCGGTGTATGGTCTGAGCACTGACAGGCTGACCCCCCACCCCTTCAACCTCTGCAGCAATGCTGGCAGCACTCATACGTCTATTTCCCAAAGACAACCTCTGGATATGACGCTGAGCACCTGCACTCAACTTCTTTGGTCGACCATGACGAGGCCTGTTCTGAGTAGAACCTATCCTGTTAAACCACTGTATGGTATTGGCCACTATGCTGCAGCTCAGTTTTAGGGTCTTGGCAATCTTCTTATAGCCTAGGCCATCTTTATGTAAAGCAACAATTCTTTTTTTCAGATCCTCAGAGAGTTATTTGCCATGAGGTTCCATGTTGAACTTCCAGTGACCAGTGAGAGCGATAACACCAAATTAAACACACCTGCTGCCCATTCACACCTTAGACCTTGCACCACCAATGAGTCACATGACACTGGGGAGGGTAAAATGGCCCATGTGGACATTTTGACTTTAGACATCAATGGCTTGAGATATCTTGAGGGGACAGCAAATTTACACTGTTATACAAGTGTACACTCACTACTTTACATTGTAGCAAAGTGTAATTTCTTCAGTGTTGTCACATGAAAAGATATAATAAATTATTTACAAAAATGTGAAGGGTGTACTCACTTTTTGTGAGATACTGTATGTATGTTTAGGAATATGTGAATGTGTGCTCCAACACTGTACTTTTGTGGTTGACTGGATTGTCGGATGTCTCTATAAAAGGAGATTTGTACAGCCCATCCCACTGAGAAGCAGGTCTTTGTCCCATCCTGTCACATAGGAAGAGCAAAAAGGAGAGTCTATTTGGTACAGTAAATCCATGCATCCTTATAGAGTATTTAAGGCTTGGTTGAAAATTGGCTCGCAAAGTAGCAAATGTGCACCTCTGATTTATGGAGAAAATTGTAAAGATTATGTAGGCAGAGTGTCATCAACTAATTATTACTATGTTAACCCTTGGGTTTCAAATTTAGAACTCTGAATGGAGGCTGTGGGTAGTAGTAATCCTTTTCCTAGGGATGGGGCTAATGATGAATTTCATATGAGTATGATTAGAGGACTTTGCCTGGGAGACGTAAGTGCCTATGATGCATTTGGCCCTGATCCCACATGGTATATGGAATGAAGGGAGGAGGAGAGAATTGGTTAAAGGTAGCTCTACATTGGCACCCATTAGATCCTAGTGATTTTAACTACTTCAATACAGTGCACTTTCACCCCCTTCCTGCCCAGGCCAATTTTCAGCTTTCAGCGCTGTCCCACTTTGAATGACAATTGTGCGGTCATGCTACACTGTACCAATATGAAATTGTTATCATTATTTGTAGACAAAGAGAGCTTTCTTTTGCTGGCATTTATTCACCGCTGGATTTTTTATTTCTTACAAAAAAAAAAGAAAAAAGACAGAAAATTTTGAAGAAAAAAATGTTTTTTCTTATTTTCTGTGAGTAAATTTTGAAAAAAAGGAAATTTTCTCCTTCACTGATGTGCACTGATGAGGCGGCACTGATGGGCACTGATGAGGTGGCACTTATGGGCAGTGATGAGGTGGCACTGATGAGGAGGTACTAATATGCCGCACTGATGGGCACTGATAGGCGGCACTGATGAGCACTGATAGGCGGCACTGATGGGCACTGAGAGGCGACACTGACGGGCAGCACTGATGGGCACTGACGTGTGGCACTAATGGGCACTGAGGGGCGGCACTGATGGGCACTGATGAGTGGCACTGATGGGCACTGACTGGTGGCACTGATGGGCAGCACAGATGAGCAGGCAATGATTGTGGGCACTGTGGGCACTGATGGTGGGCACTGTTTTTGAGCTTTTCTGTAATCAAGGCACTGATGATCAGTGCCCTGATTACCTTTTCTAGGTTCTTCTTTGAGGAGGAGCCGCTGATTGGCTCTCCTCGCCACACACTTTAACAGTGTGAGGCGAGGAGAGCCGATAAACAGCATTTCCTCATTTACATGTGACCGGCTGTGATTGGACACAGCCGATCACATGGGTAAAGAGCCAAGTCATTGGCTCTTTACCAAGATCGGGGTCGCGCCGTTTCCTAGCAACACGGCGTGGCCACAATCGCCGCACTGCGTGCCCCCACCGGGCTCGCAAGAGACGCTGTTCTGGTGCTCATATGACGGCGTCCCAGAACAATAGCCGCACTGATCCATCATTTGATGGTGGGCGGGCGTGAAGTGGTTAAAAAGGAAAAAAACAAACAGGAAAAGGCTGTACCTACTGTAAATGGAAAACTAAGGTAAATAATGACAGTAAAGGGGAGCAGGATTGGTGTGCAATGGATAGGAGGATTGCTGCTGAAAAGAAAGCTAGCGGTGCTCTGTCCATCAGGGGAGATAACAATCCTTTGGTTGGATACCCACCCCCCCCCCAGCATGCCAACCCGTCCCAAGTGCATCCCTGTACCCCAATTTAGGTGAGGCACCTAAACCTCAGAAAATTCCAACAGCCTGTATAGCCTTTTTAAAAAGGGCTACAAAAGAGAGACAGCTGTCACAGGAAGATATGAGGCTTCTTGTGGATGGTATACTGGGCTATGAGTCAGTCTTAGGTTTTGACTGGAGTAAGGTGCCATGCCGTCTATTAGTACAAGTTCAACCAGCAGGTACTCAGGCAACCGCATACACTTTGGCCACAGAAGCTGGCAGAGCTACAATTTCGACCGAATGAAAAACTGAAATGATTATATTGTGGGAGGGACGCATTTCCCTTCCAACGGCGGTGGAATGTAAACAAAGGCCTAGGGAAAGAGATATGAAGTTAATGGAGAAGGATACAAAAGGTTGTTTTGAAATTAAAACTCCTGAAAAGGCGATTTTTAATGACCAAGGATTACAGCACTGTGACCCTAGGCAGGCAAGGGAAAGAGATATGACGGGGGAAAGGAGGCCTTGTGGAGAGATAGTAGAGACGGGTAGAGGAAGAGGGAATTTTAACAATACAGGGAGACGCACTCACTGCTTTGGATGTGGACAAGAAGGTCGTTGGAAGAATCAGTGCCCCCACCTCCAACAGCAGGGTAATGCTACGTTGGGTAATCAACAACAAGGTCAGGTAGTACCTCAGCATTAGCCCCAGTGTGCCCCTGTACTTCAGCAAACTCAAGCACCAGTGAGACATAGGTACTGTGACGGTATGCGAGGTGAGGTAGTAGATAATCGCTATATTTCACCTCGCATACGTTCTGTAGTGAGAGACTGAACCGGAATCTGGCCTCGGTGACAGGCTAGGTTCCAGTCCAGAGATTGTGGGTCACCTGAGTCCATGCTCAGGTGGACTTTAAATGAACAGGAAGAGAGCACAGGAATGCTCTGGCCTGAGACTCAGAAGGGAATCTGAGAGAGGAGCTCTGTTTGGACTTTCAAAAGAAAAGGTTTGCTTTACCATCTGTTTTTGGGGGTGATGGGGACCAGCCCCTCACTGTATAGTGAGAAAAACTGTTGTTTAGTTTAGCACCCGATGGTAAGGATTTATTTTACTGTTTTGTTGTTTTTTTTATATTTGCAGACCTCTGCTAAATAAAGCTGGCAGTCCACCAGACTTTAAAGAAATGACCTGCATGCTGGCCTTACTTTCCTGGAAAAGGGATATCCCTGTGAGCTAATCTCCCACAGTACATATAGTACTACACTCTTATGGCACTTTTCCACTGCAAGTACCGGCTCGGCTCTACTCGGCCCTGCTTGGCCCTTCTTGGCCCGGTTTGCTTTTCCACTGGTGGTACCGCATGGTACGGTGTTGGAACGGTTCGGTACGGTACGGTATGGTTTGCTTTTCCACTAAAGTAGTACTAAAGTTAAGTGGGTGGGATAACAACGGGGTGGGTGGGATTCTCTAACCAATCAGTGGCTAGTAGTGACTGCATGCAAAGGATTGTGGGATATGGTACCGGGTATGGTACCTCTTGGAACCACAATCGAGGTGGTACTGTTTTTGAGAGCCATACCGTTCGGTTCCATGCAGTGGAAAAGCGCCGCCGTACTGTACCGTACCGAACCGTTCCTACACCATACCATGCGGTACCAGCAGTGGAAAAGCACAAAAGCGAGCCGAACCGTTCGGTTCCATGCAGTGGAAAAGTGCCATTAGATGTCTACCATCCCCACACCCATTAACCCAGTGCCGAAAGCAGATGGCACTTACCATTTTGTATAGGATCTAGGAGGGGTTAATGATCTGGTGATCCCTATAGACCCCATTGTACCTGATGTTCCATCACTGATTACCTCTATTCCCCATGACTCTACATGTTTTCAGTAATCAATTTAGTTAAAGCATTTTTCTCCGTCCTTGTTGACGAAGAGACACAACTATTTATGACATTCAGTTTTGACGGTCGCCAACTAACCTGGACCCATCTTTCCTAAGGCTATATAGACTCACCTGCAGTCTACTCCATAGCGGTCCATGCTAGATTGCAGTCTTGGACAGCTGGTCAGGGTTCCGTCCTCCTTCAGTATGTCAATGACTTATGGTTGTGTAGTTCCTCCCTGGAGGCTATTCAGGTTGATACTTTAAGTCTGCTGAATTATGTGTGTAAAGAGGGTCACAAAGTCTCCCAATCCAGGGTCCAGCTCTGTCTTCCACAGGTTTAGTATTTGGGGTTTTCACTCACCCCCAGGGAACGCAAAATAAGTTCTGCAAGGGTTACAGTTGTCATGGGAATGGCACACCCACTAACAAAAAAAGACATGCTGTCCTTTTTAGGTATAATTGGTTACTGTCACCGATGGATATCTGACTGTTCTCATTTTGATAATATACTCAGACAAACCACTTGACAGAAGCTCCAAACCTAGTGACTTGGGATGATGAAAAAATATATGCTTACACAAGGTTTAAAACTGAAATGGTAACTGCCAGGGCCAATCCTGGGCGTGTGCGTGGGTGCACCATGCCCAGGCGCCCTGTGAGGGGGGGCGCACATAATCCTAAATGATCTCCCGCGAGTCGCGGAAGTCTCTCACACAGTGAGGCTGCAATGAGAGACTGGAGCCGCTACATCCTTTGTAGTCCCGGCTCACAGGCGGAGTGATATCAAATGCACTCCGCCTGTGAGAGGAGGAGCCTCACAGAGGAAGCAGTGGCTCTGCTCTCTACTGCAGCTGTGTGCTTTCTCTGTACGGCTCCTCCTTTCACAGGCGGAGTGCATTTGATAACACTCGGCCTGTGAGCGGGGACTATAGAGCAAATAAAGGCGCCGTTCATACAGGGACAGCCGCAGCCCCCCAGGATATCGCACAAGAGCCCAGCACCACAGAGCCCAGCACCACAGAGGCAAGCACCACAGAGCCCAGCACCACAGAGCCAGCACGGAAGAGCCCGGCACCACAGAGCAAGCACCACAGAAACCAGCACCACAGAGCCCGCACCACAGAGCCCAGCACCACATAGCCCAGCACCACAGAGCCCGGCACAACAGAACAAGCACCACAGATACCAGCACCACAGATACCAGCACCACAGAAACCAGCACCACAGAGCAAGCACCACAGAAACCAGCACCACAGAGTCTGCACCACGGAGCCCAACACCACAGAGCTCGGCACCACAGAAACCAGCACCACAGAGCCCAGCACCACAGAGCCTTGCACCACAGAGCCCAGCACCACAGAGCCCGGTACCACAGAAACCAGCACCACAGAGCCAGCACCACAGAGCCAGCGCCACAGAAACCTGCACCACAGAGCCCGGTAAACCACAGAGACCGGCGAACCACAGAGACCAGTGAACCACAGAGACCTGCATTCCATGAAAGCCAGCATACCACAGAGACCAGCATATACAGTAATTATATTCCCACACTAAGACCAGTATTACTGACAGCATTTCCCACCAACAGTACCATCAGCAGTACCCACCATGCCACGCTACATCCTTTGTAGTCCCGGCTCACAGGCGGAGTGATATCAAATTCACTCCGCCTGTGAGAGGAGGAGCCATACAGAGGAAGCAGCGACTTTGTTCTCTACTGCAGCCGCCTGCTTTCTCTGTACAGCTCCTCCTCTCACAGGCGGAGTGCATTTGATATTACTCCGCCTGTGAGCCGGGAATATAGAGGAAATAGAGGTGCCGTTCTCACAGTGACAGCCACACAGAGCCCGGCACCACAGAGCCCGGCACCACAGAGCCCAGCACCACAGAGCATCAAAGTGCTATTAATTAATATAATATGGTTTATTTTTCTATTGTTCAGTGACACTCTAATGTAGCCTCTCATGGGAGCTGGAGGGGACTCTTTCTATCAGAGACTCTCCAATATGCACAGAGATGGCCTCTGTAAGATAAACCCCCCTCCAGGTTCCATTAGACTCCATTGTAGTCTCTAATAAGGCCAAGTGGGGGGTCTTTCTAACAAAGACTTTAAAATTCACACAGAGATGACCTCTGTTCGAGAGACCCCCCCTCCAGGTCCCATGATACGATCCCATTGTAGTCTCTAATGGGGCCTCGTGGGGGCTCTTTCTAACAGACTCTCTAACACAGGCCCTCTCTGTGTTCTTTGGAGAGACCCCCCTCCAGGTCCCATTAGGAAAAGGGGAGGAGTTAGTAAGATGACCACGCCCATGTAGGGCGCCATAAATATTTCTGCACCCAGGCGTCTGTTACCCTAGGATCGGCCCTGGTAACTGCCCTAGGGCTGGGACTCCCTGATTATTGTAAACCTTTTCATTTGTACACGAGGGACAACTGTAAAACAAAGGCTGCTGTTCTTGCGCAGGTGCATGGACGTAAGCTGAGATCTGTAGCCTATTTTTCCAAGGTAGTTCCAGTTCCGGTATAAGGAATGCCAGCGTGTCTATGGGCTCTGGCAGCCTGCACAATGGGGTAGAGATGTCAACGGTTCTCACATTGGAACATCACATCAAGTTTTGCAATTGTTAAAAAATCTGAACACGCAACATATGACAGCTCAGAGAATGAGCGGTTATGAGATATTTCTCCTGTCTTTTACCTCTGACTATTTAGTATGCTTCCCCCATTCTTAATGCTTTATTGGGTTTAAAAGAAGAAATTGAAGAGGTTATTGAGCCTCATGTTTGCATCACACAGATTTAAGGCAGGCGGTCAATATTTACTGTATACTGATTCCAAATATGCACATGGTGTTGTACGCAATGATTTTGGCCATATAGGGATGCAGAGGGGATTTGTCTCAACTGATGGCAAGTCTATCTCTCATTCAGAGCTAGTCAAACATCTTATAGATGCTATTCTCTTGCCTTCAGAGGTTGCTGTGGTTCATTGTAGGACACATACACAAGGGAGAGATTTTGGCTCCAGAGGCAATGCCTTGGCTGGTAGAACAGCAAAGGAGGCTGTCCTTACACAGCCCTGTTTTCTTGCCCTGCCACCCTTGCAACTCCTTTTGCCACCTTATGACAGTATGATCATAGGTCTCCAAACATATGCCTTGATTATTGGTCTGCTAAAGCTTTGGCGATGACTCCTGAAGGACTCATTGTCAAAGAGGGGACAAAGGGGAGAACCAAACACTCTAATAGGTATTCCTCAACATAGTGCCTCTGTGTTTATAAGCCATGTACACGTAGTGGGACATAAGTGTTGGAAGAAAAGCAGATTTTAGGGAGTTAAAACTAGCTTAAGCAGAGAAAGAAGTTAAAAGAAAGTGAGAGAACGATATGCATGTGTTGTGTACAAATGGGAAAAATGTAAGCGGTTTTAGAGAGATAATTGGGAATGTGTGTGAATGCTGGAACTCAGTTCTACATCTTGTGTGTGTCATGTTAGCCGTGTGCAGTCCTGCTCCTCTCCCTTGCCCCCATCCCTTTTGCCTTTCCCATGAAAGGAATGTACTAGGATGAGACATTAGTGATAACTGGCAAGGTCACCCATGATATGACTACGTGTATATCATAGCAATATGTGCATGGTTAATTAATCTAATGATTAACAATGTAATCAAAGTTATTTTGAATCATTTACCTAAACAGAATGGTAAAAGTCATGATTAAAGAAATAATCCCTGGGTGGGGTTGTTCCCTAGTGATTGTTGATAATGGGCCAGCATTTGTCACCAAGATCCGTTTGGAACTTGTAAAATTCTTGCAGATTCAGTGGAAATTTCCATATCATCCTCAGAGTTGGGTGTAGTGGAAAGAATGAACAGGACAATCAAGGATACAATTGTAACAGAAGGGACTTTTAAAAAACTGGGAAGACACCATTCCAGCAGAAAAAAGGATGACACCTGCCAAAAATTAACTAAATTGCCACCATTTGAAACTTTAATGGTAAAACCATTTACAACACCTTGGGCAAAATGTCCTCTTGTAATCATGCTTGGTGATGTAGAGCACATTATTGTACTAGGATGATTCAGACTTTGAATGGCATCCACGGTGATGTGTCTGTCTGTTTTCCACTTCTTCTACAGGAACCAACACACCCTATCCAACCTGGAGATGTAGTCATTGTGAGACAACTAAACAAGGTCAAGGGATTTGGATTCCCATTTGGACCACAGGCGGTGATCGCAGTGAACAGAACAGTAGTCCTGACTGAACAGAGTCCCCAGTGGATCCATGCAACCAGAGTAAAGAGAGTAACAAAGAGGGGTGAAACAGCTGATAAAGACCCTGAAATTAAAGTAACAGACAAGCTGGAAGAGGATACAGATGTCCTGGCTACTGTCTCCCCAGATTTTTGGGAAAGTGGCAGTGGTGTGATAGGGATGACATCAGTGGCAGTGGTGGGATAGGGATGACATTAGTGGTAGTAGGATAGGGGTGAAATCAGTGGTGTTGGAATAGGGTTGACATCAGTGGCAGTGGTAGGGATGATATCAGTGGCAGTGGTGGGGATAGGGATGACATCAGTGGTGGGGATAGAGATAACATCAGTGGCAGTGGTTGGTTGTGGGATAGGGATGACATCAGTGGCAGTGGTGGTTGTGGGATACGGATGACATCAGTGGCGGTGGGGATAGAGATGACATCAGTGGTAGTGGTGGGATAGGGGTTACATCAGTGGCAGTGGTGGGATAGGGATGAAATCAGTGGCAGTGGTGCTGTTGGGATAGGGATGATATCAGTGGTGGTGGGATAGGGATGACATCAGTGGCAGAGGGGAGGATAGGGATAACATCGGTGGTGGTGGTGGGATAGGGATGAGATCAATGGTGGTGGGGGAGATAGAGATGAGATCAGTGGTGGTGGTGGTGGTGGGGGGGATAGGGATGAGATCAGTGGGGGTGGTGGTGATAGGGATGAGATCAGTGGTGGTCTGGGGGATAGTGATGAGATCAGTGGTGGTCTGGGGGATACTGATGAGATCAGTGGCAGTGGTGGTGGGGGGATAGGGATGAGATCAGTGGCGGTGGTGGTGGGGGTAATAGGGATGAGATCAGTGGGGGTGGTGGTGGGGGGGATAGGGATGAGGTCAGTGGCAGTGGTGGTGGGGAGGATAGGGATGAGATCAGTGGTGGTGGTATTGGGGGGATAGGGATGAGATTAGTGGTGGTGGGGGGGGGATAGGGATGAGATCAGTGCCGGTGGAGGGATAGGGATGAGACCATTAGTGCTGGGGGGATAGGGATGAGACCAGTTGTGGTAGGGGGAGGGGGGATAGAGATGAGACCAGTGGCAGTGGCGGGGGGATAGAGATGGGATCATTGGTGATTGGGGGGGCGGTATAGGGATGATATCAGTGGCACTGATCTCATCCCTATCCCCTCCCCCAATCACCACTGATCTCATCGCTATCAATAGGCGGTGGTGGTGGGGAGGATGGGATCAGTGGTACTGGGAATTACTTGCTTGCTCACTCACTGTGTCAGTTGATTCCTTCCTTCAGGTGCCGCAGGGATACCTCTGCTAACATTGGGTCTCCTCAAAGAGCGAAAAGCTCCTCCCCCTGCACTTAATTAGCTATCAGCTGTCAGCTGACTTTCTCCTTTTAGTTTCCTTCCCAACATGTCTTCTCTCGCTGAAGCTATTGGCAGAGAGGATAGGCGGGGCGAAGAGAATAGGAGAGGCAGGGCGGTCCGCAGTGACAATATGTGAGGTAACGAGCGGGCGAGCAGCGGCGGCCACCGCCCCCCATCCCACAGTCGTGGAACTCCAGGGCCCCCTCACAGTGGCAAAACTCCAGGGCCCAGTCTCAAGTGCGACTGCTAGGAATACTTGGGTACAACCTGCATGTCAGATTTATAGGATGCGACTATTGCCAGCGGCTATAGCCACTAGCAATATCCACTGTCTTCTCGGCAGCCCTCACTGGGAGAATACAATAACTCTGGAGGGATTCCCCCATCAACAACGACTTTGTGAGTTTTAGGCTGGAATTCCTTAAGGACTTTTACTTGTCTTTATATTAATTTTAAGGACAACTATTTATCTAACCATCATAACACAGTCCCCACTGCAGATTGGAGAATGTGAACATAGATTATGAGAGGATCTCTAAGTATTGCCTCGTTTCCACTGAGCGGATCGGTTCGGGTCGGTTCAGTACGGTACGCTAATTTGAGTGTTTCCATTATGAAAGTGGCCCATACAACCGAACCAAACCGCACCATTCCTGGTCCTGCTTCAGATGTAGGGCCATAGGAAATGGTACGGTTAGGGCGGAGCTACTGGCGTCACACGATAGAGTCCACTGATTGGCGGACAGGAAACCATCAATGCTCACGTCAAATGAAAGAGCAAAACAAACACCTCATTTGGTGTAAACCCCGCATGGCCACTGGTGGCCCGACTTGCAGTGAAAACGCTCACCGGAATAGACCAGACCATTCTAACCCTTCCAAACTGTACCGACCCGAACCGTTCTGCTCAGTGGGAATGAGGCAAATGTCAACCTTTGGACTAGAGAAAATCAATGAAAAATAAGTATGTACAAATTTGTGCAGGAAATTGTAGAAAACTCTTATCAGGGAAATGCGACTTTGGTGGGACGTGGTCTTTTTAAATGAATATTTAAAGGAGGAGAGAATACCTAGAGGTCTGTGGATCAAGATCTTCGAGGTTACAGATGAAGGTTTTAAAGAAGAATGAACATTGATCTTTAGTGATGTCTCCTTTATAGCAAAATTTTACCCATAACAACTTGATAAATAATGTTCTTTAGCAAGGAAGTTACAAGTACATTCCACAATAATAATTATGCTACCAACATTAGTGTGTGCTGTAAATTGCCTCCAGCATTCTTCCGTTTTTTTCTTCTTGCCAGAGGAGGGCGCCATTTTGCTGAAACCCAGGGCCCCTGATCAGCAGTAAATCCCTAGGCTGTCAGCAGATCGGCCTATACAAATTCTGCACAGTACCTAAAAATAGATAGCAGCCAGTGGCGTCAATGGCGCATACGCTCAAAAGGAACGGCATACTGTACCATTCCTTCAGAACTCTCTGCCGTAAACAGAGACTCCCGTGCACATACACTGGAGTGAGGTCATCATGGCTCAGCCAGTCAAACAGCCAGAGTCTGCGAACTCAGAAGGAAGACCGGTTGAAGATGGAAAAAGCTAAGTCTTCCATATTGTGCTAGTATGTGATGCATACTAGCACAATATGTCCTTGCCTTGCAGAGTGTTTTTGTTTTGTTTTGTACAAAGTTTTCTACTGTTTCAAAATGTATTATTTTAATATTTTAAACATATTTATATTATTACCTATTATTAGTTATATTACTCCATTTTTTAAATTTTTGTTATTTCATTATACTTATCATATTTTTTATTACTATTTAAAATATAGCATTATATTATGTACAGTACATTTATATCATATATAGACTAATATATATATATATATACAGTATCTCACAAAAGTGAGTACACCCCTCACATTTTTGTAAATATTTTATTCTATCTTTTAATGTGACAACACTGAAGAAATGACACTTTGCTACAATGTAAAGTAGTGAGTGTACAGCTTGTATAACAGTGTAGATTTGCTGTCCCTTCAAAATAACTCAACACACAGCCAATAATAACTAAACCACTGGCAACAAAAGTGAGTACACCCCTAAATCAAAATGTCCAATTTGGGCTTAAAATGTCAGTATTTTGTGTGGACACCATTATTTTCCAGCACCGCCTTAACCCTTTTGGGCATGGAGTTCACCAGAGCTTCACAGGTTGCAACTGGAGTCCTCTTCCACTTCTTCCATGATGACATTACGGAGCTGGTAGATGTTAGAGACCTTGCGCTCCTCCAACTTCCGTTTGAGGATGCCCCACAGATGCTCAATAGGGTTTAAGTTTGGAGACATGCTTGGCCAGTCCATCACCTTTACCCTCAGCTTCTTTAGCAAAGCAGTGGTCGCCTTGGAGGTGTATTTGGGGTCGTTATCATGCTGGAATACTGCCCTGCGGCCCAGTCTCTGAAGAGAGAGAATCATGCTCTGCTTCAGTATGTCACAGTACATGTTGGCATTCATGGTTCCCTCAATGAACTGTAGCTCCCCAGCGGTGGCAGCACTCATGCAGCCCCAGACCATGACACTCCCACCACCACCATGCTTGACTGTAGGCAAGACACACTTGTCTTTGTACTCCTCACCTGGTTGCCGCCACACACGCTTGTCACCATCTGAACCAAATAAGTTTATCTTGGTCTCATCAGACCACAGGACATGGTTCCAGTAATCCGTGTCCTTAGTCTGCTTGTCTTCGTCAAACTGCGGGCTTTCTTGTGCATCATCTTTAGAAGAGGCTTCCTTCTGGGATCACAGACCAATTTGATACAGTGTGCAGCGTATGGTCTGAGCACTGACAGGCTGACCCTCCACCTTTGCAGCAATGGTGGCAGCACTCATATGTCTATTTCCCAAACGCAACCTCTGGATATGACGCTGAGCATGTGCACTCAACTTTATTGGTCGACTATGGCGAGGCCTGTTCTGAGTGGAACCTGTCCTGTTAAACCTCTGTATGGTCTTGGCCACCGTGCTGCAGCTCAGTTTCAGAGTCTTGGCAATCTTCTTATAACCTAGGCTATCTTTATGCAGAGCAACAATTATTTTTTTTCAGATTCTCAGAGAGTTCTTTGCAATGAGGTGCCATGTTGAACTTCCAGTGACCAGTATGAGAGAGTGAGAGCGAAAACACCAAATTTACCACACCTGCTCCCCATTCACACCTGAGACCTTGTAACACTAAAGAGCAGTGCTCTAACCGTTAGTATTTTTACTGGCAGCCAGTAAAAAAGGGGCACTTTTCTCCTGCCAGTAAATGCCAGTGACAGGAAAAGGTTGCCAGTAAAAAATATGGCTGTGACACTCCGCTTGCAACTGCGCATGCCAAGACCATCCGAGTGCCTTCCTATTTCCTACATGCATATATACATCTTACGTTTGTGAGTATAATGTATGCTTCCTATTTTGATTTTAATAAACATTTTAGTGGTAATGCACAAGGTCGGTGTGCCCTTCTCTTGTTGTTGTCTTTCAGTGTTTTTGGATACCCTTGGTCCTGAGGGGGCAGCAGACCGCCTTAACTGTGCTAAAAAGACCATTCAGACCACTCACCTTCCCACATACCACTTGAGCGCAGGCGAGATACTGTTTTTTGCAATTCCAAAGCCGCTGGTGTACAGTATATACTGTAGTTCTGTATGTGGCCAGAGGTTTGGGAGTGCTGATGGCTCCCAGCACTTCATGCAGAACTCGGACACACCCCCAGTACATATATACCAGTGGCTTTGGAATTGCACCAGACTCCTTAACAATGTGAGTGTACTGTAATTTTATTTATTTTTTTATACAAAAGGAACTGTGGATTGGGAGTCTGGTCATAATGATATATGAAGGGGGAACTGTGTATTGGGAGCCTGGTCATAATAATATATGGAGGGGAATTGTGGATTGGGAGCCTGGTCATAATGATATATGGAGGGGGAACTGTGGATTGGGAGCCTGATCATAATGATATATGAAGGGGGAACTGTAGATTGGGAGCCTGGTCATAATGATATATGGAGGGGGAACTGTGGATTGGAAGCCTGGTCATAATGATATATGGAGGGGGAACTGTGGATTGGGAGCCTGATCATAATGATATATGAAGGGGGAACTGTAGATTGGGAGCCTGATCATAATGATATATGAAGGGGGAACTGTAGATTGGGAGCCTGATCATAATGATATATGAAGGGGGAACTGTGGATTGGGAGTCTGGTCATAATGATATATGGAAGGGGAACTGTGGATTGGGAGTCTGGTCATAATGATATATGGAGGGGGAACTGTGGATTGGAAGCCTGGTCATAATGATATATGGAGGGGGAACTGTGGATTGGGAGCCTGATCATAATGATATATGGAGGGGTAACTGTGGATTGGGAGTCTGGTCATAATGATATATGGAGGGGGAACTGTGGATTGGGAACCTGGTCATAATGATATGGAGGGGAAACTGTGGATTGGGAGTCTAGTCATAATGATATATGAAGGGGGAACTGTGGATTGGGAGTCTGGTCATAATGATATATGGAAGGGGAACTGTGGATTGGAAGCCTGGTCATAATGATATATGGAGGGGGAACTGTGGATTGGGAGTCTGGTCATAATGATATATGGAGGGGAAACTGTGGATTGGGAGTCTAGTCATAATGATATATGAAGGGGGAACTGTGGATTGGGAGTCTGGTCATAATGATATATGGAGGGGTAACTGTGGATTGGGAGTCTAGTCATAATGATATATGAAGGGGGAACTGTGGATTGGGAGTCTGGTCATAATGATATATGGAAGGGGAACTGTGGATTGGTAGCCTGGTCGTAATGATATATGGAGGGGGAACTGTGGATTGGGAGCCTGATCATAATGATATATGGAGGGGTAACTGTGGATTGGGAGTCTGGTCATAATGATATATGGAGGGGAAACTGTGGATTGGGAACCTGGTCATAATGATATGGGGGGGAAACTGTGGATTGGGAGTCTAGTCATAATGATATATGAAGGGGGAACTGTGGATTGGGAGTCTGGTCATAATGATATATGGAAGGGGAACTGTGGATTGAGAGTCTAGTCATAATGATATATGGAGGGGGAACTGTGGATTGGGAGTCTGGTCATAATGATATATGGAAGGGGAACTGTGGATTGGTAGCCTGGTCATAATGATATATGGAGGGGGAACTGTGGATTGGGAGTCTAGTCATAATGATATATGGAGGGGTAACAGTGGATTGGGAGTCTAGTCATAATGATATATGGATTGGGAACTGTGGATTGGGAGTCTAGTCATAATGATATATGAAGGGGGAACTGTGGATTGGGAGTCTGGTCATAATGATATATGGAGGGGTAACTGTGGATTGGGAGTCTAGTCATAATGATATATGAAGGGGGAACTGTGGATTGGGAGTCTGGTCATAATGATATATGGAAGGGGAACTGTGGATTGGTAGCCTGGTCATAATGATATATGGAGGGGGAACTGTGGATTGGGAGCCTGATCATAATGATATATGGAGGGGTAACTGTGGATTGGGAGTCTGGTCATAATGATATATGGAGGGGAAACTGTGGATTGGGAACCTGGTCATAATGATATGGAGGGGAAACTGTGGATTGGGAGTCTAGTCATAATGATATATGAAGGGGGAACTGTGGATTGGGAGTCTGGTCATAATGATATATGGAAGGGGAACTGTGGATTGGGAGTCTAGTCATAATGATATATGGAGGGGGAACTGTGGATTGGGAGTCTGGTCATAATGATATATGGAAGGGGAACTGTGGATTGGTAGCCTGGTCATAATGATATATGGAGGGGGAACTGTGGATTGGGAGTCTAGTCATAATGATATATGGAGGGGTAACTGTGGATTGGGAGTCTAGTCATAATGATATATGGAGGGGGAACTGTGGATTGGGAGTCTAGTCATAATGATATATGAAGGGGGAACTGTGGATTGGGAGTCTGGTCATAATGATATATGGAAGGGGAACTGTGGATTGGTAGCCTGGTCATAATGATATATGGAGGGGGAACTGTGGATTGGGAGCCTGATCATAATGATATATGGAGGGGGAACTGTGGATTGGGAGCCTGATCATAATGATATATGGAGGGGTAAGTGTGGATTGGGAGTCTGGTCATAATGATATATGGAGGGGAAACTGTGGATTGGGAACCTGGTCATAATGATATGGGGGGGAAACTGTGGATTGGGAGTCTAGTCATAATGATATATGAAGGGGGAAATGTGGATTGGGAGTCTGGTCATAATGATATATGGAAGGGGAACTGTGGATTGAGAGTCTAGTCATAATGATATATGGAGGGGGAACTGTGGATTGGGAGTCTGGTCATAATGATATATGGAAGGGGAACTGTGGATTGGTAGCCTGGTCATAATGATATATGGAGGGGGAACTGTGGATTGGGAGTCTAGTCATAATGATATATGGAGGGGTAACTGTGGATTGGGAGTCTAGTCATAATGATATATGGAGGGGGAACTGTGGATTGGGAGTCTAGTCATAATGATATATGAAGGGGGAACTGTGGATTGGGAGTCTGGACATAATGATATATGGAGGGGTAACTGTGGATTGGGAGTTTAGTCATAATGATATATGAAGGGGGAACTGTGGATTGGGAGTCTGGTCATAATGATATATGTAGGGGTAACTGTGGATTGGGAGTCTAGTCATAATGATATATGAAGGGGGAACTGTGGATTGGGAGTCTGGTCATAATGATATATGGAAGGGGAACTGTGGATTGGTAGCCTGGTCATAATGATATATGGAGGGGGAACTGTGGATTGGGAGCCTGATCATAATGATATATGGAGGGGTAACTGTGGATTGGGAGTCTGGTCATAATGATATATGGAGGGGAAACTGTGGATTGGGAACCTGGTCATAATGATATGGAGGGGAAACTGTGGATTGGGAGTCTAGTCATAATGATATATGAAGGGGGAACTGTGGATTGGGAGTCTGGTCATAATGATATATGGAAGGGGAACTGTGGATTGGGAGTCTAGTCATAATGATATATGGAGGGGGAACTGTGGATTGGGAGTCTGGTCATAATGATATATGGAAGGGGAACTGTGGATTGGTAGCCTGGTCATAATGATATATGGAGGGGGAACTGTGGATTGGGAGTCTAGTCATAATGATATATGGAGGGGTAACTGTGGATTGGGAGTCTAGTCATAATGATATATGGAGGGGGAACTGTGGATTGGGAGTCTAGTCATAATGATATATGAAGGGGGAACTGTGGATTGGGAGTCTGGTCATAATGATATATGGAAGGGGAACTGTGGATTGGTAGCCTGGTCATAATGATATATGGAGGGGGAACTGTGGATTGGGAGCCTGATCATAATGATATATGGAGGGGGAACTGGGGATTGGGAGCCTGATCATAATGATATATGGAGGGGTAAGTGTGGATTGGGAGTCTGGTCATAATGATATATGGAGGGGAAACTGTGGATTGGGAACCTGGTCATAATGATATGGAGGGGAAACTGGGGATTGGGAGTCTAGTCATAATGATATATGAAGGGGGAACTGTGGATTGGGAGTCTGGTCATAATGATATATGGAAGGGGAACTGTGGATTGGGAGTCTAGTCATAATGATATATGAAGGGGGAACTGTGGATTGGGAGTCTGGTCATAATGATATATGGAAGGGGAACTGTGGATTGGTAGCCTGGTCATAATGATATATGGAGGGGGAACTGTGGATTGGGAGTCTAGTCATAATGATATATGGAGGGGTAACTGTGGATTGGGAGTCTAGTCATAATGATATATGGAGGGGGAACTGTGGATTGGGAGTCTAGTCATAATGATATATGGAGGGGGAACTGTGGATTGGGAGTCTAGTCATAATGATATATGAAGGGGGAACTGTGGATTGGGAGTCTGATCATAATGATATATGGAAGGGAAACTGTGGATTGGGAGCCTGATCATAATGATATATGGAAGGGGAACTGTGGATTGGGAGTCTGGTCATAATGATATATGGAGGGGAAACTGTGGATTGGGAACCTGGTCATAATGATATGGAGGGGAAACTGTGGATTGGGAGTCTAGTCATAATGATATATGAAGGGGGAACTGTGGATTGGGAGTCTGGTCATAATGATATATGGAAGGGGAACTGTGGATTGGGAGTCTAGTCATAATGATATATGGAGGGGGAACTGTGGATTGGGAGTCTGGTCATAATGATATATGGAAGGGGAACTGTGGATTGGGAGCCTGATCATAATGATATATTGAGGGGGAACTGTGGATTGGTAGCCTGGTCATAATGATATATTGAGGGGGAACTGTGGATTGGGAGTCTAGTCATAATGATATATGGAGGGGTAACTGTGGATTGGGAGTCTAGTCATAATGATATATGGAGGGGGAACTGTGGATTGGGAGTCTAGTCATAATGATATATGAAGGGGGAACTGTGGATTGGGAGTCTGGTCATAATGATATATGGAAGGGGAACTGTGGATTGGTAGCCTGGTCATAATGATATATGGAGGGGGAACTGTGGATTGGGAGCCTGATCATAATGATATATGGAGGGGGAACTGTGGATTGGGAGCCTGATCATAATGATATATGGAGGGGTAAGTGTGGATTGGGAGTCTGGTCATAATGATATATGGAGGGGAAACTGTGGATTGGGAACCTGGTCATAATGATATGGAGGGGAAACTGTGGATTGGGAGTCTAGTCATAATGATATATGAAGGGGGAACTGTGGATTGGGAGTCTGGTCATAATGATATATGGAAGGGGAACTGTGGATTGGGAGTCTAGTCATAATGATATATGAAGGGGGAACTGTGGATTGGGAGTCTGGTCATAATGATATATGGAAGGGGAACTGTGGATTGGTAGCCTGGTCATAATGATATATGGAGGGGGAACTGTGGATTGGGAGCCTGATCATAATGATATATGGAGGGGGAACTGTGGATTGGGAGCCTGATCATAATGATATATGGAGGGGTAAGTGTGGATTGGGAGTCTGGTCATAATGATATATGGAGGGGAAACTGTGGATTGGGAACCTGGTCATAATGATATGGAGGGGAAACTGTGGATTGGGAGTCTAGTCATAATGATATATGAAGGGGGAACTGTGGATTGGGAGTCTGGTCATAATGATATATGGAAGGGGAACTGTGGATTGGGAGTCTAGTCATAATGATATATGAAGGGGGAACTGTGGATTGGGAGTCTGGTCATAATGATATATGGAAGGGGAACTGTGGATTGGTAGCCTGGTCATAATGATATATGGAGGGGGAACTGTGGATTGGGAGTCTAGTCATAATGATATATGGAGGGGTAACTGTGGATTGGGAGTCTAGTCATAATGATATATGGAGGGGGAACTGTGGATTGGGAGTCTAGTCATAATGATATATGAAGGGGGAACTGTGGATTGGGAGTCTGATCATAATGATATATGGAAGGGGAACTGTGGATTGGTAGCCTGGTCATAATGATATATGGAGGGGGAACTGTGGATTGGGAGTCTAGTCATAATGATATATGGAGGGGGAACTGTGGATTGGTAGCCTGGCCCTAATGATATATGAAGGGGGTTAATTTGTATTATTTTCATAGTACACTTTATGCTGTACAGTACTGTATTTTGCAGTGCAGGTAAATTTGTTTTATTTTTACAGTACACTTTATACTGTATTTTGTATTGCCGTAATCATTTTTATATGAATAAATGGTTGTGGAACGAATCATCTGAGTTTCCATTATTTCTTATGGGGAAGGTCGCTTTGATATAAGAGTGCTTTGGATTACAAGCATGCTTCTGGAACAAATTAAACTCACAAACAAAGGTTTTACTGTATATTATACACATTACATTATATTATTATTATTATATTATTACATTATTTTATTATTTACATTATAATTAATATATTTCAAAACAAAAATAACACATGACAGAGTCATGCTTTGGTCATAGCGGTTTAGATTAAGGTTCGGTTCACACTTATGCGAGTGCGGGAAGGCTACGAATCCGCAGCCTGTTCCCGCATCGCACACGCACCCCCGGCAGTTCACACTGTCATATGCGATACGCTGGGGGTGTCAATGTAATCTTAACGACACCCCCAGTTTGATCGCATATCGCAGTGCGATCTTGCAGTTCGCACAGGATCAGATCGCACAAGTGTGAACCGCTGTGCGATCCGATCCTGATGCGGCTGCCAAAAAGGGTCCTGTGCGTGTTTGCTGCGGGTGCGGTGCGAATTTAGCCATACAAAGTGTATGGCTAAACTCGCACCGCACAGCCGATCGCATGTAATGAAGGAGCAGTGCGCTCCGACATTACATGCGAACCCCGCACACGCACAAGTGTGAACCGGGGCTAAGAGTCCATTCACACTGCCGCGACTTGTCAGGCGACTTGTGTGCCCTCAAGTCACCCCAAGTCGCTTGTCATAACAAATGCAATGTAAATGAATGAGAGCCGTATTAATATGCACTACTGAAGTCGCTCCGACTTCAGAAAAGGGTCCTGTACTACTTTGAGGCGACTTGTATTCGACGTGTGCCAATAGACTTCAATGGGAGTCGCCTCCAAGTCGGATCCTTATCTTTTGTCAAGCGACTGTGATCCGACTTTCCAGGAAGAAGAAGGAAAATTAGCCACTGATTCGTGGCACTGATATGTGGCACTGGTGGACACTGATACGTGGCACTGATATGTGGCACTGGTGGACACTGATTTGTGGCACTGATATGTGGCACGGGTGGACACTGATTTGTGGCACTGATATGTGGCACTGGTGGACACTGATTTGTGGCACTGATATGTGGCACTGGTGGACACTGATTTGTGGCACTGATATGTGGCACGGGTGGACACTGATTCGTGACACTGATACGTGGCACTGGTGGACACTGATTTGTGGCACTGATACGTGGCACTGTTACGTGGCACTGGTGGACACTGATTCATGGCACTGATATGTGGCACTGGTGGACACTGATTCGTGGCACTGGTGGGCAGTGGCATTGGTGGACACATACGTGGCACTGGTGGGCAGTGGCACTGGTGGACACTGATACGTGGCAATGGTGGGTAGTGGCACTGGTGGACACATACGTGGCAGGCAATGGTGGGCAGTGGCACTGGTGGACACTGATTCGTGGCACTGAAACGTGGCACTGGTGGACACTGATTCGTGGCACTGGTGGGCAGTGGCATTGGTGGACACATACGTGGCACTGGTGGGCAGTGGCACTGGTGGACACTGATACGTGGCAATGGTGGGTAGTGGCACTGGTGGACACATACGTGGCAGGCACTGGTGGGCAGTGGCACTGGTGGACACTGATACGTGGCACTGGTGGGTAGTGGCACTGGTGGACACATACGTGGCAGGCACTGGTGGGCAGTGGCACTGGTGGACACTGATACGTGGCACTGGTGGGCAATGAGGAAATGAGTAAAAAAAATTAGGAATTAGGTCACAACACATCATATTCTGATTGGCCAAATACAAAGTCGTCTGTCATATAAGTCGCTTTAAATAATTCACAAGTCGTGCTGAAGTGGCGGTAAAGTCGCGGTAAAGCTCCGACATGGGGCGACTTATGGTCGCGGCAGTGTGAATGCGGTCTTAGTGAAACAATGACACCTTTTATAATACAGATACATTATATACATTTACATTATATTATTATTATATTATTACATTATTTTATTATTTACATTCTAATGAATATATTTTAAAACAAAAATAACACATGACATAGCCATGCGTTGGGTCATAGCAGTTTAGATTTAGTAAAACAATGACACCTTTTTATAATACATAAATATTATATACATTTACATTATATTATTCATATATTCTTACATTATAATATTATTTACATTATAAATAACACATTTCAAAACAAAAACAACCCATGACATAGCCATGCTTTGGCCATAGTAGTAGTTTAGATTTAGTGTAACACTGACACCTAGTGGTCAAACTTCCGCAGTACAACTGCCGGTTCTGTAGTATACTATGTATGGGTGTACAATGGCCGACGTTCAAGCTTCTTTTCGGTGTACCAACATGGCTGACGTTCCACTATTTAACTTCATTTCCCAGCTTGCACCGCTTCTCTGACTTCCGGTTGCCCTGGAAGTGCTAGAAGTCCCTGACTGCTGGGCAGAACTTTTTAAGTATCTGAGGACTGAGATGGTGAAATCACCTGGAAATGGTAAATATAAAGAGAAGTGGGGGTGGGGATGTTGCAGTGAGTCCCTTGTACAGAATCTGATCCTCATGCTATGTGATATTTCCTTCCTTTCCAGTAAAGATGGGAATATTTACATTTATTTCCATGCATGCTCTGGTTGGGGTATTTATCTATCGCCCCCCATGAGAGAGTTTACCTGGAAAGAAACAAAGGCGTTGAGGATTTCTACCCTAATGCTGGCCATACACTATACAAAAAATCGTTCAAACGCATTTTAGAAAAACGAACAATCAGCGGTGAGAGCAGACGATCGTGCCATCATGTAATGACCGAATTTTGATCGATAAATCGTTCAATGGACGTAAATGGACCCGTTTTCCGTTCAGTTTGTCACATAAACCGAATGCAAACAGTTCGGCCGAGAAACGCATTAACCTTTCAATTTAACATTCGTTTTGCAGAATTTTCCAAACTGTTCCTTAGATTTTTTTCAGCTCCGGAAAGTTAAAAACCGATTTTCTATTTGTGCCCATTAACTGGACGAAAAACCAACGAACGGACCAAATGACCGATTTTTTTAAAGATTTTTTTGGCTACTGTATGGGCAGCATAAGGGGATCTCTCTCCATATTAGCCCTTGTTCCCCATATGGAAGAAAAATATATTTCCAATATATTTAGGGAAATGTTTTTAGAAATATATTGAATATGGCCAAAATTGTAGCATTTCCAATATATTTCCAATATATTTTAGAAAAATAAATTAAGAATGTTTTTTTAACCACTTTACCACCGGAGGATTTTGCTGTCTTCCGTCCAGGCCACTTTTTGCGATTCGGCACTGTGCGACTTTAACGGACAATTGCGCGGTCGTGCGACACCGTACCCAAACGAAATTGACGTCCTTTTTTCCCCACAAACAGAGCTTTCTTTTGGTGGTATTTGATCACCTGTGCGATTTTTACTTTTTGCGCTATAAACAAAAAAAGAGCGTACATTTTGAAAAAATAACATTTTTAACATTTTTTTTATATGAAATTCCCCCCAAAAAAGATGTAAAAACCAATTTTTTTAAAAATTTTTGGCCAATTTGTTTTCTGCTACCCATGTTTGGTAAAAAAAAATCGCAATAAGCGTATTTTGATTGGTTTGCGCAAAAGTTATTGCGTTTACTAACAAAGGGAAAGATTTCTGTCATTTTTCATTTTTGGTGTTTTTTTTTTTTTTTTTTTTAACGCGTAATGGCGGCGATCTGCGATTTTTTTTTTTTTTTTTTTTTTTTTTTTTGTGGGACTGCGACATTGCATCGGACAGATCGGACCCTTGACTGACATTTTTGACACTTTTACCAGTGACATTACTGCAGTAATCAGTGCTATATATATGCACTGTTACTGTAAAAATGACACTGGCAGGGAAGGGGTTAATTTTATTGGAGAGGGAGGGGTTAATGTATGCCTGGTGCTTACTGACGTGTAGGGGGGAGGTGACTGAGTGACACAGGGACAGATCGGATGTCCAGCTATGCTGAACAGTCCAATCTGTCACTCCCTGTCACTATGGAGATCCGCCCGCTGTGTTTACACACAGCGGGCGGATCTCCAGACTAGATCCCCGACGATCGGGTAAGAGCAGCGGCGATCGGCGCTGCTCCTCCCCTGGCCCGACTCCCGCTGTGAATGAAAACAGCAGGAGCGAGCCTCCAGCGGCGCGCAAGCGCCGCCCAGAAGGGGGAGTGTCTGACGATGTAGTACTACGTCGTCAGACGATAACGAGCCACTCTGCCGCAGTAGTATTACTGTGAGCGGTCGTAAAGTGGTTAAAATATATTAAATATATTTTTCTTCCATGTGGGTCATACCGAACGCGGATTTGAAATCGAGCCAGTTCTGAGTAGGGTCGCCACCTCATCCCTTTAACCACTTCTGGACCGGAAGGATTTGCCCCCTTAATGACCAGGCCATTTTTTGCGATTCGGCACTGCGTTACTTGCGCGGTAATGCGATGCTGTACCCAAATAAAATTGACGTCATTTTTTCCCCACAAATAGAGATTTCTTTTGGTGGTATTTGATCACCTCTGCGATTTTTTTTTTTTTTTTTTTTTTTTTTTTTTTTTTTTACTTTTTGCGCTATAAATAAAAAAAGAGTAAATTCTGAAAAAAAAAAAAAAAATACTTTTCACATTCTGCTATATAACATTTCCAAAAAAAAAAAATGTAAAAATCAAATTTTTTTTTAACATTTTAGGTCAATTTGTTTTCTGCTACATATTTTTGGTTAAAAAAAAAAATTGCAATAAGCTTATTTTGATTGGTTTGCGCAAAAGTTATTGCGTTTACTAACAAAGGGAAAGATTTATGTCATTTTTATTGTTAGTATTATTGTTTTTTTTTTTTACTAGTAATGGCGGCGATCTGCGATTTTTTTTTTTTTTTTTTTTTTGTGGGACTGCGACATTTCTTCAGACAGCTCGGACCCCTAACTGACATTTTTTACACTTTTGGGGGTACCAGTGACATTACTACAGTAATCAGTGCTATACATATGCTGTAATAATGACACTGGAAGGGGTTAATACTGTTGGTGATCAAGGGGTAAAATGTATGCCTCATGCTTACTGACGTGTGTGGGGGGGGGGGTTCTGTGACCGACACAGAGATCGCAGGTTCAGCTATGCTGAATCCTGTGATCTCTTCCAGTCTGTCACTGAGAAGATCCGCCTGCTTTGTTTGCATAAGCAGGCGGGTCTTCTCACCATTTCCCCGACGAATGATCATGCACCAGTCGCCTCTGGTTATAGATAAAGTACGGTAATTTTTAGCAGGAGTTCCCTGAGACTGGATAGTTATTTACAGGGTTTCTCTGTGTTAAACAGGTTGAGAAACGCTGTTGTAGCGGATTTCTCTCAAGGTGTGGTGCTTTCTAATGACAAGCCAAGGAAATACTGGTACTGTGGGCTTGATGGCCAACTTTTATTACAAAACTTGAGCTCCAAAAGTATTTACCCCCCCCCCCTTTTCAGGCCATTTTTCAATATTCAGCACTGTGCTAACTTACTGTATATACTCGAGTATAAGCCGAGACCCCTACTTTTACCACAAAAAGATGGGAAAAATGATTGACTCGAGTATAAGCCTAGGGTGAGAATGCAGGGTGGCAGGCATGGTACAGGAGAATGCAGGGTGGCGGGCATGGTACAGGAGAATGCAGGGTGGCAGGCATGGTACAGGAGAATGCAGGGTGGCAGGCATGGTACAGGAGAATGCAGGGTGGCGGGCATGGTACAGGAGAATGCAGGGTGGCAGGCATGGTACAGGAGAATGCAGGGTGGCAGGCATGGTACAGGAGAATGCAGGGTGGCGGGCATGGTACAGGAGAATGCAGGGTGGCAGGCATGGTACAGGAGAATGCAGGGTGGCGGGCATGGTACAGGAGAATGCAGGGTGGCAGGCATGGTACAGGAGAATGCAGGGTGGCGGGCATGGTACAGGAGAATGCAGGGTGGCAGGCATGGTACAGGAGAATGCAGTGTGGCGGGCATGGTACAGGAGAATTCAGTGTGGCGGGCATGGTACAGGAGAATTCAGTATGACTGGCTTGGTACAGGAGAATTCAGGGTGGCAGGCATGGTACAGGAGAATGCAGTGTGGCGGGCATGGTACAGGAGAATTCAGTATGACTGGCATGGTACAGGAGAATTCAGGGTGGCGGGCATGGTACAGGAGAATGCAGTGTGGCGGGCATGGTACAGGAGAATGCAGTGTGGCAGGCATGGTACAGGAGAATGCAGGGTGGCAGGCATGGTACAGGAGAATGCAGTGTGGCTGGCATGGTACAGGATAATTCAGTATGACTGGCATGGTACAGGAGAATTCAGTATGACTGGCATGGTACAGGAGAATTCAGTGTGACTGGCATGGTACAGGAGAATGCAGGGTGGCAGGCATGGTACAGGAGAATGCAGTGTGGCTGGCATGGTACAGGATAATTCAGTATGACTGGCATGGTACAGGAGAATTCAGGGTGGCAGGCATGGTACAGGAGAATTCAGTGTGGCTGGCATGTACAGGAGAATTCAGGGTGGCAGGCATGGTACAGGAGAATTCAGTGTGGCTGGCATGGTACAGGAGAATTCAGTGTGGCTGGCATGGTACAGGAGAATTCAGTGTGACTGGCATGGTACAGGAGAATGCAGTGTGGCTGGCATGGTACAGGAGAATTCAGTGTGACTGGCATGGTACAGGAGAATGCAGTGTGGCTGGCATGGTACAGGAGAATTCAGGGTGGCAGGCATGGTACAGGAGAATTCAGTGTGACTGGCATGGTACAGGAGAATTCAGTGTGGCTGGCATGTACAGGAGAATTCAGGGTGGCAAGCATGGTACAAGAGGTTGCGGGCATACTAGTGCGGCTGTCTCACTTACCTGTTCCAGAGGCGCCTTCATTTTAAAAATGGCGCCGCCCGGCTGCCGCTCGGGACAGCTGGTATACGTTCGGCTATTTCCGGCCTGTCCCGAGCGGTGGCGGCGCATGCGCGGTGACATGCATACACCGGGCGGCGCCATTTTTAAATCTTAAACACGTTGGAGCGGCCGGGAACTTTTTTTTTTTTTTTTTGACTCGAGTATAAGCCGAGGGGGACGTTTTCAGCACAAAAAAATGTGCTGAAAAACTCGGCTTATACTCGAGTATATACGGTAACTGGCAATTGTGTGGTCATGCAATCCTGTACAAAAAATAAATTTAGATATTTTTTTTGCCACACAAATTTAGTGGTAGCATTTTTTCACCACTGGGTTTTTTTATTATGTAAAAAAAAAAAAAAAAAAAAAAAAAAAAACAATATTTCCTGTCTGTCTCCATGGCAGCCTACGTGTGGGTTAACCCCGCCTCCACTCCAAGGGTATAGGACCCCCCTCCCATAAATTTCAGCTCTCAGGTACAGCAGGTGTTCATTTTTTGTCCTCCTCCAAGGACCTACACTTCTGATGTCTTACTACGTCCAGCTTACCTTAGGATACTTTGGATGGTGTCTGCATGTCCAGAGCCCAGCCACGGGCGGGTGAGTGACATTTAAAATCCCCTGCTCTCTGCGGTTGACTGAAGCTTGATTGGCATTCTCTGACATGGGTCTGAAGATTCGCATTGCTTCCCTTCATGGCAGCGGTATTTGTTATTTATGTACACTTTGTTTGTCTCTTTTTCTATCACTGTACAATTTGTTTGTTTGGCCCAATGGCGCTGGAACGCTTCCTGCGTTCCAGCAAACCCTTCCTGCGTTCCAACAAACCCTTCCTCTTCCTCCTCTGCTTCTAGCGTCCAATCGGTAGACGCTTCGTGGTCCCGCGCATGCGCAGTGCGCCGCGAGCGAAGTCGAGGCTTGGTTCGCACATGCGCATTAGCGATCGCGGCCGCATCACCGCTGACGTCATTCCGGCGGGAGATTTAAACAGCTGACGATTCCCCTGTACTTTGGGAATGTACTGTGGGCGTTGCGGCAGCTTCCCAGTGTCTCTGGATTCCTTGCTACAGGTATGTGCAATGGAGACTTGACTGCAGAGGGGGGGGGGGGGGCGGAGGGTTGTCACCTCACAATGTATCACTGACATGGTGTCTGATATGTATTACCTTTCTTTATCAGTCTGGTTGTTTGGCCTGAAGTATGGATCCTGCGTCACCGCCCTCCTGTGGCCAGCCCTCTCACAACAGGTGGGTGCTGGCATTTTTCAGAGGGGGGGGCGGGGAGGGCTTGCTGGTCCCTAGGTCATGGCTAAATCCAGTGTCTCCCCGATTTTCTCTTTTTTCCATCAGCTCTCCCAGGCCTGATTTACCACAAGAAAGAGACCCTGTCAGACCTCGTGGGAGTTCATCCTCCAGATCTAAACGCCGTGAATCTCCATCAGGGAGTAGGCAACAAGGGAGACGCTCCAATTCCTCCCCCAGACACCATACACGATACCAGAGTCACCGCACACACCAGAGAGCCTGTTGGGGTTGTGGGGCGCATGTCCCGGAGGACAAGTCCCTATGTGAGCCATGTTTTGCTCATGCAGCCGGTGAGAGGGGGCAAAAGGATCAAAGATTGGAATCTCTAGTGAAGAGAATAGTACAACAGTCCCTGAAAGAATGGGGTACAGTCCCACCACTTGGTCCCACCACATCCAGTTCTCCAGGGGAAGTGCAGGAAGATCAAGGCCCCTCTCAACCGAGTATTACTTCTGCAAAGTCATCTGACAGTGATTCGGAAGAAGAAGGGGCTGTAGGCGGCTTTGAGTTCGCCCTAGTTTCACCCCTGATCAGAGCCATTAAAGAAGCTCTCAGATGGGAGGATCCTGTGTCTCCTCAGAAAAAGCAGCGGAAGTTCTTCAAGCACCTTGGTAAGGAGCGTATCAACTTCCCTTCCCTCTCTGAATTACAAGAGGTGATTACTGAAGAATGGAGTAAAGGGGATAGTAAGTCTTCCTTATCCTCCAAACTTGGGAAATTATGTCCCTTTAAACCTGAAGATGTCGCCCGTCTGGAATCTGCTCCTCTTGTGGATGCGGCAGTTACAAGATTAGCAAAGCATGTCACTTTGCCACTAGATGACGCGGTCTCTTTCAAAGACCCTTTGGATAGGAAGATAGATCTGGACCTAAAGAGGATCTTTGTGACGGCCGGCGCGGCCTGCAAACCTGTGATGGCATTAGCAACAATGTCTAAAGCCATGGAAGTCTGGGTTTCCGATATAGAATCCAAACTTGGAAGTCTCTCGGAAGAAGCCGTAGAAAGTTCCCCTATTCACGAACTCAAGCTGGCTTCAGTGTTTTTAGGAGAAGCATCTATTGATGTTCTGCGTCTTCTGTCCAGATCGATGCTATCCTCAGTAACAGCAAAGAGGGCCTTGTGGCTTCGCCCGTGGATTGCAGATCCAGCTTCTAAACAGGCATGGTGTAAGATCCCTTTTGAGGGTACTTCCCTTTTTGGAAACAAACTAGACAGCGCCATTGCCAAGGCTACTGGCGGAAAGTCAGGTTTCCTCCCGCAAGACAGACGACTATTTGGTCAGAAGAAGCCTCAACCTAGGAGGCAATACACGGAGAGATCAAGAGATGCACGCTCTTACAAGCCTAATAGAGATTTCCGAAGAAACTGGAGAGGTGGTCAATCCTCTACTCGGAGGTCATCAAAAAATCCAGCGCCTGCTGGACAAGATTCCACTAAATCTTTTTGAGATTGGGCCCGTCCAGGCATGTCAGGTGGGGGCACGTCTTCTCCATTTTCAGCATGTCTGGGCGGCCTCAATCACGGACTTTTGGACCGTCAGGACGGTCTCTACAGGCCACAGATGGTCATTTCTGGCAGATCCAGTTCCAAGATTCATCTCAACTCATTTACCCTGTCTAGAAGAGAGAAGAGAAGTCTTGCTCGCCTATGTAGACGCCTTGGTGGCTCAAGGAGCGGTAGCTCCGGTTCCGGAACAAGAAAAATTTCAAGGGGTTTACTCACCCCTCTTCTTAGTCCAGAAGAAGAACGGGGCCTGGAGACCTGTTATAGATCTCACATACCTGAACAAGTTCATAAAGAACGAAAAATTCAAGATGGAAACACTCTCAACTATTCAAAGGGCAGTACTGCCGGGAGATTGGCTCGCCTCAATAGATTTAAAGGATGCGTATTTTCATGTACCTGTGGCAACCGACTTCCACAAATATCTTCGCTTCTGTGTTCGGAATCAGCATCTGCAATTCATTTGCCTACCCTTCGGCCTGTCTACCTCACCCAGAGTATTCACCAAAGTTCTTCTAGCAGTGGTAGCCTTCATAAGATTGAAAGGTATACGTCTACATCATTACTTAGACGATCTTCTGCTTCTGTCTCAAGAAAAGGATCAGTTATTGGCACACAGAGATCAGGTCATATCGACCCTCAAAGAGTTTGGCTGGCTGCTAAACCTACAAAAGAGTCAGCTGGAGCCTACTCAGCGCCTAGTCTATCTTGGGGCGCAATTCGACACCGTCGAGAATTCAATCTCTCTCCCATTAGAGAAGATACCGGTAGTGAGGGAGAGAATCCTTCCGGCTCTTTCCTCTCCTCGGCTGAAAGCCTCTCAGTGCCTCAAAATCATTGGCACCATGGTGTCCACGGCTCCAATGGTCAAATGGGCTCTCTGGCATATGAGGCCCTTCCAAAAAGGGTTCCTACAACAATGGAACACAGAAGAGAAAGATCAGTACATTCATATCTCCTCCAGCATGAGATACAGTCTTCTTTGGTGGCTGCAACGCAGGAATCTGCTCAACTGTCATTCTCTGGTTCCAGTCTCATGGACTATAATCACAACAGACGCCAGCAACTCAGGTTGGGGGGCTCATTGTCTGACAGAGATGACACAGGGGAGATGGTCTTTTCAGAGACACACTCCAGTCTCCAATATACTGGAACTCCGAGCAGCCTACCAGGGTCTTCGATCTTTCCAACACCTGCTAGAGGGGAAATCTGTAATGATTCGGATGGACAACACCACGGCAGTGTCTTATGTGAAGAGACAAGGTGGGACACGGAGTCTCTCTCTGCTACGAGAATTAGACCCGATCATGTCCTGGGCCCAGACTCACCTAGTAAACATCTCGGCAGTTTACATCCCAGGTTCACAGAATGTTCAAGCGGATTTTCTGTCCAGGGTCCAGTTGAACCACAACGAATGGTCGCTCCATGTGGAGTCGTTCAAATGGATTCTGTCGTTGGGAGTATCTCCCGAAGTCGATCTGTTCGCCTCCCCTTGCAACCACAAGTTGGAGAAGTATGTCACGAGGGGCAAGTGTCCTCAAGCTTACGGGACAGATGCACTAACCGACAGGTGGGAGTTCAGCAGGGCTTATGCCTTTCCTCCAGTACCCATCATTCTCAAATTCCTGCAAAGACTTCAAGCGGAAGGTGTGGAGATAGTGATGGTGGCGCCTTTCTGGCCGAACAGGCCATGGTTTCCGCTACTCCTACAACTGAGCTACCGGGACCCGGTCCCTCTTCCCCTCAGACCAGACTTGCTTCTTCAGGGAACATCAGTGCACCCCTGTCCTGCAATTCTCCGGTTGACGGTCTGGTTCTTGAGAGGGAAAGGTTGGAATCGCTCGGCTGCCCATCTACAGCCATTTCCACCTTGATGAATGCTAGACGACCAAGTACTAATAAAGTATACTGTAGAATCTGGGCAAGATTCATGGAGTCTGCATATCCTGAAGGTATGTCTTCCTCAGTCCCTGGGATTCAAGAAATACTAAGTTTTCTTCAGGCTGGTCTGGATATGCCCCTTTCAGTGGCAACTCTTAGAGTTCAAGTTTCGGCCTTATCAGCCTTCTCCGGGGTCATGTGGGCCCAACACCCACTAATCCAACAATTTTTCAAAGGAGCAATCAGGCTCAATCCTCAGAGAAGACCTAGGTTCCCGAAATGGGATCTACCTCTTGTCCTAAATGCCCTCTCCAAGTCGGGCATAGATTCCTCTTCTTCTATCAAGGACCTGACCATCCGAACTGTCTTCCTGGTAGCCATTACTTCGGCTAAAAGGGTCTCTGAATTAAGTTCTCTCGGATGTAAAGAACCATTCTTGACTTTTTTTCCGGATCGGGTAGTACTGATACCCAGGCTGAATTCAAATCCGAAAGTCACCTCAGTGTTTCACCAGAATCAGGAGATTGTCCTGCCTACTTTCTGTTCATCTAATGAGTCCAATCCTCATCCGTTGGATGTAGGAGAATCCTTAAAAGCCTATCTTCAAGCAACTGCACCATTCAGGCAGTCTGACAACCTCTTTGTCCTGTTCTGGGGAAAGAACAGAGGTAAACCTGCTTCATCTAGGACTATCGCTTCATGGATAGTGGCAGCTATCCAACAGGCCTATAGAGCTGAGGGGCTGGCTCCTCCGGAGGCGGTGACGGCGCACTCTACAAGGAGTATCTCTACTTCCTGGGCGGCTTCGCGGCACGTGGCTCCAGATGTGATTTGCAGAGCGGCTTTGTGGTCATCAGTCAATACTTTTATGACCCACTATTGTGTAGAGCCTGCTTCTCTGTCCTCAGTTAATTTTGGTTTGACTGTTTTGTCTGCAAATAGCATGAATTAAAATTTTCTTTGCTAAAGCATTCCCACCCGTGTGGAGTGAGCTAGTTATTTCCCACACGTAGGCTGCCATGGAGACAGACAGGAAAACGGAAAATTCCTATCATACTTACCGTAATTTTCCTTTCCTGATAGTCTCCATGGCAGCCGGAGTACCCACCCTCTCGTCTTGGATTCGGCTAAGATATGGAACACCTGCTGTACCTGAGAGCTGAAATTTATGGGAGGGGGGTCCTATACCCTTGGAGTGGAGGCGGGGTTAACCCACACGTAG
This sequence comes from Pelophylax lessonae, assembly GCF_965119305.1. Classification (NCBI taxonomy): domain Eukaryota; kingdom Metazoa; phylum Chordata; class Amphibia; order Anura; family Ranidae; genus Pelophylax; species Pelophylax lessonae. The sequence continues at coordinate 235,899,493 of NC_138776.1, forward strand.
GCTGCCATGGAGACTATCAGGAAAGGAAAATTACGGTAAGTATGATAGGAATTTTCCGTTTTTCTACATTCTGTTATAAAACATATCCAAAAAAACGAAATGTCTTCATAAATTTAGGCCAATATGTATTCTGCTGCATGTCATTGGTAAAAAAACAAAATCCCAATAAGTGTATGTTAGTTGGTTTGTGTGAAAGTTATAGCATCTACAAACTACAGTACAGTGAGGGGGAAAAAGTATTTGACCCCCCTGCTGATTTTGTACGTTTGCCCACTGACAAAAGAAATGATCAGTCTATAATTTTAATGGTAGGTTTATGTGACAGTGAGAGACCGAAATAAAACAAAATAATCCAGAAAAACACATTTCAAAAAAGTTATAAATTGATTTGCATTTTATTGCGTGAAATAAGTATTTGATCCCCTATCAATCAGCAAGATTTCTGGCTCCCAGGTGTTGTCCATACAGGTAACAAGCTGAGATTAGGAGCACTCTCTTAGGGCTCTTTCACACATCTTGTCCGTCGGACGGACTCCGCTTATCTCAGCGGGGGATCGATCCGCCGATCCCCCGCTGAGCAGAAGGAGGACAGCTGTGTCTCGGCGCTGTGTGCGGAGACACAGCTGTCAGTTCCCCATGCATCTCTATGGGGGAAATCGGATGGGAACGGACCGATCCCATCCATTCAGATCCGCTGGACGGATGGAAAATAGGGTTTCCATTCCTCCAGATTTGACAGATCGGATGTCAACGGACATGTCTCCACTGACATCCGATGCCCCATAGGAATGCATGGGGGGACCGTTCAGATCCGCCAAAAAAACGAACAGGCGGATCTGAACGGTCCGCCTGTGTGAAAGGGGCCTTAAGGCCCGTACACACGTACGGATCGTCGTCATACAAACGTTCGTCTTTTCTCCCCGGGATGTCGGTGTCTGTTGAAAAGTGCAAAGACAGCACAAGAATTTTGTCCGCAGACTTCAGCTGACTGCAGAAGTGATGTCATGTAATGGTTAACTTTCCCTGTGTTTTTTATTTTCTGAGCATGCCCAGTCTTGCAAATCTGCGGTCTGTCGGCTGATTTCTGTACTGACAGGCGAACAATCGTCCGTTCTGGTGTCCGCAGACAAAAATTTTCATGTTTGCAAGAAAGACTCTTGTCCGCGGATTGTGCGCAGACAGCTGTCGGAGGCACCATACTAACACGCGTACAATCGGCAGATCTTTCGTCCGCCGACGTTTGTATGACGACGATCCGTACGTGTGTACGGGCCTTTAGGGACCATTCACAGGGGCTTTCCGCCCGGCGGACTCCATTTTTTCTCAGCGGGGATCGAACCGCCGATCCCCGTTGAGCAGGCAAATGACAGCTCCGTCTCCCCTTACTTTGCAGAGACAGACCTGTCAGATCCCCGCTCTCCTCTATGGGAGATAACATAGAAACGGACCGCCTGTCTGTTTTCATCCGATCCGATCCTCCAGTCAGATGGAAAATAGGGTTTCCATCCATCTGGATTTCACAGACCACATTGGATCGGAGAGCAGCAGATGTCATCGCAGATGTCCCCGCTGACATCCGCTGCTCTATAGAGGTACATGGAGCATCCGATCATGTCCACCTGAAAAACTGACAGGCGGACCTGATCGGAAAGCTCATGTGAAAGGGGCCTTAAGGGGAGTGCTCCTAATCTCAGCTTGTTACCTGTATAAAAGATACCTGTCCATA